>NC_134010.1:589239-889239 GCF_047716275.1 Strix uralensis | reverse complement strand
TATCTGCCATGCAGAAGAAGATAGTGAATGTACCATTCTGTGTTTCCTCCACTGAAAACCCCTTGGAGCAGAAAAGGAAAAAGTGTAATTGTTAATTGCCTCCATGAGATGATTCCCAAAGTAGAGTAATGGCATCAGTGCAGAGCTCAAATACCTGATTAAGCTCAAGGCCAGAGGTTGCCACCACTGCAAATCTACTGTTTAACGCTGTTATTTCTTGATGGGGTTTTCTCCACACCACTGGGTCTGATCTCCGCACCGACTTTGTGACAGTAATTATGCATGAGCACTGCAAAAGCCTAAACATGACGCGTCCCACCCTGGCTCTGCCAACCCATGGGACAGGGGAGAGGGAAAGGCCAGTGAAGGGGCTGGGTTTGGCTGTTGAACGTGGAGTCCAGCAGTGATGAAAAGTCAAGGGAGTGGATGGGGAAGGATGGGCAAAGGCACCACAATTTGTGATGTTGATTGTGTGGCCACTCCTGTTACAGGAGCTTGATTGGCCAGCAGCTGGCCCCAGCAATTTAAGGACAAGATGTTCATCACAAAACAGCTCATCCCAGCAGAGACAAGACAGGGACAGAGAGGAAGAGGAGAGGCAGGCCAAGGGGAGCTTGCTGGAATGGGGATGCTTATGAGGTCGCTTCCACTGCAGTAGCCTGCCTGGCCCTCAGGAGACATGCTGGTCAGAGAACCCACCCAACAGAAATTACATCACTGTGGAGGGGTGAGGTGAGGCAGGTGGAAGAGGCCCACCTGGGATCTGAGTCTGGGGGGCACTTCTGTTATTGTGACCTGACCATCTGTGGCAGACAGAAGGGCAGGCAGGGCTTATGGCCACCATGTTCACACTAGCCCTGAGATGGGTGAAAAATCTTATCCTTATCTCCAGGTTGAACATCCCCTGTTTCACCCAACACTCATCTTTCATGCCTTTAACATGCACTGTGTTGGAAAGCCTACTTGTCTATTCTTTATGGCCTCCTCGAAGGTGCCGACAGGCTGCGATGAGTTCCGCGTCAGCCCTCCCTTCTCCAGGCTGAACAAGCCCAGCTCCTTCAGCCTCTCCTCACAGGAAAAGTGTTCCAGCCCCAGTCTGTCTTGGGGGCCATTCACCAACCCCCCTCCAGCTTGCCAACATCATTCCTGTACTGGGGAGCGGAAATCTGGATGCAGTAACCTGGACAATGCCCTCTCTTGATCTCCTGGCATTACTCCTGGCCATAAAGCCCTGGGGGCAGCTGGCCTCCCTTGCTGCCAGGACACACGGCTGCCTCCTGCCCAACCCACCAAGACCTTTCCCATGGGGCTTCTCCCAGCCAGGCAGCCCCCAGCGTGTGTCATTGCCAGGGGGATGTCCTGCAGGGTCAGATGCTGGCACTTGTCCTTGCTGCATTCCCTGAGATTCCTGCCAGTACGTGCTCTCCTGCTCATTTGGCCCCTTCCCTGAGCACTGAGGCCTGGACATCTTTTCAATAAAGTTTCAGGCAAAGATGGTGTTTGTGATAGACAGTAAACTGTTTGTTCATCAAATTCCATTGAAGATACTGGGAGCTCGTGACATGTTATTCCATAAACTATGTTGGCCTAAGCTTAATCTTAACTATTACACTGTGTAACGACTAACTGACTGCAAGTGCTTATCTAAGTTGAAATGCTGAAGCAAGGACTCCTACTAGGCAAAAGACTGAAAAGAGGGAGAAAGGGAAGAAGGACAAAGGGGAGAAAGACAAAGGGGAGAAGAAGAAAAAAAAAAAAAAAAAAAAAAAGGGGGTAGTGTCTATATTCTGTAAGATATAAACAAAGACTTTGTGAGCCACTCTCAGGAAAGTAGGAAATACGAGAAGCTGGTGACGTGAGGAAGACCCGGATGGAGCGACCCCCTAGCTGCAAAGTGTGCAGACGCAGGATACACCTCTCAGAGAGACCCGATACCAGAAGGCGGAGGATATAAAAAAGACGGACCCTCGGGAAGTGAGTGCGCGCCGTTGGTGGAGCAGGGACTCCCCGGCCGCCCAGCGCTGTTTTGCTTATTGCCGCTTGCTAAAATAAATAATTGAAATTTAATTTGTCCTAACTTGCATCATTTTGGCAAGATAGTCTATAACAAAATTGGTGCCGTGACTCGGATAGAGGCAATCTGGTGGGAAGCCCCATACGGGGAGGCGCGCCCCGCTGAGTTCAGCGGCCCCGGCTGAGTGCTATCACATCACACCCTCTACCGACGAACTCCAAAACTCGACAACAAGCAAAAAAAATACCGATAACCCCGTAATCTTTGTACACGAAGCCCCGGACGAAGACGCAGGGTTGCGTGAGTATAGGCCGGTTACCGTTCGGTTGGGGTTGGGTTTCCCGGAGCATGGTGTGTGAGACGCCCAGCAGGGCGAAGCGAGTGCGGACCCCTCGGTAGTGCAGTTCCGATATCCCGCGAGGGACTGGGTCACGAAAAGGGGGAAGCGAATTGTGTGAGTGTGTGAAGGCGCTCCGGAAGATGGGACAGAAGAAAAGCAAGCCTTCTGATCCCATGGGTGATTTGGGACCCGAGGTGAGGTACCCCCAAATACCACCAGATAGCCCTTTAGGCTTGATGTTAAACCATTGGGAAGATTACCCCTCTAGGTGGGGTAAGGACAAAGCAAAAATTATTTATTATTGTATGGAAGTTTGGGGAGGGAAACAAATCAGAGGCGATCATCTCTATTGACCTGTTTTTGGGTCCTTTGAAGAATGGGTCTACCAAGCCCTAAACATTTATGTCAACTCAAGGGAACCCTTTAATTTAGAGGAGAGTGAATATGCACAGATATGGATAGCATCAGATACCCGAATAAATCTATATCCTCTAAAAGAAAAAGTTAAGAAAAAGAAGGTACGTGATGAGGACGAACCTCCCACCTCTCCTCCTCCTTACATACCTCCACCCCCACCTCCGGCGCCTTCACCTCCTCCGACTGCGCCGGAGGACCCAGAGAATTCAGACTCCCCACCTGAATCCCCAAAAGAACCGAGACGAATAACCCGTAGTCAAACTAGAATGGGGTGGGGTGATAGTGGCTTGTACCCCCTAAGGGAGGTTGCGATGGGAGGACCCCAGCCTGGCATGGGATATGTGACTGTCCCTCTTAATTCAGGGGACGTCAGAGAATTTAAAAAAGAGATGGGGAATCTATTGGAGGATCCCTTAGGTGTGGCGGAGCGGGTGGATCAGTTTTTAGGACCAAACATCTATACCTGGGATGAAATACAAGCCATAATGGCTATACTATTCACTGTTGAAGAAAGGGATATGATCAGGAGAGCAGGAATGAGAATTTGGAATCAACAGCATCAACAAGGTCCGGCAGCAGATGTAAAATGGCCTCTAAATCGACCTAATTGGAATAATCAAAATGAAATCGATAGAGGTCATATGCAAAACCTGAGGACGATTGTAATCCAGGGTATAAGAGAATCAGTCCCTAGAGGACAAAATATAAATAAAGCCTTTAGTGAACATCAGAAAAAGGATGAAACTCCTACTGAGTGGTTAGAGAGACTGAGGAAAAATCTTCAGCTTTACTCAGGACTAGACCCTAATACCCCAGTGGGACAGACATTGTTAAAGACACAATTTGTGGCAAAAGCATGGACAGATATTAGAAAGAAGCTAGAAAAAATAGAAGATTGGCAGGATCGCGGGTTGGATGAATTACTGAGAGAAGCACAGAAAGTCTATGTCCGAAGGGAGGACGAGACTCAAAAGAAACATACCAGAATGATGGTAACTGCGATAAGGGAAGGACAGAGAGTGAACAGTGCTGGGAGAAAACAAGAAAGTCAAAGAACAGGCTATAGATCAAAGGAACCGGAGAGAGAGAGAGAAAAAGGGAGTATTGTCTGCTTTTATTGCGGAAGAAAAAGTCACACAAAGAAGAGCTGCAGAAGGAGAATGATGGATGAGAGAATGTTTAAAGAAGATTAGGGGTATCAGGGGCTCTATTTTCTGGGGACCCGAGAACGAACTGAGCCCTTGATAAAATTAAAAGTAGGTCCTCAGCAACAGGAGGTAGAATTTTTAGTAGATTCAAGAGCGGAGAGATCTACTGTTCAATCATTGCCCCAAGGATGTAAGATTTCATCAGAAAAAGTACAAGTAGTTGGGGCGAAAGAAGAACCATTCGGAGTACCGGTAATTAAAGATGTACTCCTTGAAACAGATTCTAAAGTGGGGGTGGGATCCTTATTGTTAGTACCTGAGGCAGATTATAACCTACTGGGGAGAGATCTAATGATTGAATTAGGAATTAGTTTGGAATTAACAGAACACAAACTTGAAATCAAACTATGCCCCCTACGGGTTGAAGATGAGACTAAAATCAACCCTGAAGTGTGGTACACTCCGGATACGGTGGGAAAATTGAATGTTAAACCTTTTATGCTAACCATCCGGGATCCTGAAGTACCGGTGAGGATTAAGCAATATCCCATACCTCTGGAGGGAAGACAAGGATTAAAACCAGAAATTCAGAGATTAATAAAGCAGGGATTATTAGAACCCTGCATGTCCCCTTTTAATACTCCCATTTTACCTGTCAAGAAGGCAGATGGGGGGTATAGATTAGTCCATGACCTAAGGGAAATTAACAAAAGGACTGTAACTAGATTCCCTGTAGTAGCTAACCCACACACTCTCTTAAGTCAATTAGACCCGAACGACCGGTGGTATAGTGTAATAGACTTGAAGGACGCTTTCTGGGCATGTCCCTTAAAAGAGGAGTGTAGAAACTATTTTGCTTTTGAGTGGGAGGACCCAGACACCCACAGGAAAACTCAACTCCGGTGGACAGTCCTACCCCAAGGTTTCACTGAATCCCCAAACCTGTTTGGGCAAGCTTTAGAACAAATTTTGCAGGATTACCAGATAGGAGATACCCTTACCCTAGTCCAGTATGTAGATGATCTTTTAATAGCAGGGGAGGATGAGGAAAGGGTTCGGGAAGAAAGCATCAAGTTGTTAAATTTCCTGAGCTTAAAGGGACTGAAAGTGTCAAAATCCAAATTGCAATTTGTTGAAAAGGAAGTTAAATACCTAGGGCATTGATTAAGTCAAGGAACTAAGAAATTGGATCCAGAAAGGGTGAAAGGGATACTTTCCCTACCAAGTCCAAAAACTAAAAAACAAGTCCGGCAGCTATTAGGACTATTTGGATATTGTAAGCAGTGGATCGAAGGGTATAGTGGAAAGGTAAAGTTTTTATACACCAAAATAACTAAAAATGGATTATTAAAATGGACTCAGGAAGATGATCAACGGTTAAAAGAACTAAAAACTGAATTAGTAAATGCTCCTGTTCTGAGCTTGCCCGACCTAAAAAGACCATTTTTCTTATTTGTCAACACAGAGGAAGGAACTGCATTTGGAGTATTAGCCCAGGAATGGGCAGGAAAAAAGAAACCAGTAGCATATATCTCAAAATTACTGGACCCCGTAAGTCGGGGATGGCCTACGTGCCTACAAGTTGTGGTGGCAACTGCTTTGTTAGTTGAGGAAGCGCATAAAATAACTTTTGGTAGTGAATTAAGGGTACTATCACCCCATAATATTAGAGGTGTGTTACAACAAAAAGCAGAAAAATGGATAACCGATGCTAGACTAGTAAAATATGAGGCAATCCTCATTACGTCCCCCCCACCTGACCCTTGAAACAACATCATTACAAAATCCAGCCCAATTTTTGTATGGAGAACCTAGTCAAGATCTTTTTCATGATTGCCTCCGTAACATCGAGGAGCAGACTAAGATAAGACCAGATTTGGAAGAGGAGGAATTAGGGAAAGGAGAAAAATTATTTGTAGATGGATCCTCTCGAGTGGTAGAAGGGAAAAGAAAATCAAGGTATGCCATAATTGATGGAAAAACTTTTAAGGTGATAGAATCAGGACCCTTGAGTCCCAGCTGGTCAGCACAGGCATGTGAATTATATGCAGTATTAAAGGCTTTACAATTACTAAATGGAAAAGTGGGAACTATATACACCGATTCTAGATATGCCTTCGGAGTAGTACATACCTTTGGGAAAATATGGGAAGAGAGAGGCCTAATCAATTCTCGGGGGAAGGCCCTAGTACATCAGGAGTTAGTATCACAAATTTTGCAAGCTATACGAGGGCCCAGCGAAATTGCGGCAGTACACGTAAAAGGACACCAGAGGGGGCTAAATCCTTTAGTACGGGGGAATAACCTTGTGGATCAAGAGGCAAAGAGAGCAGCGCTATTAACACTGCACTTGGATGATCCGATAGAGGACAGAAAGCGGTGTGTTAATTGTGGAGATAATTACCTCCCCTGTTATGGTTGCTGGAAAGAATACGGAGTAGACGGTATAGAATGTGTATGTGAAAGACCAGGGTTTAAGTGGTGCTTTTTCCATGGAAAATCCTATGAACTTTTAAGTTTTACTGTTCAAAAACAAGCAAAATTAAATCAAATGGGGATTAAACAGAAAGCTAATGGAAAATGGGAACTCCCGGACGGCCGAGAAGTTCTCCCAAAACCCATAGCTACCAAGATAATGCAGCAATTCCATAAAAACACTCATTGGGGAACTCAAACATTAGTGGATCAATTTGCAACTAAATATATGTGCATTGGGATATATGATATAGCCAAACGAGTGATAGGAGAATGTCTCGTTTCTCAAAAAGTAAATAAACATCAAATAAGAAAACGAGTATATGGAGGGCGAGAATTGGCTCATAGACCTTTTGCAAGAATACAAATAGACTTTACTGAATTACCAAAGGTGAGGAGGTATAAATACCTATTAGTAATTATAGATCATTTAACTCAATTCGTAGAAGCCTTTCCCACAGCCCGAGCCACAGCTCACACAGTAACAAGGATATTACTTGAAGAAATTATACCTCGGTATGGAGCAATAGAAGCAATAGACTCAGATAGAGATCCACACTTTGTATCCAGAGTAGCCAAATAGACTTTGGCTGCCCTGGGTACACAGTGGCAATACCATACTCCGTGGCACCCGCAGAACTCAGGGAAAGTTGAACGTATGAACGGAGAAATAAAAAAACAACTTACCAAACTAATGTTAGAAACTAAAATGTCATGGGTAAAGTGTCTCCCTTTAACCTTGTTAAATATCAGAACTCAGCCCCGAACTGATGTAGGCATTTCTCCCTTTGAAATGCTATATGGGATGCCCTACGATTTAGAAATGCCACCGGATCACCCCCAACTTGAAGAATTAAAGATAAAGTCCTACCTGATACAGCTAATGGCAAGGAGAAAACAACTACAGACTCGGGGGATGGTAGTACAAAGACCTCCATTGGATGTGGCCATGCATCAAATCCAACCAGGAGATAAAGTACTAATCAAATCATGGAAAGAATCTTCTTTGACCCCCCGTTGGGAAGGACCCTATGTTGCTCTTATCACTACAGAAACTACTGTTCGGACTGCTGAGAAGGGGTGGACACACGCAAGCCGAGTAAAGGGACCTATACAGGATCCGGCCTGGAAAGTGACCAGCCCTCCTGGGGATCTACGAGTCACCCTTCAGAAAACCTGGAAGAACTCTCTACACATTGTGAGATAAGAACCTACGAAGGACTCGATGAGTGAGACCCTGATATTTTTGTCCAATTGAAACTTATATTTGTTTTCCTTTTATATGCATAAAGTGTAAAGTGTAATATATGTAAAGAAGGCTGGGGGATTCATAATGCACATGGAATAAATCTTCGGTCTAGTTGTAATCAGTGTTATTAACGAGAACGGAGATTAACTAATCAGGCCCTAAAACTGGAGATTCTAAAACTTGGTAGAAAATATTTACTAAAGGGATAAATCCCGAAAGAGAGTACACTCACTCTAATTGGCCTACTCAATAGCACTCTCAGATCCTAAGGGTGATCTGTAGAAAGCACATCTCCTGGGTCCCCTGTCGTGAACCCGAAGTCAAAGATAAAAACTGGGAGACCTATGTGTCCCGGAGTAGAGGCAAACGTACCCCTGAAGAATACGGCTGCTGCCGAGAAGATGGAACACCCTGCTGCTCTAAGCAACAGAGTAGGCAGAGGAGGCAGAGACGTACCAAAGTGGGAAAAACTTTACTGCCCTACTCTGAAGAAAAAAGAACCTCTGAGGGAGAAGAACCAGACGAGAGTGTCAGACACCCCGATACAAAAGAGACTAAGAAAAAATATGCAAATCTATAGAATCCCGTCAGCCTTCTATTGGAGCTATTGAATAGTCTGGCTAGGTGTATTAGCTACAATGAATACACTACCAAAATGGGCTAAAACGACTAACCAATCCCACCAACCTTTTGAACATACCCTAACTAATCAAATTATATGGCCTTGGACAGATGCTTATTATGGACATACAGGAAGTATGGATGCAGATTTGTATGGGACAGAGTTAGCAACTGCCATACTAAGCAATAACCTAACACTCCAAACATATAAATGGGAGAATTCATCCCATACCTGGACAGCTAAAAAAGGAGATGAGATACAGATAGGCTGCAGAGTATTCAATGTAAATGTGATAATAAGTCGGCACCCTTTAATTCAAACCGTCCGTCAGCCCCCTTTTACTCAAATCGTTATCAGAGACAAGACAGAATCTAAAATAGCTCAAACCCGTTGTGAGTCAGAGGCCTGTTGGTATGCATTTACTGCAACCCAACCAGTGTCCATAGTTTGTTTGGGAGGGACCAGGTCAGGAGATCAAGCTATATCTTTCCGATTTCCATTGAATATACAGGAGGAAACTACAACAACCACAACCCACACTCCCAAAGAGACTACTCAGACTACTCATACTGTTCCAACACAACCAACAGTCGTGCTTAGCCCAAGAATTTTTAAAATTGGACCATATGCAATTAAAAATACAGGTAAACAACAAATGCTGTTTAACCCGGCGTGGTCTCTCAAACAAGTTGAATTGTTAATGCAAAATAATGTTTCAAATATTCAACCAACATGTTCACCTTTCCTAAAGACTTCTTACGAGGGATGGACAACCTGACTGCAAAAACAAACTCCTCACACAAAAAGAACGCAGAGAGACTTAACCGGTGCTTTGGGAACAGGATTGGGAATTTTAAATAATATTGATTCGGAGGTGATAATGAACAAATTGACTACCTCAATTAGTGATTTAACTAATATACAAAGACCTTTGCAATCTTCCTTATTGGCTTTGGAGGCTAACCAGTGGCTGTTGTCGAATATATTACCAAAAGGGGAAAAGGTAAATATAAAGGATCATGAATTGATTACAGATGCACTCAGTGTGCTTCAAAATAACCTCTCTTTAGCTCTCAGCTGCATCCAGGCTCAAATATGGATGCAGTCGATAGCTGCCTCAATTATAAGAGAAGGTGAAGAAGGTATTCTTCCTACTGAAATTCGGAGAATAATTTGGGACAGTGCTACTAATTTTGAAAAGAAACTCCAATCCTGGTGGAACCTGGTAAACTTTACCTATGACCCCATCACAAACACAGCTACTACCTTTATACTCACTATTTACAATGCCACCATATACCAAATTTATCCTATCATTACATTAGAGCTGAATCACAACGGAACCATACTCTATCCTTCTGAACATAGAGTATGGACCCGAAAGGTAAACGAAAAATGGCAAACTGTCAATCTAGAGTCCTACATTGTACGGGAACAACAAGGATTCATTTGTGAAGACAATGCAATTGAGGCACAAGATATTTGTTTAGATACCGAACAAAATATTTGTCACTTTGAGGTCCATCCCAATGAAAATCCTAAAACAGTACTTATATATATTGGCGAAGGTTGCGTATGTTTGAGGACGGTTTGTGAATTCTTAACCGTAGACAAGATCATAATAGAGACAAAAAATTATTCAAATCTCTGTGTTTGCAACTTCACAAAGATAATCGGATGTGACTTTTCCTATTTAACCCCGGTCACGTCTTACCAACTCCTGCAATCCAATTATACATTAATACATAATCTACAACCTACACCCATTGGAATGAATCTCACTTTGGTTAAGCAATTACTTCAACACAAAGACTTAGTTAGAATTTTAGAAAAAGTTAGAGAAAACGGACAGAAAACTCTAATAACTGTTCATCACAATGTGGAAGAAATACACCGAGTCTTGGAAAGAGCAAAAAAGAATGCAGAACATAACTGGTGGGACACCCTTTTTGGATGGTCACCTACTACTACAGGCATCTTGAACAAGTTGTGTCACCCCATTGTGGTTCTCTTGATATTAATCTTAATCAGTTTGACTTTGTCAATAATATTATATGTCATAACTTGGAGAATGATGCAACGGGTAACATATCTGATATCTGTCACCCGTCCAATACTCATTAAAACCAAAAACAATCAATTAAATGATGACTTTAAATTGAAAAAAACTCTCCTGTTAAGTCAACAAGAATTACAACGATTTGATGAACAAAATGATAAAAAGAAAAAGGGGGGATTGTGATAGACAGTAAACTGTTTGTTCATCAAATTCCATTGAAGATACTGGGAGCTCGTGACATGTTATTCCATAAACTATGTTGGCCTAAGCTTAATCTTAACTATTACACTGTGTAACGACTAACTGACTGTAAGTGCTTATCTAAGTTGAAATGCTGAAGCAAGGACTCCTACTAGGCAAAAGACTGAAAAGAGGGAGAAA
The DNA here is from genome assembly GCF_047716275.1 of Strix uralensis. NCBI lineage: Eukaryota > Metazoa > Chordata > Aves > Strigiformes > Strigidae > Strix > Strix uralensis. The sequence continues at coordinate 878,534 of NC_134010.1, read as the reverse complement.
GGGAAGAAGGACAAAGGGGAGAAAGACAAAGGGGAGAAGAAGAAAAAAAAAAAAAAAAAAAAAAAAAAAAGGGGGTAGTGTCTATATTCTGTAAGATATAAACAAAGACTTTGTGAACCACTCTCAGGAAAGTAGGAAATACGAGAAGCTGGTGACGTGAGGAAGACCCGGATGGAGCGACCCCCTATCTGCAAAGTGTGCAGACGCAGGATACACCTCTCAGAGAGACCCGATAACGGAAGGCGGAGGATATAAAAAAGACGGACCCTCGGGAAGTGAGTGCGCGCCGTTGGTGGAGCAGGGACTCCCCGGCCGCCCAGCGCTGTTTTGCTTATTGCCGCTTGCTAAAATAAATAATTGAAATTTAATTTGTCCTAACTTGCATCATTTTGGCAAGATAGTCTATAACAGTGTTGAGTCCCCCAGCCCCATCTGTGTCTGCTGTTATGAAATCACCCTCCCCATTCAGCAGCAGCCCTGCATTTCCCTTGTTCAGCCTTGGCATCTAATGAGTGACTGAAGCTTGTCTGTTTGCTCTTGACTTTCCTTACAACCATTGGCTCTGTTATAAGTAGATTTCTCAAATTGATGTGAGTCAGAGTCAATCAAAATTTCAATTGTTTATTTAGCAAGCGGCAACAAGCAAAACAGCGCTGGGCGGCCGGGGAGTCCTTGCTCCACCAACGGCGCGCACTCACTTCCCGAGGGTTCGTCTTTTTTATATCCTCCGCCTTCCGGTACCGGGTCTCTCTGAGGGGCGTACTCTGCGTCTGCGTACTTTGCAGCTAGGGGGTCGTTCCATCTGGGTCTTCCTCGCGTCACCAACTCCTTGTATTTCCTGCTTTCCTGAGAGTGGCTCACAAAGCTTTTGTTTATATCTTACAGAATATAGACACTACCCCCTTTTTTCTTCTTCTTCTCCCCTTTGTCCTTCTTCCCTTTCTCCCTCTTTTCAGTCTTTTGCATAGTAGGAGTCCTTGCTTCAGCATTTCAACTTAGATAAGCACTTGCAGTCAGTTAGTCGTTACACAGTGTAATAGTTAAGTTTAGGCCTACATAGTTTATGGAATAACATGTCACGAGCTCCCAGTATCTTTAATGGAATTTGATGAACAAACAGTTTACTGTCTATCACAGGCTCCAGGCCAGCTTTGCCTTCCTAAAAACAACAAAGTCAATATACATAAATTTATCCTTTGTGAACAGTCCGTGGTGTCACCTCCTGCCAGCTGCTCCATGACCCCTGTCAGAGCCAGCCCTGTCCCTGCACTGATAATTGACTTTTGTCAGATACCTTCTGGTGCCTTCCAGTACTTATAAAAGAATTTGATTAATGTGCGACTCTGTTATTGTTCCCATTTGACCACATCCCAGGCACAGGTGTGCCAGGCCCTTAGGAGTTGATGGGCCGTTATAGCTGTTTCCGAGCAATTGGGAGGGGCAGGAGCCAGGCTCGTTAACATTGTCAGTCCTTATCTCCACAGATTGGTGTATAGCTCGGGGGATGTGGGTGGAATCGCACATAGCACCAAGGAGCCCAACAAAGAGGGGCCGGGGGGGGGGGGGGTGTGTGTGTGTAAGAATTGCACCACCACACTACAGTGCTTCCCCATTCCCACTTTATGGAAGTTACATACATACTATCCAAGTCCTTATTGGTTTTCAATAGTAAAATACATGTGTTCTTCACAGTTCAAAAAGAACAATTTCATTAATACAGGATATAAATTCTAGATAAGGCAAGAGAAATTCTGATGCAGTTACACACTTTCAGATCTTCATTAACCAAAACCAAACATTGGGTTGAACTTGATGGAATTTTGAGAGCAATATAACAATCTTGGTTTTAATTTTTCAGAAAAGAGGTATTTTGCCTTCTATACAGCACTTTTTTTTTTTTTTTTTTTTTTTTTTTTTTTAATATAGCTCTTCTGGTGTACAGGGTTTACACAGTGCCACTCTTCCCAAACTATTTTGAAAAGCATGAGGAAATACTCATTTCTGTCTTCCTCACAAATAAACTAATTCAAAACCAACTCACCTCTCCACCCTTACAAAGCCGAATTACTTCTTTGTAAGGCTTTTTGTGTTAAAAACAAGAACCATATCACTACCCCCAATTCATACCATGGATGCGCATTACTGTTCCTCATTTCTGAACACACACAAACATCCAGGCTCTTCTGCAGGCAAAGCACACTCACTCCTCCCTTCTTCCACTGAGAGAACAACAAAAAATGTTGCCACCCGCCCCTCCCCCAGTGACTGAGAAGAGCCGGGCAGGGGCAGGAACACAGCCCCACCCCGCTCCCCCGCGCGGATGCGACCCCCGCGGCATGGTGGGCTGGGTGGAGTGCTCTTCTCAGCGGGGCAGCGCGGGGCTGCTTCCCTCTCTCCGCTCTTCAGCAGCCCTACCAGGCTAGGGGGAGAAGGGGAAACACACTTATCAGGTCAGCAGCTGCCCATTGGCTGCCATCTTGGCGGACCCCTCCAGGAAGCGTATTCGCCAGTTCCTCGTCTCTCTGCCGCATGAGGCTGCCTCATAGCATTGGCCAATCGGCGTAGCAGGGCGTCTGGCACGCGGATCTGGTGTTCTCAGCCAGACAATGGCAACGTGGGCTCGCGCAGCTGCTGGCGGCTCTGCAGTGGCCATCTTGTGGCAGGCGGCACCGCTGCAGGGTGGGGGTGAGGGAGTGGAGGGCGCACTGCCGCCAACGCCCCGGTCGGTGCCGACCCTGTCCCGCCTCACCGGGAGATGAAATGTGCCCAAGGCCTCTCCACGCTGTGGGCTCTGCTCTGACTCCATGTTCTTCACTAAGGTGTGGCCCTGGCCAGGTGTTGGGTGCCTCGAGCGGTAGTTCCCACCCTGGGTGTGCAGAGGTGTCTGGGCAGGGCTCTGCCTGGTGGCTTGTCCCTGAGGGGGGTTGGGGCTGTGTGTGAGAGGGCTGAGGTGCCCCGCAGAGGTTGCTGCATTTATCAGCTTCCCTCTTCTCCCTGGGCTTCCACTTTCCCTAGTTCACACTTCCCATTTGTTAACATGTGAGCAGAGGTGCAAAACCTTTTTTCTGATCTGGCTTCCCAGTGTGGTAAAATGTGGAATTCAAATATTCTCAGTATTTGTAAGTCTAGGTGATGGAAGCCCATTTGCTGTGGTGTTACAAGAAAAGGCGATCCCCTTCACAGCTCTACAGGTGGAGAAACTAAGAGGGAAGTGGCACGAAGCAAAGTGTTCACAGCACCTAATCCTGTAAATAAAACCCTGGGCATTATACACAAATAGTAAGAATACTGAGATGATTCAGAATGATGTCCAAACCCACCAACAAAGGAGTCACTTTAGCTTGCTTGCAGAACAGTTTTAAGGACACTGTTTGATTTTAATTCTGCCCTTTTTTGGTTTGTGTATCTCAGAGAAGTGGAAAGGTTTCTATCTCCCTGCTGGATCCACTCAGAGCCCAGTCCTGGAGGTAGCCTTGTAAGGAGTAACCTTACTTCAAAAGCCAGGTATGGTAACAGTTACATAGCCGAACAATTAGAAGACTTATCTCGTATTGTGAAAATGGCAGGTTAAGTCCCACTTCAATCTGCATCTCTAAAACCTGCAGTGTCTGGTTGGGGTTTTTTTGCTTTCTTTTTAAATGGTGCTGCTTCCTGCATGTGACCTTCCTACTTCCACGACATAAACATGAACATCAGGAAACACTTTGTCACTGTGACAAAGTCATCTAATGTGACCAGCACTGGCACAGGTTGCCCAGAGAGGTTGTGCAGTCACCATTCTTGGAGATAGTCAGAAGCCAGCTGGACATGGTCCTGGGCAACTGGCTCTAGGTGGTCCTGCTTGTGACCTCTGGAGGTTCCTGCCAACCTCAACCATTCTGTGATTCTGTGAAAAAAAACATGACACCACCTCATAACCTACAGTTTAGCTTTCCTTATGGGTGGACATGGGAGTCCTTGGTTTGTCTCACTTCAGAAGAATTCCTGTGTTTTATATTGAACATAAATAGTTGTTGCCTAACCTGTATCTTGGTGGTTAGGAACTTTCCTGTGAGTGGAAAGATTGGGCAGGAATCATGTCCTGAGGATAAGAAAATTAAATCTGGGTTTTCAATGTCCCAAAGACAGCTTTAGTCATGGAACTGCTGTAGAACAAATGGCACTACTTAGTGCTACAGTTCTAAGAAAGCGATCACTTTCACTACTTTTTTTGGTAGATTTGATCTGTAGGTGAAGGCTGCTTCCAGATACAGTGCTTCAAAGATGAATGCTGATATCTGTTTCTGGATCGTGGTCAGGCACATAAATGCTGAGCTGTAAAAGCTCTGTCAAGGCTGAAGCAGTTCTAGGTAGGTGCAGAAGTTTAATTTTACATGCCTGAAGTCTTAAGACCAAAGTGTACTGCTGACATTCAGGTGCTCCCAAAGTTAGCACAGGAGAGGGGAGTTGCAGCTCTGAATTTTGATGCCTAAATTGTATTAAAATGTCAATTCTGATACCTAAGTTCTCATTTAGATTTCTTGTATCTTGCACTTGATGCAGTGAACTGTGATTTCAAACAAGATGATACCTTCAAGGAGGGGGGAGGTAGATTAATCCACATTCGTTCTGAGGAGGCTTAAAGCTCTTGTTGGCCAAAGAGGATCTTAAGGAGTCTTCTTGTTTCTCTACTGCCTAACATTACGTGATGTATATGCTAAACAGCTCTGATATACATGTTTGGAAGCACAGCCTACTTTTGTAACGGCGCATTCTTTAAGGAATTAACCTAATAAACCACAATTTAGAAAAACAAGATGCTATTGACAAAAAATTAAGACAGATCTTTCCATTAGAAGCTGAAGTTTTATTACAGGATAACAGTACGTAAAGCACATCTAAAATCGATGTGTTCAATGCACTTAATAAAGGTAATGTAATATTAAAGGTACAGTTTCTAAGTACAATATAACAACATGCATATTAGAATGAAAATTGGGGTATTTAAAAGACAGCATTAAATCTCTTATTTTTACAGTCATGTTTACAAAATGAATCACAATACTTTTTTCGAGACTGAGTAAAATAACCAACTGGAATATAAGCAGGCTATCGTAAGAGTGAGTTGGAAAGGTCCATGAAAGTGAAAAGTTAAGTGATTGGGTAAAGATCATTAGCAAAGGTTTAGTACAACACCACTTCAGTATTCCTCTTGATGGCTTACATTTTATTGTAGCTAGAAAGGGAATTTATACATACTGTACACATAACAGACAGCATATATTTACATGTACAGTATAATTGCTTTTAAACTTGTGTGTATTTACAGAAATTTGAGCATATCACTCAAGGAAGTTTTTGAAGTCTATGTGCTTAATCTTCAAACTGATGTGTATTTGTAATCAGCATTGGTTCTGGTCTCGTTACATTGAAAATTTAGTAAACAGGGAGAATATATGTTAACCAAATGGTTTTGCATAAATATATCAAAGTATTAAAACAACAGGGAGAACATGTTCCTGGCATTATGTATAGGTTAGCATGTACAAATTTAAGAGCGAGTCCTTTTCTCTTTGAAAATATCAAAAGGTGACTTAAATCAAGAAGGGAAAATAAAATTGTCATGGCTTATATTTAAATAAGATTGTAGCTTCAAGAGGTTTTTATAATTGTCCTGATAGTGTCTGCAATTAAACATTCCACTTATGAAAATATACCCACATTGCAGTAAAGTTTGCATTTATTTTTAGGACAACAGTATGTTTGCTGTTTAAAAAAAAAATATTTTTATATATATATTCCTTGGATTGAGGGTATAAAAGCAGTGCATGGAAGCCAAGAACCATGGCTTTAAAATTCACTGCCTTCTATTATCAAAAAGTGCAGTACACAGAAACATCGTATTTAATAAATTGCTCAAAAATCTTTGCTAAAGATCTTAAAAATTCAGTAATACTACAGACAAATTCTAATAAACATTTAAAAGGTTAATTACCTCCTTAGTTAGATATTTGATATCCATCAGTTTCTAAGAATTAATGTGAAAACAATATCTAGAATGAAAGAAACAGGGGATAGGAATACTTTTAAGGGTACACGACTATGTAAATTAAGGTATACATGAAAACCAAAAACAAAACCCCCTGAAAAAATGTTGAAAATTCCACTTCTTAATTAACTTTAGTTGCTAATGGCTGTCGTTGGATATGTATGAAGGATTTATAAAGCATATCCAAGGACGGAATTTAGCCATCCATCTATCACGGAAGATTTACAGAAAATTCCTATTTCGAGTAAGTGGAGTTAAGCGTGTAGGCGTGGCCTAGTAACATCCGCAGTTTGAGTGTGTACAGATCCTATTTGAAGTGAAGAGGGAGGAAGGCACCCAGCAGAATAACATCTATAAATATCAGATGCAATGACAGGATAGAACTCTCCCAACAAGCCAAAAAACTACCTCCCTTTCAGACAGACAGCATATTGTAATTACTTTATACTGGCAGATTAGATGGTTTTCTTCTTTCTGATACAATACAGGCAGACTGTTTTCGTAACCAAAAGGATAACAAGCTGGACGGAACAGTTTTATTAACGTTAATAATGTTAACAATGTAGAAAAAGATTTCTACATTTGATATCAAGTATCTGTACGGTGAAGTAATTTTATCCTTATTAAATACACTATAGAATAATTTATATAATTTATAATTTATATAATGACACTATGCTTTTAAAGAGAAAACCATGACCCAAATCCTGTACTCTGATACAGGTACTTGTTGGGCATATGTTGGTGTATATATATATACACACAAATCTATAGATATTTATATATAGTTATACTCAGTGAAATTAACAAGACTCAAAGGTGGTATTGTCTAGAAATAAAAGGGGTTTGTTTGCTTTTGTTCACTGTGAGAGATGAGAAACCAGGCCTGTGAGAAACTAAGAAAAACAGCCTGAGAAAGCAAAAGTTGAGGCTGATCTAAGGAATGCCTCAAACACTCACAATAGTGTGGAGGATAGTGTGGAGGTTGAAGCTGATAAGGCTGCCCGAATAACACAGGATGCAGCCGGAGGAGGGAGCCCTGTGGAGACAGGACAGCTCTGCTCTGGGACACCTGGACAAATTTCAAGAGCCATCTGTCCGGTGAATGAACTTTGCTTCATTATCCACGAAATGCATATTAAAGTTAACACCCCTCAATATGCTAACGAAGGCTAACATGATCATGCTAATTACATCATCCCATGAAACACCTTACCCCTCCCCGTACATGGGATACGTAGGTATGTGGGTTGACCTAGGGGACGGACCCAAGGAAAGTGTGTATAAATCAAGGGGGGGGGAAAGAAAGGGCGGGGGCCTGGAGAATGCAGTGAAGCGAAGAAGACAGACGCCTCCTGGAACCCTCGCTGGCGGGATCAGCGCAGAAACCCAGACCGGTGATCTGTATTCCCCATTCCCTCCATCTCCCTCTTTTCCCTTTCCCATTAAGGCATATTGTATTGCTTGCCACAACTTGCTATATACTTAGCCAATTATCGTCTGTTCAATTAGTACATTGTGGGTAGTTAATAAATGTTTGGACTTGGAGACTTGTTGTCCGCTCCATCAGGGATTTGCAAATCTGAGTCACTTGTCTCCCTCATCTGAGCGGGACGTGACATTAAAATTGACGTAGTCAGCAGGATCCCCTTCGGTGTCGGAAAGTCTTAAGAGATAGCGGTTCTCTATCCGATAAATTTGGACAGGGACAATCGGGAATTGGCCCCTCAGCTATATGCTGGGAGAGGGTCGGAGGCATACCGATTCTCTATCCGATAAATTTGGACAGGGAGAATCAGGGAGTGACCTCTTATCTCTAAGCCAGGAGAAGTTCGAGTACTGGCAAGCCATGACTGGCCAGGAAATGTTGGTGCTTGACTGGTCCCCTATTTTTGAGAAACTGAAGGAGTATAAGGCTTGTCCTCCTCCTTTAGTAGAGGTTTGGGCCCACGATAATTGGCATAATCCAGAAGCAGTGGCAAGCTATATCAGTGTGCTTGCGGGGGTGCAAGGGTAGTGACCAGGCAAAGAAAAGCTGTAGTGTGCGCTGTATTAGGGACAGCACTGACTGCAGCCCAAAAAGAGAAACATTTTAACAGAGAAGTAGCAGGGAAAATGATCAAATCCTTACAAGATCTGGTAAAAGCTCTCCAGGATCAATTGGTTGAGGAACGTAAAGTTACTGAACAAAAAGCTAAATTCTTGCAAGAGCAAATTGAAGTTTTGAAAAGCCAGTTAGCTGATGAGTGTAACACCACTCAGCGACTCCACACAGCTCTGTTAGATGCCTTGGACCGAGAAAAAATCTTACAGTCCAAAAAAGAGGGGAATGAACACGAAACCCACAACCGGACAGATCTCGGCTCTGTTCCAGATAGTGAACAGGGAGTTATGAGTCTGGCAAAATCAGCAGCCAGACCCTTGTATCCAACAAAGAATTTAGAGATAAGCCGAGAAAGCTTTTACCCCAAAAATGAGGGGGCAAATTTAAGACTATTAATTAAAATGGAGACCACCGATGGTCAGGGTGGAAGAGCTCCGCAGGTCACCATTTGAACGACACCGTATCCAGCGACTGAGCTTGCGAACATTCAGGAGGAATATACCAGACAAGCTCTGGAAACTGAGACTGAATATGTGTGGAGGGTATCTTTGACTGGTGGTGACCGAACTCTGTTATCAGAAAATGAGGCCCAGGGGTACTGGGGGACAGGTGTTCTCTTAGTTACTGACAACCAGAGAGAGGTGTAGTCATTAACTCAATGAGCTGCTTATTGGGCTGGGGGTCTGGACCCCTTGGAAAGGGGGGATCCAGTATGTATTGAGACCCCAACCATAAATCATTTGACCTAAAGTCTGCAGAAGACTGCTTGTCTCCAATTAATGCATGACACGCATTTGGTTCCGCAGCAGCCTTCCCCGATGCTATTAATTGCTAACCCCGATCAAATGACTCCTCTGATTCGGGGCTTGCCGGACTCTTTGAAATTATATGCAGTACAACTACAAGATCTTTTGCAGGATGCATTAGCCCCACAAGGGTGGAGATGGGCAGAGAGAGGACCCATGACTTTGGAGAGATAGCTCAGGACTTAATATATTAATTATGGCCAGAGAATGAGCCTTACTGGGGGAACGGGTAAACCTAAGCCCTCGGTACGCAGAGTGGAACAGCAAGAGAATCCGTCTCCTTCCCCTCCACAAGTCTTAAGGGCAAAGACAAACCTCTTGTGGGCTGAGGGAATTGGACAGGGGATTCCCCGAGAGTTAATGAATGGTATGCCTACTACAGTTTTAGAAAAGCTCACTGGAGCCTGGAAAGACAAAAAGAAGCTGCCCCCCCCCACCCCCACCCCCCCCAACCAAGCAGAGCTTTCGGGAGAGGGAAGGGACAGAACTGAAAACTAATGAGATGGTGGTAATTGCTTCTCAAACACCAACTGCCCTTGAAGAGGGCTTGATTGATTTAGGGTCAGGAAACTGGACACGCCATCCCCAGTAAGTAAGCCGGGGGATGGCGGGTGGGTCCACTTAAGGAGGCTCACAGACAATACTAAAGGAGACTTGATTACCTTTCTGCTCGGCCCCCTTAAAACTCCAGTTACATTTCTAGTAGATATGGGTGCTCAGATTTCAGCACTCCAAGCTAATATTGCCAAGCGGAATGGCATAATTGCTGACAAAAAGCAGGTCTGGGTTCCAGATGTTTTCAGAGATTCTAAGCCACAGCCGACTGCTCGGGTGAAATGCTGGCTACCTGGGAATGAAACTGCAACAGAGGCTATTGTGATCCTGGGAAATTTCCCCACAAATATCCTGGGACTTGACCTATTGAAGGGACGAACCTGGGTGGATTCAAAAGGAAGGGAATGGAAATTTGGGTCCCCAACTGCCTCTATAAGACTTTTACAGCAAGCGCCTGCATTTCCTCCTTCTAAAATTGTTAATGTGAAACCTTATGCCTTACCATTAGGGGCCAGGGAGGGTACAACCCACCCTACAGGGTTTCATTCGCACAGTTTCAAAGATGCAGAAAAGCGTTACTCGATCTGGAAGAAGGGTCTTTTTGTGGCTAGCCTAGCTTTGCAGGAAGCTGAAAAAATCATACAGCAGCCACCAATCATTCTACGAGGACCCTTTAAGGTCCTGAAACCAGTACTGGCCGGAACCCCCCCTCCTGTGGGTGTTGCGCAGCGAGAGGCAGTGAGGAAGTGGTGAGCACAATTAGATCATTACTGACACACGCATCAGATAGAGGAGGGGGCACCCAAAGTGCTCAAAATACACGATCCACCCTCTGATCACCCTGAACCCCCTCCCTCATACATAAAACCTGCTCCCCCATTTGAAACCCACCTAAAGAATGTATGGTTCACCGTCGCGTCCTCTAGAAGAGAGCGAAAGGTATGGAGATACTGAGCGGTAGCACTGCATGTTGACTTGGGGGACCGAGTCATAACAGAGGGTGAGGGAAGGGTTCAGGTGGGAGAGTTAACAGCGGTATGGAGCATGATTGTTAAAGAAGCTGTGACTACAGAACCAGGATTTATTTACACAGACTCCTATGCTGTATTCAAGGGGTGTACCAAATGGCTCACATGTTGGGAACAAAACCACTGGGAAGTAATTCGGGTACCGCTGTGGCAGTGTGAGAAGTGGGAGGAAATCTTAAACATTGCAAAATGGAAGTCCTTTTTAGTCGGATGAGTCACTGCACACCAGTCAGGAAATCACCTGCCCACCTGCTAAACAACCAGGTGGATTCAATGACCCATTTGATGAGAATGGCTACAGAAGGTGAGGAGGAGAAATGGGAACACTTACTGGAATGGCTGCATGTAAAGTGGGGTCATTCAGGAAGCAAAGATTTGTTTAAAGAGACAATAAGCAGGGGATGGTCCGTAACCAGGGAATTGTGCAATACCATTATTTCAGCGTGTAGTCTATGTTGTACTCGGCTGGGAGAGCACAACCCTCTTAAGGACCAACCCCTACACCTAAGGGACAACAAGTGACTATAGGACACCTGGCACGTGGATTATATTGGTCCTTTCCAGCTCTCCGAGGGAAAACGCTCTGTATTGGTGGGGGTGGAAATAGTGTCGGACCTAACCCAAACAAAAGCTGTATCTCGAGCAACTGCAGAAAATACAGTGAAGGGGTTAAACGCTGGTTTAGCTGCGGGCCTAAGCCCAAATTGATTCAATCAGACAATGGTAGTCACTTTACTGCCGGGGTGGTTCAGGAGTGGGCTCCAGATGAAAGAATTCAGTGGATTTTCCATACTCCAAACTATCCCCAAGCAAATGGGATTGTGGAACGCACCAACGGACTTTTAAAACAGGCCCTAAAACCCCTCGAACCAGGATGGCCACAACAGGTGCCAGACGCAGTAATGAGGATAAACAGCCGGTGGGGAATTAATGGATGCCCATGACTTACCGCGTTCTCTCCTAAGCCTCCGTCCATACTCGCCGGGAAAAAAGAGACTAAAGACCCTGCAAACCCGCTCCATTCTCCTGGACAACCTCTTCTAGTAGACTTGCCCACCGTGGGGCAAGTACTCCTAACCCTAAAAACTCCCATCAATATTTGTTCGTGGGTGGCTACTGATGCCCATGGGAAAGAATACTGCATCAATACCAGGTGGATTGTCCCTTGTTTCTAACCATCATTGTTTTGTTATGTATATATGTGTTTTACAGGGCATTGATCCTGGACGACAGGAGACCTATGTTACTTTTAGTGCTTTCAATAGTTATAGGCATTATTGGCTATTTATTATTTTTAATCTGCTTACATTATTATATAATTTGTGGAATCATACTTGCTGAGTGTGGAGTAAATCATTGCCAATCAATTACAATCAACAATCCAGGAAATTTTACAGGTACATTTAATGAGTCCACTTATTGGAAGGTTAACCTGGAGTTGTGCCTTAAGTTACCTTATTGGGAATCACCTCTAAAATAAAGGAAGCTTGTGAGTCACCTGTGAATGCACATTGGTGCTTGTAAATACCAAACAGATTACAGTGCTCGCTCATATAACTGTATGTGGTCCTTACAACACCACATCCACCAACAGCACGATGAAGTAATCAAAGACTGGCTGGAGGGGTCTGATTCCACAGATTAAGCATTAATGAGTTGTACCTGAATATTGAATTGTATTCCCATTTAAATCCTGCTAATGTGATTGTGTAACCTCAAATAGTTTTAGAAAATTTAACTTAGCAATTATATGTACTAACAAGGTATGCCTTTAGGGAATTAAAGGTGCAGACCCAACAAGCATCTAAGATGGTGTTGCAGAATCCGGCTAGCATTGCTGAAGGAACATGGTGTGCTAACTGAGGGAGAATGCTGCATCCCCATCCACAATGCCACCACCTCTATAGAGGAGACCCGTGCCACAATGAAGAAGGTCGCCAACAGGAACAGAGAACTTTTTTGACTGATGGACTGCTTTGATGGATGGAACCCTGGGTCATGGGTCACATCACTGGGATCCTCAGGACTCATGGGGTGGGGAAGATGGTTTGTAGATATTAGTATTGTGATATTATGAAAATTTTTGCTCTTATTGGTATGCCTTGCAGCAGTTAGATATATGCTCTCTCACCTTCTCTCTTCTTTTTCCCTATACCTTTTGAGATCACAATGGTCAAAGAAGAACTTGGAGTGTTTGAGTCACAGGGTGGGATGTGAGAGACGAGAAACCAGGCCTGTGAGAAACTAAGAAAAACAGCCTGAGAAAGCAAAAGTTGAGGCTGATCGAAGAAATGTCTCAAACACTCTCATGACAAAACTATGAGTCACAGGGTGGATAGTGTGGAGTTCGAAGCTGATAAGGCTGCCCGAATAACACAACATGCAGCGGCAGGAGGGAGGCCTGTGGAGACAGGACAGCTCTGCTCTGGGACACCTGGACAAATTTCAAGAGCCATCTGTCCGGTGAATGAACTTTGCTTCATTATCCACGAAATGCATATTAAAGTTAACACCCCTCAATATGCTAACGAAGGCTAACATGATCATGCTAATTACATCATCCCATGAAACACCTTACCCCTCCCCGTACAGGGGATACATAGGTATGTGGGTTGACCTAGGGGACGGACCCAAGGAAAGTGTGTATAAATCAAGGGGGGGGGAAAGAAAGGGGGGGGGCCTGGAGAATGCAGTGAAGCGAAGAAGACAGATGCCTCCTGGAACCCTCGCTGGCGGGATCAGCGCAGAAACCCAGACCGGTGATCTGTATTTCCCCATTCCCTCTATCTCCCTCTTTTCCCTTTCCCATTAAGAAATGCAAGGCATATTGTATTGCTTGCCACAACTTGCTATATACTTAGCCAATTATCGTCTGTTCAATTAGTACATTGTGGGTAGTTAATAAATGTTTGGACTTGGAGACTTGTTGTCCGCTCCATCAGGGATTTGCAAATCTGAGTCACTTGTCTCCCTTGTCTGAGCGGGACGTGACATCACTCCACTGACTATGAGAGGTGGATCTGGACACCATAGTAGTGGCAGCTCATGCACATAGAGGGACTGTACATGGTGAGAAGATGAGTGAGGTGTTGTGGGTAGGTAGTAAATGCTGGCAAGAGGCTGTTTTGATAGAGACATGAGGTGTGGATTTGATGGTGGGCAGGATGTGACTGAGGCACTCTTTGGGGGGCAAGTTGTGAAACTGGAAGTGGAAGGCACAAGGCTGGAGGCTGTCTTGAGGGATTTTGTGAAATCGCAAGTGCCTGAGGTGTGGGGAAGGACTGTGCTGAAAGCCAGCATGAAGTGGCAGGTAAGACTGTGGGGCGTGAAGTTACATCAGAAGAGCTCCTGCCATCAGAACGGGCATTGTGTATTGAAGGCAACACAAGCAGAGGTTGTGGGGGTCCCACTGCTGTCACTCCCCCCCACACACACATCCCCAGTTGCCCCACACACCGTGTGCCTGCTGTCCCCACCATCCCCTGCAGGGGTTTGGGGGGGGGTCCCACCGATGCCAACTCCCCATCCCTGCACCCCCAACCCCTCGAGGACACCTCCCAATGCCCCCCACAACCCTTCCCTTCAGATTTGGGGAGCCTATTGTCACCCGTGTGCCCCCCACCCCCATGGAAGGGGACCACACGTGGCTGACAAAAAAAGCCACCGTCCGCCTCCACTTGTGCATCAACAGCATCGGCCGGGATGGGGGACACAGGGACACCCCAGGGGGGACACAGGGACATGGAGACACCTCCCCCATACTCCCATGGGTCTCCTGGAGGTCTCCAAATTGATACCCTGGGGATGGGAGGGGACACAGGGATACCGAGTTGGCTCTTGGGGACAGCCCATTTATGACACATCCCCTACGTTGACACCCCATGACCTTGAGGGGACACAGGAGACCCCAAACTGGCTCTTGGGGACATCTCCATCTGTTGCGGATGAAAGTATTAACACGGTAATGATTTGACAGGAAATCTAGATTTATTAATAACTAACAGCACTTGATCATTACAAAAGAATTCAGAAAAAGTTATAAAAATAGCCACTTATCTACAGATTCTAAGATGACAAGATTCACACTAACTTACTTCATGGTATATTAATTTATACATATGTACATGCGCATAGACAAACACAAAACGTACAAACACACACAGAGACAAAAGTATCCGGATCCAGTAGAATGAAGTATGTACCCACACACCAGCAATATACCTTTAACAGACTCCCACAGGGGTATAAACACTCACCCACAATTGCCCATGCTGCACTTGCTGAACTTTTACAGACACTTTAACTCCCTGAAGAGGTAAAACTATATCAGTATATAGACAATATACTATTTGGAGTACCCTCTCCTAACAAGGTGGGAGAAGTGGCAGCAACAGTTTGGCAAGCATTGCATGAGGCAAAAATTGAAATTCTACCTGAAAAATGTCAGGGACCGAGTAAAGAAGTGAAATTCCTGGGCACTTGGTGGATTGCTGGAAGCACAGCAATTCCACCAGATACTCTAAATAAAATAGAACAATTAGAAATGCCCCAATCTAGAAAAGAATTACAACACAGAATCACAGAATTGTCTAGGTTGGAAAAGACCTTGAAGATCATCCAGTCCAACCATTAACCTAACATTGACAGTTCCCAACTACAGTATATCCCTAAGCGCTATGTCAACCAGACTCTTAAATACCTCCAGGGATGGGGACGCCACCACCTCCCTGGGCAGCCCATTCCAACACCTAATGAACCGTTCTGTAAAAAAATGCTTCCTAATATCCAGTCTAAACCTTCCCTGGCGCAATTTGAGGCCATTACCTCTTGTCTTATTGCTTGTTACTTGATTAAAGAGGCTCATTCCCAGCTCTATGCAACATCCTTTCAGGTAGCTGTAGAGGGCGATGAGGTCTCCCTTCAGCCTCCTCTTCTCCAGACCAAACAACCCCAGTTCCCTCAGCCGCTCCTCGTATGACATGTGCTCCAGACCCTGCACCAGTTTCGTTGCTCTTCTTTGGACCCACTCAAGTAATTCAATGTCCTTTTTGGAGTGAGGGGCCCAATACTAAACCCACTCATTGAGGTGCGGCCTCACCAGTGTCGAGTACAGGGGCAAGATCCCTTCCCTGTCCCTGCTGGCCACACTATTTCTGACACAAGCCAGGATGCCATTGGCCTTCTTGGCCACCTGGGCACACTGCTGGCTCATGTTCAGCCAGCTGTCAATCCACACCCCCAGGTCCCTCTCTGACTGGCAGCCCTCCAGCCACTCCTCCCCAAGCCTGTAGCGCTGCTGGGGGTTGTTGTGGCCGAAGTGCAACACCCGGCTTTTGGCCTTATTGAAATTCATACAGTCGGCCTCAGCCCACCGCTCCAGCCTGTCCAGATCTCTCTGCAGAGCCTCCCTACCCTCGAGCAGATCAACACTCCCACCCAACTTGGTGTCATCTGCAAACTTGCTGAGGGTGCACTCGATCCCCTCGTCTAGATCATCAATAAAGACGTTAAGCAGGAGTGGCCCCAAACCGAGCCCTGGGGGACACCACTCGTGACCGGCCGCCAACCAGATTTAACTCCATTCACCACAACTATTTGGGCCCAGCCATCCAACCACTTTTTAACCCAGCAAAGCGTGTGCCCATCCAAGCCGCAAGCAATCAGTTTCGCCAGGAGAATGCTGTGGGACATGGTGTCAAAGGCCTTACTAAAGTCAATGTAAACAACATCCAGTCTTTCCCTCATTCAATAAGCGGGTCGCCCTGTCGTAGAAGGAGATCAAGTTTGTCAGGCAGGACCTGCCTTTCATAAACCCATGATGACTAGGCCTGATCCCCTGGTTGTCCATCATATGACTTTTAATGGCACTCGAGATGACCTGCTCCATGACCTTCCCTGGCACCAAGGTCAGACTGACAGGTCTATAGTTCCCTG
Organism: Strix uralensis; assembly: GCF_047716275.1. Classification (NCBI taxonomy): domain Eukaryota; kingdom Metazoa; phylum Chordata; class Aves; order Strigiformes; family Strigidae; genus Strix; species Strix uralensis. The sequence continues at coordinate 862,079 of NC_134010.1, read as the reverse complement.
GACAGTCCTTTCTGCCTCTCTTGTAGATGGGTGTCACATTTGCCACCCTCCAGTCCAATGGGACCTCCCCAGTTAGCCATAACTTCAGGTAAATCATGGAAAGCGGCTTGGTGAGCACATCTGCCAACTCTTTCAGCACCCTTGGGTGTAACCCATCTGGACCCACAGACTTGTGTGCATCCAAGTGGTGTAGCAGGTCTCTGACCACTTCCTCTTCAACTGTGCTGACCTCATTCTGCTTCCCCTCCCCATCGCCCAGCTCATGAGGCTGGGTGTCCAGGAAACAGCCAGTTCCACTGCTAAAGACTGAGGCAAAGTAGGCGCTGAGCACCTCAGCTTTTTCCTCATCCTTAGTTACCATGTTTCCCTCTGCATCCAGTAAAGGAGGGACATTTTCCCTAATCCTCCTTTTGCTGTTAACGAATTTATAGAAACATTTTTTGTTATCCTTAACAGTTGTAGCCATGTTGAGCTCTAGCTATGCTTTGGCTCTCCTAATGTTCTACCTGCATAACTTCACTACAACTTTACAGTCTTCATGAGAGACCTGACCCCTCTTCCAAAGGCGATAGATTCTCCTTTTTATCTTGAGATCCAGCCAAAGGTCCCTATTTAGCCAGGCTGGTCTTCTTCCCCGCCTGCTTATTTTTCGGCACACGGGAACAGCCTGCTCCTGTGCCTTTAAGACTTCGCTCTTGAAGTATGTCCAGCCTTCCTGGACTCCCATTTCCTTCAAGGCAGCCTCCCAAGGGATTTTGTTAATCAGTCTTTGGAACAGGTCAAAGTTAGCCCTCCGGAAGTCTAAGGTGGCAGTTTTACGAACCGCTCTCTTTGTTTCTTCAAGGATCAAAAATTTGATCATCTCATGATCACTGCACCCTAGACAGCCTCCAACCTTTACCTACCCCACAAGCTCTTCCCTGTTCACAAGAAGCAGGTCTAGGAGGGCACCTCCCCTGGTCGGCTCACTCACCAGCTGTGTGAGGAAGTTATCCTCCACACATTCCAGGAACCTCCTGGATTGTTCCCTCTCTGCTGTGTTGTGATCCCAGCAGATACCCGGGAGGTTAAGTCCCCCATAAGAACAATGGCAGGTGACTGCAAGATTTCTCCCAACTGTTTGTAGAAAGCTTCATCCACTCACTGCTTTGGTTGGGGGGTCTATAGCAGACTCCCACAGCAAGATCTGCTCTATTGGCCCTTAACCTGATCCACACACTCTCAACCCCGTTATCACTATACTTGATTTCTGAGCTGTCACAGCATTCTCTTACATACAGGGCCACTCCACCACCTCTCCTTCCCTGTCTATCCCTCCTGAAGAGCTTGTAGCCATCGATTGCAGCACTCCAGTCGTGTGAGGCATCCCACCACGTGTCTGTTATAGCTGCTATGTCATAGTTCTCATGCTGCATTATGGCTTCAAGCTCCCCCTGTTTGTTGCTCATACTGCGTGCATTGGTATAGATGCACTTGAGATGAGCTCATGAATCCAACACCTTTTTGTTAGTGTGGGCCCCATTCCCTACCAGACCCTTCTCAAGTGCTTCCACAGTCCCTAAACATCTTTCCCTTCTCCCAAATGAAGTGGCAGAGGGAGAGCCCTCACCAGTCTACCAGCCTTCAAGCTTTGGCACGCTTCCCTTGAGCTTGTTCCTAACAGGTCCAGTTATCTCCCCGTCCCCCCTCATATCTAGTTTAAAGCCCTGTCAATAAGCCCTGCTAACTCCTGCCCCAGAATCCTTTTCCCCCTCAGAGACAGCTGCATCCCACCTGTCTCATTTGTCACCAGCAGACCAGGTGCCTTATAAACCTCACCATGGTCAAAGAACCCAAAATTCTGACGGTGGCAGCAGTCTCTGATCCGCATGTTAATCAGATATGTTTTCCACCCTCTATCAGTGGTTTTCCCTTCCACTTGAGGGATTGATGAAAACACGACCTGAGCTCCCGAGCCTTCAATTAGCCACCCCAGTGCCTTGAAGTCCTTTTTGAGTGACTTAAGACTTCTCTCTACCAGCTCATCACTACCTACCTGGATAAACAACAACGGGTAGTAATCAGAGGGCTGCACCAGAGCAGTGACCTTCTTTTTAATATCTCTAATCCGAGCCCCAGGGAGGCAGCAGTCCTCTCTAAAGTATGGGTCTGGTCAACATATGGGCTGCTCCGTACCCCTCAGAAAAGAGTCACCCACTACAATTACCCTACTTTCCTTCTTACTTGAAGAAGTCGCAAGTCTTGGGGCTGAGGGACAAGCTGTGGATGACACACTAGATGGGTCCTCGTTTCCATCTTCATTTGGCTGGCTGTCTTGTTCCAACACCTCATACCTATTGTATAATGACAACTGGGAAGGTGAGGGGGGTCGAGAAGGTTTTCGCTTGCCTTTCTGAGGAACGACCTCATTCCATTCCCCCCTGTCCCCCACATGCCCTCCTTCTGCCTGGTGAGAGGAGGGGAGGCAGTCATGTATTTCTTGTAGAGCCTCTACCTGCTGCCTTTGTCTCAGAGTATGACTCCACCAGTCAATCTCGTTTTCACACTCTTTGATTGTTCTCAAACTTTCTACCTCCTCCCTCAGTTCAACCACCTGCCTGAGCAGATCGTTTACTTGATCACACCGCACACAAATGGTATCTCTCACTCCCTCCAATTCAAGTGCCAGGCTCAGGCACTCTTGGCAAGCAGAGACCTGCAAAGTCGCCTGTCTGTGCAGGACCTATGTCTGGGTTCCCACATTCCTCATCACTCTGCCTCTTGGCCATGTTGGGACCATGATTTTCTCTCTGGCCAGGGGGGAACCAATCCCTGGGTGCTGTTTCCCTCACGCTATACTCTCACGTCCCTGCAGTGCTGTTCCTTCCCTCCCCTCTCTCTGGCACTGGTCAATTGCTTGCAGGGACCGAACGTACCTTGTCCAGTGGCAGAGGCTCAGCCCTGCCTTACAAGCTGCCTCAGTGCACTCACAGTCAAGTACTGTCTGATCACCCTGAGCTCAGTGGGCAGCGTCTAGTCAACAGTTAGTAACTAGTAACAGCTAATGGGTACTTTAGGATATTGGAGAGAACATGTACCTGGATTCTCCATCATTGCCCGCCCACTTTATTCACTTTTACGAAAAGGAAAATCGTGGAGATGGGATTCAGAACATGAAGAAGCAATTAAAACTCTAATACTGGAATTAAAAACATATCAATCCCTAGGACCTGTTCATCCTCGTGACCCTATTATAGCAGAATGGGGTTTTGCAGAACATGGTACTTATTGTAACTTATTTCAGATCGGCCCTGATGGGCCAAAGAGACCTTTACTGTTTAGCTCAACTGCATTTAAAGAGACTGAACAAAGGTACTCAGAGTGGGAAAAGGGTCTTTTGTCTCTAGTCCGTGCAGTCAAACAAGTTGAGAAAATACGTCAAGAACAAGCTGTTCAGACCAGAGGTCCCTTTAATTTATTAGACACAATCCTAAAAGGGACTGCTCCCCCAGAGGGAATTGCACAAAAACCTACAATCAGGAAATGGTATGCCTATCTAGTGGGTGTGGCAGATGAAATGCAATTAACTGAAGGACACACAAAAGTTTCTAAATTGCAAATGCCTATTAATACTGACCCCCTGGCATTACAACAACCATTCAAACCTTCACCAATTTTAGATGCACCTCCCTTCACTGAAGATTCACCAACCGAGGGTGTCTGGTTTTCTGATGCCTCGGCAAAAAGAGTGGATGGTAAATGGCAATATAGAGCTGTTGCATTAGAAATCAAACCAGGCAAACAAGTTATTGAAGAGGGTGAAGGCAGTGCTCAAGTAGGAGAGTTAAGAGCAGTTGTTTTGGCAGCACAAAATGAAGCAAAAGCCATTTATGTAGACTCTTATGCTGTCTGGGCAGGTGCCACACAGTGGCTTTGTCAGTGGGAAGCCCTAAACTGGGAGATAAAGAAATCACCAATCTGGAGAACTGAAGACTGGCAATTACTATTAACCATGGCCAGAAAAACACCATTCCAAATAGGATGGGTAAAAGCTCATGCTAATGACAACAAACCAGCTACAAGTTGGAACCCAAGGGCGGAAGAATTGACAAAAAATTAGGAAAATAGACATTGAAGATTCCTCAAACCCCACATTGTATCAATTGGGAGAATGGTTACATCAAAAATTAGGCCACACAGGTCGAGAAGCACTTTACTTTTCAGCTCAAAGCCGGGGATGGCCCCTCAGTAGAAAAACATGTGAAACCATCCTCACTGAGTGCCCCCAGTGTAAATTAAAATTGCAGATGGACCATCCTACCAAAGCACCACCTTTACACGTTAAAGAAGGGAAAACTTTGTGGTCTACTTGGCAAATTGATTACATTGGTCCTTTAAAATCCTCTGCTGGGTACAAATATATTTTAACAAGTGTAGAGATAATATCTGGACTCCTTACAGCTACCAAGTGCCAAAAGGCTAATGCACAGAATACTATCCAAGGCCTTTTCTCATGGTTCTCAATTTTACCTGTCCCTGATTCTATCCAGAGTGACAATGGCTCACACTTTACTAGTAAAGAAGTACAAGAATGGGCAAAGCAAAAAGAGATAAAGTGGGTATTTCACACACCTTATTACCCACAATCTAATGGTATAGTTGAACGGGCCAATGGACTGCTGAAAAAATATCTTAAACCACATGAAGGACAATGGGACAGCCGTCTTTCTGAAATTTTACAGCAGTTAAATAATCGGTATGGTCCCTATGGAAGTCCAATTACTCGAGCCTTCTTAACACTTTCTTCAGAAACAAACCTAAATAATGAGCACACCTGGTCCTCAATGAAAGCAGGACAGCCTGTGATGGCAAAAATATCATCTGTAGGAACAATACTAGTAACTCTCATCAAGCCACGATAAGGGAATAAAACATAAAATCAGTACTAGATGGATTTATCTGGCATCCTGTTCAGCCTCCCTGCCCCCCCCCCCCCCCCCCCCCCCCCCAAGACCATTTTCTTTTCTTTCCTTTTCAGAATTAACCAACTCCACCGATGACATCGTGGAAACAAACACCACATCCAGCAAGCCCACCAGCAGCACTGTGAAAACAATCCTCGTCTTTAATGTGAGAATCTCTGCAGAATTCTGCCTACCCTTTAAAGTCTGGACAAAGGATTCTTATCACGGTCCAGCATGATATAGAAGAAATACATCAAGTGCTAATGAGAGTCAAAGGGATGAAGAACATGGATGGTGGGAAAGCTTATTTGGATGGTCACCAACCGCAACAGGACTGTTTAATTCCATGTTCCACCTGGTCATGATTTCCTTAATTCTAATTTTAATATGTTTACTGCTCATAATCGTATTGTATATTAAGGTTTGGAGGATGGTTAAACAGATTAGTCAATTACAAAAGTACCCCTGTGTGTATATACTATCCCAAAATAGGTTTTTTTTGTAGCTAATCAAACACAAAATCCCCTCCAATTATAACTGGATTGTGGCATCCTCTGTTTATAGGCATAGAGGCAAGAGGCAAGTACACTGCCACTCTATGGACAAGATAAATTGACTTTAGTCACGGGGTGGATTGTGGTGGTGCAATTCTCACCTCTCCCTGCCCCTCCTTGTTGGGCTGTTTAGTGCCAGGTGTGATTCCAGCCACCTCCCCCAAGCTATACACCAATCTGTGGAGATAAGGACTGATAACGTTAAGGCGCCCCCTTAACGAGCCTGGCTCCTGCCCTCCTGATTGCTTAAAAACGGTTATAACAGCCCATCATCTCCTAAGGGCCTGGCACACCTGTGCCTGGGATGGGGTCAAATGGGAACAGAGTTGCACATTCATCAAATTCTTGTGTAACTGCTGGAAGGCACCAGAAGGGATCTGACAAAAGTCAATTATCTTGGACCCTATAAACTGCGACCACCAGGGAGACCCTTTGAGCTCTCCTGGATCGCAGCGGGCCTGTGACCAGCATCTCCCCTGAGCTGGGACGCCTCTCAGGTACCAAACCCTTAAGGTGTCGTCTGCTCCAGACGGAAGGCCAGGGCGAAGTCCACCCACTCGAAGCTCAATTATCGCCCGTTGAGGAATGCCAAGGCATTGTGAGTATTTGCTCTAAACTTGAGAGGGACAAATGAGCGTGGAGTCTCCCAGGGCAGAGATCAACAGCCAACTTTATTGTGCCGGTGGAGGGGGATCAGGGCCAGCACACGGAGACGGCGCACGGCTGGTCCCGCGTCTGCGTCCGCGCTGGGTGTAAGGGTTTTGGGCACGACGTTCCACACAGGAGCGGTCCCTCATCCGTGTGGGCCCACGGCGGCTGGAGCGGCTGCCACTCTCGGGCGCTGGAGAGGGGCAGGAGGACCCCGATAGCAGGTGGCTGGCGGTGCTGGGGCTGCTGCTCTCCGGTACTGGGGAGCCGTGGGACGTCCCCAGCGCTGCCTGGCTGACGGTGCTGCTCTCAGCACTTGGTGCTGGTGCGCGGCTCCTCTCCCGGCGTGTTCTGGGCCGGTCGTAGGGCGTCTGGGCCCGACGTTGCACCCGGGTGCGGCGTCGTGTGTGGTCGGGCCCAGATGGCCTGGAGCTGCTGCTGCCCTCAAGCACTGGGGAGTCATGGGATGGCTCCAATGCCGCCTGGCTACTGGTGCTGGGGCTGCTGTTCTCCGGTACTGGGGAGCCATGGGACGTCCCCAGCGCTGCCTGGCCGATGGTGCTGCTCTCAGCACTTGGTGCTGGCGCGCGGCTCCTCTCCCGGCGTGTTCTGGGCCGGTCGTAGGGCGTCTGGGCCCGACGTTGCACCCGGGTGCGGCGTCGTGTGTGGTCGGGCCCAGATGGCCTGGAGCTGCTGCTGCCCTCAAGCACTGGGGAGTCGTGGGATGGCCCCAATGCCACCTGGCTACTGGTGCTGGGGCTGCTGCTCTCCGGTACTGGGGAGGCGTGGGACGTCCCCAGCGCTGCCTGGTCGGGGGTTCTTCTCTCAGCACTTTGTGCTGGCGCATGGCTCCTCTCTCGGCGTGTTCTGGGCGGGCTGTAGGGCGTCTGAGCCCGACGTTGCACCCGGGTGCGGTGTCGTGTGTGGTTGGGCCCAGATGGCCTGGAGCTGCTGCTGCCCTCAAGCACTTGGGAGTTGAGGGACGGCGCCAATGCCGCCTGGCTACCATTGCTGGGGCTGCTGCTCTCCAGCACTGGGGAGCCGTGGGACGTCCCCAGCGCTGCCTGGCCGACGGTGCTGCTCTCAGCACTTTGTGCTGACGCATGGCTCCTCTCCCGGCGTGTTCTGGGCCGGCTGTAGGGCATCTGGGCCCGACGTTGCACCCGGGACTGGCGGCGTGTGCAGTCAGGCCCAGATGGCCTGGAGCTGCTGCTACCTTCAAGCACTTGGGAGTCGTGGGAAGGCCCTAGTGCTGCCTGGTTACCAATGCTGGACCTGCTGCTCTCTGGTGCTGGCGAGCCGTGGGATGACTGGTTGCCAGAGCCAGCAATCTCTGAGCTGTCACTGGAGTCTGTAAAGGGAAGCAGGAAGGTCACGGGAACAGAAGCCACTGTGGAGAGGTCAGAGAGGTAGCCACAGCCCTTCTGGAGCAGAGGGGCTCTGCCAAGTGCAGCCTAGGCACTTCCTGCCAGGCCTTGCCTGGGCCCTGGCCCCAGCCCAGGGGCATGAAGGTGCTTTGCCTCTTACCAATGCCCTGGCCAGCACAGTTCTCACACTCCCAGCTGGTCCTGCTGGTCCTCAAGTTGGAGCAGCGCCGGTGGGTGCCCTCGGCAGCGCAGGAGCTGCACAGGAGCAGTTCCCAGGGCCTGGGGAAGAAAAAGGATTCATGGAGGACAAAGTGATGGCAGCACAGGATTGTGTGGCACAGCTCCTGTTCTCAGTCGAAGGTGCTCTTGATGCTCTTCGAGCTCTTCGTGACACAGAGATCCTGTGCAGAGCCCAGGGTGCCGCTTTGGCAACTTACCCCTCTTCCTCTGCCTGCTCCCTGCCTCCGGGACAAAGGCACTCACGGGCATCGCAGCGGCTGTGCCTCTCAATTAGTGCTTCGTCTAGAGGCCCGTTGTCCCATGATGGTAATCTGATGGAGAAAGGGAAATCGCTGAGCCCCTGCTGCCCCGGCATAAGGCCGGTGCAGGGCAGCCCTGCTCCTCCCCCCTGCCCGGTTTACAGCTCCTCCATGAAGCTCAAGTCCAGGCAGATGGGACAGCTGAGGGCCAGGACTGCAGGACACCAACCTCAAGGGTATTCGAATGCCCATGGTGAGCATGTCCAGGATAAAGTCATGCTTGTCTCTGCAGACGGGGCAGTTGAAAGAAAAACCTGTGTACAGAGCCTGGCCCTGCAGCAGGAAACAAAAAGGAGCAGGATTTAGGCCCTGGTGCTGCCCAGCACATGCCGTGTCCCAGGGCCGAGGGAACGGCTCCTACCTGGATGCAGCTCCTGTGGAACCAGGCGTGTTTGCAGGCGGGGCACACCATGGTGTGGTAGGACTTTCTGTCCTCCACAGGCTGCAGGCAGATGAGACATTCAGTGTTCTTCTCCGGAGCCGCCTCCACCTCCTGCTCTGGGTGGTGCTCCCTGCAGAAGGACCTGGGGGGAAGAGAGAAGGGATGGGTGAGGTGAGAAGCGCTGGGTCCTTCCCCAGGTGGGGGCAAGGAGGAGAGAGAGAGCCGCCTCCACCTCCTGCTCTGGGCGGTGCTCCCTGCAGAAGGAGCTGGGGGGAAGAGAGAAGGGATGGGTGAGGTGAGAAATGCTGGGTCCTTCCCCGCGTGGGGGCGAGGAGGTACCTGTGCGAAGAAAAGTACTGGGTGACGCATTCACCCTCCATGGCACAGGGCAGATGGAAGCTGCGGTCACAGCCCTCCCGACAGCAGGTGATGGCGGCCCCGTTCTTACCACAGACGAAGCATTTCTAGAAAGAGCAGAACAGCCCCCATCAGAGGCAGCCTCAGGGCCTCCCCAGCCAGCCCCACGCCTCCGGACAGGGTGCAGGATGTGGCTGCTGCTGGGCCACAGCCCACAGACCTGCCTGGCACACAAGGCTCCTGGGCTGGAGCCTTGTGGAGCTGCTTGGAGCAAGGCTTTTGTCCCAGAGCTGCTTGGAGGGGCTGGGATTTCTTTCCTGGGCTCCCCCAAACCTCTCCTGACACAAATCTTCCTGATCTTGTCAGGTCCTCACCTTCTGTGCTGCCCGCTTGACTATGCGGGGAAAGTCCTCAGGGAGAATTGCCAGAAGCCCTGATTCCTCGTCCTGCCAGTGAAAAAGCTCACTGGCAAAAATCTGCAGAAGAGAAGAGAAGAGAGGAAGAGCTGATGAGGAGAGTGTGCCGGGAGTGCCTGTCAGCGAGCTGGAGGGAGACCTGGGGCACTCACCACGCAAAACAGATGGGCACAGAGCACTTCCTTCTCGATTTTCTCCCCGCAGAGATCCGGGTCAGCCTGTGCCCGGCCACAGAGCATGCACACTGGAGGGGAGAGAGCAAATGCCGGCGGGAATGAGCACCTCTGCAGGGCCAGGGGAAACGTCCCTGAGGGATTGTCCCCAGGGTCCTGCTCTGTCCCTGAGGGGCTGAGGGCAAGGGCTGGGGGCTGTGGTGAGGAAGGGCCATCGCAGGCACTGCCTCCCTCTGCCACTGTGCTCAGCCCCACACTGACTGCCCCGACAGCCCCTCTGCTGTGCTGCAGGAGGGAAACTTTGCTCACCCTGCTCCATCGAGTCAGGGGCCTCCTCCTCTTCCCTCTCAGACATGGCGCACGACCACAGCGAGTGTTGGGATCGTCCCTGTCCCAGCAGCACTGGGGTGTCTCTCCCAGATGCTCCTCGGCGGACTCTGAGGGAGAAGTGGGGTGTGGGTCAGCTCTCAGCGCAGCCCCAGTGCCCCGAGGTGTGGCACCCCCCTCTTCCCTCGGCAGCCCCCCACAAGCCCCATCCCTCCCCTGCCCTCTCCTCACCTCCCAGGTCGCACTGACGCATGGCTTCAGCCCAGCGATCCTTTTTATAGGCTTGTCCCCATGGGTCACAGTGGCCATTGTGACATCAGCACCCCCATATATGGGCAGAGACACGTTTGGTGGGTCACAGTGGACACGGTGACATCGGCACCCCCATATATGAGCAGGGACACCCTTAGTGGGTCACCATGGCCACGGTGACATCAACATCCCCATATACGGGCAGGGACATGTTTGGCGGTCACAGTGGACCCAGTGACATCAGCACCCCCATATATGGGCAGGGACACGCTTGGCGGGTCACCATGGCAATGGTGACATTGGCACCCCCAGGCAGGGGCATCCTCAGCCTCCTGCCCACCCCCTCTGAGGTTGGTGGCACCCATGCCACTGGGGCGGCTGGTCCTGTGGCAAGTGCACAACCAAACGCCAGGTCCCGTGGGGGATCCTGGGCTCGCCCATCCCACCTGTTCCGAGGGGCACCCCCCATGTCCCCATGCCACACACTGTCCCCACGTGCCCATAACCCCCACGGTCCCCGTGCCCCATGCTGTTCCATTGCCCCACAGGTGATGACCTTCAGCACCAGCCCGGTGCCCACAGCCACCTCCCCTGGCACCACCACTCTCCTCAGTGTCCAGCCTGTGGTCATGATATAGAAATGTTAAGAAATTGAGCACATAACTAAAAGATGGTTAGCCACAGTAGGCCTAAGAGTTGTCTGTTTAAGCTAAGGCCGTTTGAGCTGTGGGAACAAGGCATTTTGAGCTGTGGGAACAAAGAAGCAAGCTCACATAAACAAAGATAGAGGCCCCAAGGACAGAGGATGTAGAACCATGGCAACAGAAGATAACGGGCATTTTATGACCCAACAGAATGGGTCTGGGCTCCTGGCACCAGAAGATAACGGACATTTATGACCCAAAAGAATGAGTCCAGACCCAAGGGTGCGTATCTCATTTCAGTTAAGGTGGATGACGGGGGATTTAGTCAGAAGGATCTGGTTTTCAGGGGACTGGTGATGTCGAAATTGGGGAAAGGGTGACGAGGAAGACTACTGGCCTTCCTCTTGAAGATCCCCGAAGACCACCACCAGGAGACAACGTGCAGGCGCAAGAGTGACATAATTGTTTTAGAACTGCTGACACATCTTTTTGAACTAACCACACCTTTGTAGTAAATATGTATGTTTGTGTTGTGTAACCTCATGAATATGTATGAGATACCTGCATTTGGGTGTGCACGCTAGGCGGAGGAATCCCCCGTGCACCCAGCGCTGCAACAAAGAATGCCTGCCTTCTAATACTCTAACTTTGAGTCTTAGAGAGTTTTCTTCAACCGGCTTTTTCGGTATCAGTTTTGGCGACCCAGATGGGACTCTGCTTCTGAAGCTCGACAGATCCTGGGATCACGGAACCTCAGCCGGCACCGGAGATTTCTCGGAGAAGGACCCTGATCCCTGGACTGAAGGGCCAGAAGTAAGAACTTCAAATTGTAAGTAAAGGCATTCTTTTTTTGATTTTGGAAATTTTTGGTTCCCTGCTTATAAGTTGCAGGTGCATAGCTGTGCAGGATAAGCATGGGAAAGTACCCACAAAAAAGGGATATGGCTCCCTAGCATATGCTTTGGTTTGGTGTATTTGGTAACTTTGTACAAAACATATCTTTGTTTGCCTAATAGGCAGGCAGCTGCCACGGAACAACTGTTTTGAGCTCTCAAACCTGTATGATTGAGTGAGTTGTGTGTGTGAGATTGTGAGACGTACGATTATGTACGAAGTGAGTGCGGAGTCCGGATCCGCGGTTCTGTTATCCCGCGAGGGGTGCAACCGGAGAAGGATGAAGTGACTGATAAATAACTGCTTTAAACATTGTATCCCTTACACACGTATATTTTTGCTGCTATTGTGTACACATATTTTTTTTTCCTCGCTGCTATTTTGCTTTATATACTTCATATATATATATATATATATATATAATGGGGGCTGGGAGTTCTACGGGTGGAATATTAAAGAAGTCACCTTTAGGGTGTATATTACAGCATTGGAAACAAATTGGAGGCTGTCCTGGAGGGTCTCCTAAAAAGGAAGATTTAATAAAATACTGTAATCAGTGGTAGCCTTTATATAGGCTAGACGAGGGAGAAAAGTGGCCAGTGAATGGGACTTTAAATTATGATACCTTGTTGCAATTGATGCTTTTTCTAAGGAGGGAAGGAAAGTGGGATGAAGTAATGTATGCTGATATGTTTTTCACGTTACGGCAACATCCAGAGTGGCACAAAAAGCGTGGGATGAATCAAGCCTCGGCAGATCCTCTTGTTCTGGCATTAGAAAAAGATAAAAAGGGCAAGACGGCGTTAAAGAGGTGATGCTCCGCGTGCAGCATAGGGCAGAGGTGTTTAAAACTGACTCGGGAGGAGATAGAAGAAGATTTAGAGCTGTTAACTGCACCAAGGTTACGGATAACGAGCAGGCGAGATGAATTAGGGCAGGAAGAAGATGATGATAATGAGGGAGCAGGGATGGTGGACATGGAAGCGGGGAGCTCTACGCCCATTTCAGAAAGAACTCGGAGTAGGCAGAAACTGGGGTTGCAAGCCCCCTTACGGCAAGCGGTTGGAAATGATGGTCCGGTTTTTGTAAAAGTTCCATTCTCAATTGCCGATTTGAATAATTGGAAGGTGGCTGCCGGAAGTTTTAGGGATGATCCAGAAAAGGTCACAAGTGCATTTGAAATGATGGTTAAAACTCAAAATCCAGATTGGCAGGACATAGAAGCAATACTACAAGTATTGTTTGACAGCACTGAACGAGACATGATCCGGAGGGTGGTGCGAACGCATCTGCGCCTCAGATGCATTACAAGGGCAAGTGGAACAGCACTTCCCCTCAGTTGATCCAAATTGGAACCCCAATAATCCAGACGATAGGGAAATGATTGGGCGCTACCAAAAATTAGTCCTATTGGGGATACAGAATGCAACTCCAAAGGCTGTTAACTGTTCTAAATTGTACGAAATTAAACAAAATAGAGATGAGTCCCCAACTAATTTTTTGAATTGGCTAAAAGAGGCAGCCAGAAAGTACACCACTTTAGATATTGAATCAGAGGAAGGAACAGGACAGCTAGCCTCTTTATTTATGGGGCAGGCATTGGGCGACATCAGGCGGAAGTTACAAAAACTGCAGGGGGCAGAGGCTAGAGATTTAGGAAAAATGCTGGATGTTGCCTGGATGCCATATCGAAACAGGGAAGAGGAGAAAAGAGGACTAATGCTAAGTTGGTAACTGTTTTGGAGGATATTCAAAAAAATCGAGGAACTTTCGGAAGTGTGAGAGGTGGAATGAGAGGCAAAGGAAAAGGTCGGGGATCACCGAACCCGACTGTGGGTCAGAACCAGTGTGTTTACTGTAAGAAGGAAGGACACTGGAAAAGGGAATGCCAGCTTTAACAGGAAATAAGGAGGTGGCACCAATTATAGCATTAGAGGACTGAAGGGGACCGGAGCACTCTTCCCCAGCAGAGCCTCTGGCTACAATTGAGCTGGGAAACGAGGAAGTGGAGTGCTTGGTGGACATAGGGGCAACCTTTTCAGTTTTGAATACAAAGAAACAAGAGTTAGGAGCTAATATGATAAAAGTTATTGGTGCAACGGGAAAAGCAGAACAGAGACCATTTTTCAAGCCACTAAAATTTAAAATTGGAAAACAATGGGTAACTCATGAATTCCTTTACCTACCAGGAGCTCCAAAGCCTCTAATAGGTTGAAATCTGTTAGAAAAACTAGAAGCCCAAATCAAATTTAAGGATGGAGATGTAGAAGTATTGATACCAGAATCTAAATACGTCCAGGCTTCAATATTCTTGTTACAGGAGGACAAATTGGATAAAGAAGAAATTCCAAGAGAGAGAGAAGAAGCAGTAATCCCTCTCGTTTGGGCTGGAGAGGTACCGGGGAGGTCCCGGAAGGCTGAACCTGTGAAAATAGATCTAAAGACAGATTCGACACTGGTAAGATTGAAACAGTACCCCTTAAAAATTGAGGCTAGATTGGGATTGTTACCTCTCATACAAAAATTTTTAAAATATGGTTTAATAAGAGAATGTGAATCCAAATATAATACCCCTATATTGCCAATAAAGAAATCAGACAGAAAAACATATAGGATGGTTCAGCACTTAAGAGCCATCAATCGAATAGTACAGGATATCCATCCAGTTGTAGCAAATCCTTATACTTTGCTAACCACACTGACTGATAAACAAGGATGGTTTACTGTACTAGATTTAAAAGATGCCTTTTTCTGTATCCCCGTGGCCCCAGAAAGCCAAGACCTATTTGCTTTTGAATGGGAAAATCCAGAAACAGGAAGACTCAGTACACCTGGACTGTGCTCCCACAAGCATTTAAGAACAGCCCGATGATTTTTGGAAACCAGCTCGCTAAAGAACTTGAGGTTTGGTGATTAGAGAATCGAGAGGGTATTGTTCTTCAGTATGTGGATGATATCTTATTAGCAGGAGACACCAAAGAAGAATGTTTCCGGTTAACAATTAGCCTTCTGAATTTCTTAGGGATGAGTGGCTATCGAGTGTCATGAGAAAAAGCCAAAATTGCCCAAGAGACTGTAATGTATCTGGGTTTTGAGATTTTCAAGGGACACCGGCAGCTGTCAGCCAAAAGGAAGGAAGCCATCTGCCAACTTCCAGAACCCAGAACTCTCCGAGAACTGCGAACTTTCCTTGAAATGACTGGTTGGTGTCATTTATGGATTGACAATTATGGACTGATGGTAAAACCATTGTATGAGATATTGAAAGCTTCTGCTGATTCCTGTTTAACGTGGACCGAAGACGGGAGAAAGTCCTTCAAGGAACTGAAAAAATCACTGTTAAAGGCACCAGCACTGGCGTTGCCGAATATTGAAAAGCCTTTCGAACTGTTTGTCCATGAGAAGAAGGGAATAGCCTTGGGGGTGTTAGCACAATTTCTCGGGCCCTTGGTCGAGCAGTTGCATATTTTTCCAAGCAACTAGATACTGCAAGTCAGGGGTGGCCAGGATGCCTGAGGGCAGTGGCAGCAACAGTACTGTTAATACAAGAGGCCCGGAAATTCACCCTAGGGCAACAAATAACCGTATATGTGCCCCACATGGTAATTACAGGTTTAGAACAGAAGGGAAATCATTGGTTGTCTCCAAGCCGAATGCTCAAATATCAGGCTGTCCTGCTAGATCAAGATGACACTAAATTAAAAACAATGGCTGTATTGAATCCTGCAACTTTCTTGTCTGCTGAACTAAATGAGGAAGAAGATTTAGAGCACGACTGTCTACGAACCATTGAAGAAGTATATGCCAGCAGAACAGACTTAAAAGATACACCTCTACCAGACCCCGATTTAGAACTCTATACAGATGGAAGCAGCTTTGTTATGAATGGACAGCGTGTGTCCGGATACGCGGTGACTACTGTGACTGATGTCATAGAAGCCGAACTACTGTCACCAAACGTATCTGCTCAAAAAGCTGAATTAATCGCATTGACTAGAGCATTAGAATTGAGCAAAGAGAAGAAAGTGAATATTTGGACTGATTCAAAGTATGAGTTTGGAGTAATTCATGCCCATGGGGCTATATGGAAAGAACGAGGGCTTCTAACCTCACAAGGAACAGCAATCAAACACAAAGAAGAAGTCCTAAAACTTCTCGAAAGTGTACAATTACCTACAGAAGTTGCTGTAATGTATTGAAGGCCCATCAAGCAGGGGACAGCAAACAACAGTGTGGGAATAGGCTGGCTGATGAGGCTGCTAAATGGGCTGCATGAAAAGGCATCTCAACAGAGGTTCAGGCATTAGTTCCAGAACGTCAGTTAAATTTACCTTGTGGCAACTGAGGCACGGACTCCCGAAGAAATCCAGACAGAAAGAGAGAGAGAAAGAGAGAGTTTATTGTTACAACAGTACATACTTATGCTCTCGGATGCTGTCGGTAAAGCTCTTACTTCATAGTTAACAAATCAGCAATTAGACAGCTATCAACCTTTTCTCCTATCAGCATAAGACCACTCTAACACGCGCTGTGCAGACCAATCACCCTCTCGTTCACGCGCTGTTCTCGCGGTAACATCTTCTCGCAGTTCAGTACTTTTCCACAGTTCAGTGTTGCAGCTGTCCGTTGTTTTTCCCTGCCACCTTGGCATAGCTCAACAGCCTCTTCTTTTTCTTCCAAGGCCTGTTTTTCATCAAATCCTAGCACTTTCTCACAGGCTGTGCAAGGCTGACATGCCAATGCCTCCCACATCTCCCTTTTCTTTGTTTTGCAGCTGCACCTGCAAGACTTGTTTCAAGACTTTATCAATTAAGGGTTAAGCAAAGTTGAAAAAACACAGCATACTTAAAATAGTTTCACAGAAGGCTAGAAACAATACAGCAGTTACAGTTACTAGTTAAAAAGAGTAGGCTAATTTCATTACCCATAACTGAGGGATATGACTAAATACTACAAAAGTAAACAGTAAGGAAAATACAGAATAGCACACTTACTTAATGGGGTACTAACATTCAGATCCACAATTGCTGGGGAACCCTGGATGCAGCGGGAATTTAGAGTACCCTTCCTCGCAAACCGGAAATCCTACGCAATGCGTCCATCCGTCGATGAGGCATCCAAAGTCACTGCAAGCAGGTCCAGCCTCTAAATCATCAGGCCAAAATAACTGGCAATTTTCTTTGAGCGGAAACATCTGATTTCATCCTCCTGTTGGGTTCCACCCAGAGCCTGCCCACCACTCAGGGGGGAAAATCAAGGGAGTTTCTAATAAGGTTAAACACTTGAATTCTTAATTCTTAATATTGCTAAACAAGGAAAGTCAAATACACACATTCTTATAGCATTTCATCCTACATTTTGTCTAAGCTACATCTTCCACTGGTGACTAATAAGCTTATATATTTCATTAAGTAATTGCAATTACTGTTAACATTTTCTCTGAAAAGAATTGGCAACGGCAGTGTATTTTGTCCCGTTGCAGCAGCAAGCATTACCCATACATTCTGCTTAAATGATCAGTCGAAGAGGCTGCAAACTGTCAGCACAGGGGCATCCACAGCCAGCTCCTGGGTGTCCACCAAAGGCTTCCTCTCATGCCACAGGTATGGTCGCACACAACTTGCCATTAACCACTGGGGAGCGTGACCTGTGGAGACACAAGCATAACCTCTTCCCCAGGTTATTAAAGGATATGGTCCTTCCCAGTTACACTTTCCAGGTTTTTTGCTAACACTTGAGCCTTGCCCTGGACTTGTTGTTGGTCTGGTATCTGTGACGAGAAGTGCTGCAATATTGGTGGCACCTGTGAGACAGGGGAAATGTTTAAAAAGCTCATGACATATAATGCCTTATTTAGCCTTTCGTGAGGTGTAGATTGATACCCTCCATGTCCCCCTTTTTGTTGTTGTAATAGGCGCTTTAGCGTGC
The DNA here is from genome assembly GCF_047716275.1 of Strix uralensis. NCBI lineage: Eukaryota > Metazoa > Chordata > Aves > Strigiformes > Strigidae > Strix > Strix uralensis. Next base: position 844,655 of record NC_134010.1, on the reverse strand, counting down.
CATGCGTACGCTCCACAGTGGCCTGTCCGGTCGGTGAGTGGGGAATGCCGGTCAAATGCTTGACTCCCCACTGTTGAAAGAAAGAAGAAAGAGAAGCAGAAACATAAGCAGGTCCATTGTCTGTCTTAATCTGTCGTGGCACACCCAAGGAAGCAAACGCAGCTAAAAAGTGTCTTCACACATCGCGTGCTATTTCACCTGTGTGGCAGGATGCAGACACTGCTCCAGAAAAGGTATCAACAGACACATGTACTCATTTTAACTTTCCAAATGCGTGACAGGCTGTGTACTAAAATCTGTCCAGAGTAGTCACAGATTGCTGTCTGGAATTCTAAAGACACTTGTGTTAGCCATGTAACATGTGCATAGTGACTGGAACAATGATACACACAGGCTCCTGACCAGCAAGTAATAGTAGGCGCTGCTACCTTTCATGATCAGTTTGGCAAACATTTCTGGACGAGTAGTGACCGTCTTGTGCATTTGGTGTGACAAAAAAATCCATTCAACAATAACAAGACGGTCACTAAGTGTTTCATCCCATTGAAACAGCAGAGCATAGGGCTGCCCTGAAGGATTAAATAATATCAGTTGATATCGATGGCCGGGCACACATGGCGATGCTTGTCTTTCTGAAATGGAGTTAGCTACCCGGTGGAGATCTTGTTTCGCTTTCTCTGTAAGTACTGTGGGTGATGTCAGTGAAGGATCTCCTCGCAAAATATCAAACAAGCTATGCTGATCATCATTAGTTAGACCCAACAATGGCCGTATCCAATTTATAGCTCCGAACAGTTTCTGTAAATCATTTAAAGTCTTAACATCAGTTTTAAGTTCAACCTGTTGCGGGACAATAGTCTGTTCACAAATTCTCCACCCCAGGTACTGCCACTGTGATGATCGCTGTACCTTTTCAGGTGCTATTTTTCACCCCATTTGAGATACTGAGTCTTTGGTTAAAGCAAGAGCCTTTTCCATCATCTCCTGTGTTTCTGCTGCTATAAGGAGGTCATCCATATAATGATATATAACAGCCTGGGGGACCTGCATTCTAACAGGGCTCAAAGCCTTTGCAACAAACCACTGACACATCGTGGGACTCTTTTTCATGCCTTGTGGCAAAACAACCCAGTGGTACCGTCTTGCAGGTTCACTGACATTAATACTGACAACAGAAAAGGCAAATTTAGGTGCATCATCTGGATGCAAGGGAATGGTAAAAAACCAATCCTTTAGATCAATTATTACAAGATGCCAGTTTTGGGGAATCATTGTTGGGGAGGGCATTCCTGGCTGTAACGTACCCATATCCTCACAACTTTTCGATTAGCAAGGGCCACTGACCCACCCACACAGGTGATTCTCTTTTCCAGGTTAGTTTCAGGGTGGGTTTAGGGGTGGGTTGCGTTGCAGTGGCGATTAAGACAAATTTGATCCAATCTGAGTTCCCCATCGAGCCATACAGTCACGACCCCATAATGTAATAGGGGTTTCTAATGGACGAATAGTTGCTACCCAGTTTACTGGGCCCCTTACATGAATGAGATCTTTGCTTTGAAATATTACAACAATTCAAGACAACAATTAACACAGAATTACTGCATCCCGCTAGAGGAGATATTTCCCATTTTTTTTCCCATTTCCATAATGTAACATCTTTAGGCGAGAGACTCTACTTCCAGTTAAGATTTAAAGGGGAGTGTGGTTGCAGTTGAAAATACTCAGAATGGACTTTAGAGAACAAGCAACAAGCGGTCTATTGCAGGATGGATAACATATCTACTGATGGATCTCCAGGTGGAGAGTTATGCACAAATTGATATTACACCGAATCTATGGATACTCATATCATTTTCTTTTTTTCTACCAGTTTCATATTTAAAGGGTTGTGGAACCATGCGTTAGCCTGTGAAAAGTTGATTGCCAGTGAAGGTTTCTCAACTTCCAAGAGCATAGAGATGAATGGGTAATTTGAGAGCTCCTTGAATCTTGCTCTATGAAAACTTTCTCTTTCACCACAAACAATGGTGAAATTTAAATTCTTTCAGATTTGCACAAAAAAAAAAAAAGAAAAAACAGTGTATTCCTGCAGGCAGTGTGTTGCATACTGGGAAAAAGAGGTTGCAGTTAGTTATGATGAGTAGTGTGTTGCTAAGGTCACTTAAGCTGCATTTCTTTTCCAGTGCTTTTCCATGCCCTCTGTTTTCAAGCCTTGCAGCTGTGCTGTCCCTGAGGACACTTGTCTGTCTGCGATGCAGCTGCAAGGCTGGGGCAGAGGCAGTGCTGTGCAGGTGGCAGGGAGTCAGCCTGGCACAGGCACCCTGAGCTCTAGATGTCCCTAACTCGGCAGGAGGTTGTTGGGCTGCAGGTGGCTTTGAGACATCTGCCTGAATGAACACATACGGGAATAAACGGACAGGTACAAGCTGCAGGCAGACACATTACCCAGAGCCTGCGGGGTGGCTGTGTCGTCATGCGTGTTACTGTGGTTGCTCTGCCAGCTGGCACCTCTTCCATGCCAGACACGCCGTGCCTTTGCTTAGAGGTTTGCACATCAGTGCTGTGGCCCTGGCAGGTCTGATTCTCAATGCTGTGATGGGAAGGGTCAATGTTGTTATCTGGAGGCTTGTTGGTACAGAAGAATTTAATACCTGGCATGGAAGGGAGGAAGCATTGCAGGGAAACAAGGACAGGCAGGCTGAGTCCTTCCACCAGCATCCTGCTACCTCTTAGCACTGTTCTTCTCATGACTCTGTTGGAGAGGCGAGGCTAGGGGATAACTTTGAGCCAGCAGATGTTTCTGCACCCAGCCAGAGGTACAAGATCTTTTGGGGCGTACCTGCTTTTTCATCTTTCACTTGCTGCTTAGATATAGTTTAACACTTTGACCTATCCTCAGACAGCATGGATATAGAAAACTAAAGAGGAAATGCCCTGTGGTCCCTAGCTCCCCATGCTTGTGAAATAATCTGTTCCTTTGGAGGGACTGAGAAATTATTTAACAATATTACTATTTAGGGTTAAAATTATGTTGTCCTAGGGCAGTTCTCCAAACTACCCAAGTGACACAAGAGCTTAATCTCATGGAGGTAGGCTTTGCAAAGTACACTGGTGCCTTCAAAATGTGATTTATTCATATTAATTAGTGTTCTTTCTGGGGGTGGCAGAGGTAAACTGGTGCCCATGAAGGGCAAAGAGCTGCTCTTCAAGTTTAGAGAGTCAGCAGAGCAACACGTGAACATCACCACAAATACAGGTAGGGTGAGAGAACCCTCAAGAACACCGATGTCCAATACTTTGTCCCTTGTCTTGCCCTTGAACTGGCGAGTGTATGGAGCAGGGAGCTCTGCCAGCGAGAGGTCCTCTGCACAGCTTCAGTGACACTCCGGTGGTTTCTGCTGCACTGGGGTTTGTGCAGGGCATGGGCAGAGGGATGCATGCTGCTCAGCCAAGGAGCATGTGGGGATTTATACAGCAGAGTCAGAATTTTGTACGAATCGAACATTTTGTCTCATACTTGATGGAGTGTGGGCCAGCGAAGCACCAGAGTTCTGTAGCTCAGCTAGAAATGCGTCAATAGCGCAGTCAGGAGGTGCACGGCACCTTGAAAACCCCTTAGCAAAGAGGCTTTGGGAAATGGCTCTGTAGAGCCACCTGCGTTGGGCTTGCAGTGCCCTGCATGCAGAGTACCTGTGTGTTAGTTGTGGAAGGCTTACGAGTGCTGCCTTTGAACAGCCTCTGCCCCTCTGCTGCTCCATCATCTGCAGGGATGGTGGATAACCCAGTGAGCTGGGATGCGGGTACAAGCCCCTCTGCCAGGGCTGGGCAGTCCTCCTGCTGTGGAGTTGGTTTGAATCTGTTCTTCCCCGGGGTCAGTCTGACTTCAGCGAAGTCACTCCTGATTCAAGGGAGTAACATTGCGGCTAAGCCCTCAATCAAAGGACCATGTGAGTTGTTAGTGGCTGAAATGCCATGTGCCATGGAGCGCTTGCTTGAAAAATGAGCAGTTTCATATTGTCTTGCAGTCATTTGGGAATGTGCCACAGGATTGAACTGTCAGAAAGTAAATAAATAGCTGACATGTCTCTGTTTATTGGCACTTGCCTTAGAAATAAGAAATGCTAATTTTTATGTTGGGCAATGTTTCCAATTAGTTACTCTTGCTGCTTCTGATGTACACATTTCTGTGTTAGGGCTTCAGCTGCACGGTGTGGGTGTTCTCGTGCCACCCTGTGTTCGGGTGTCCTTGCATTATGGTCTGACAGTTTCTGCCTAATTGGAAACCATCGTGGAACTGACTGGCAATGGACAGGAATACATACCTTTGTGTGTGTCCTTTGGCTTATTAATAGATTATCTTAAAAGAAGAAGGAAGCAAGGAGCATATAAATACATAGCACAGCTTATTCTGTTTTGTCCTCTCGCTCTTTTCGCTGTAGCAATACAATATATTCAAGCAGTACAAGTTCAGTCTGTAAGGTTTGCCAAATTCATTACTGATGCTCAGTGGAGACGGAATTAATGCTCCTTGATTAATATGAAATATGACAGGCCGATGAGTTATTGCATTACTGCAATTTCAGTCGGGCGCTGTTAGATGTTTGGTAGCACACAGAAGTTATTCCAAGTACACTTTTAAGATGACTTTTGTGGGGAGGAAAGGGGCAGAAAATCAAGGCAAATGGCCCTGTGCAAAATGAACCTGGAGCAAAGTGACTGATTTCAAAGCCTCCTGTGAGTTGGTGGCTGAGGAAGGCAGGAGAAGGGCCACCCCTTCTCATGGGAAGCTGTCTTCACCCTCCAGTCTCTCCTCTCTTCTCATGGCCCTTATTTGCCAGCCTTTATGATACCCTGGTTTCAGCAGGGAGCTTTCCCTGCTTGACTTGCTACGTTGCCTCGTGCTACAAGGATCTCTTCTTTGCAGTTGTCTGCTGCAAGGAGTTCAGTGAAGTATTTAGGATTGGTTACGCAGCAAAACCGACACCTCGTTTGCTGGTGTACTGGGCAGTTAGGGTTGCTGTCACTGTGACAGTAATTAACGTTAACCTGAGCTTGCCAAGAGCCTGAACTGACACCTCTGAGACACAAGCAGTTCTTTAATTGCATTGGGTGCGAATTCAGATGCCAGTGGTGATACTTTGCAGGCCAGAGCTTGTAACTTATTGCTTCTCGCAGGTGAATAAGAGAAGAGGAACCATTGTACAGTGAGAGGTGTTTTCCTTGAAACTGGGAGAGGAGTTGTAGGAAGGGTGAAGTTGTATTTTCATGAAAATCTGTAGACTGAAGCTGGTGGGTCTAAAACCAATCTTTAAAGCATGGAAGCGATGCAACCCCTCTCTCACCCAGGCATGCTTATTTAGAAACCTGGTTTGAAACCGTCTAAGGGTTTGCAGTTGCAAAGTAAAACAAGGCTGTAAACTGGTTCCAGCTGTACCCGCAGACTGTAAGCAAGTGCCTAGCAGAGCTGGTAACGCAGGGCAGTGCTGCAGTGGAGAACTGCAGCCTGTATCTCCTCCCGAGGGAGGGTGATTCAGCTTGCAAAAGCTCACGGGACTGTGGGTTCAGAGCAGCCTGAGCAGCCAGCTTCTGTCTGGCACCCCTCTTCCCTTGGCTTTCCCCCCGTTTGGCCTGAGGCTGCGTTCAGCTTGGCGCAAGGTCCCGTTCTGTTTGGAGATGGGTGACTTAAGCAATTATAAACCAATTTGGAATTATTATATACAAGCTTAAGGCAGAATGCAGTTTAACTTTATTGGTATAAGACAGTGCTCGTCAAAAGTCAAAATCCCAGAGTACGTATAAATACGGAGTGCAGTAATGATCCCTTTTGTCTTTGAAGAATTCAGTTTAAATCAGGATTTGACAAATAGACTGTGTGTGTCTCTAACAAGATTTGACCTCATTAGAGGAGTACATGGTTCAACTGTGATGATAATTGTCATCCATAATCTTGTGAAGAAAAGAGTTACTTCAGTGATGGGTTTGCAGAGATGTTTGTGAGAGTCCAATTACTTTGTTTTCCATATGGACAAATGTCAAATTGTCCACAGAGTAAAGGTGACCATAAATCTTTACCATCAACTCATGTATGTGTGCTAACAAGTTGACTGGTTGAAAGTCATGGACCTTGAGTGTTGGTGCTTTCTATTTAAACCTTAAAGACTGTTCTCAAAAGATTAGAATAGTTTCTATATGAAGAAAAACAGTAATTCAACACTGTGTGCGGTTTGGAGCTTTATGGTCTGCCTTCAGAATACAGTGTGTTATAGTAACTTTGGGCAGACATTTTTCTGTTACTCTAAGCTGAATGAAAGTTCTATGGGCTGCTTGGTTTTTATTAGCATATCATAGCTTGTAAATGCTGCTGTGTTAGCAAGGGCTGACGTTACAGGGAATACTGGTTGTCTTGACATTCTTCCAAATTTGTTAAAAGTTTTTAGCCGGTGCAGCGGAGGCACAACTGCTGTGATGTGCATAGGTGGCCTTAATTGGCTAACAGATGTACTCCAGTATCATTCTCAGGAACTGAACGTGTCTTGTACTCTGGTGGTATTCTTAGCTTGAGAAACAGGGAACGTGCAGCGTTCAGTGAGTCGCTGTGCCCAGCACTGCCTTTCCTTCAGTGGTTTCAAGGAGGATGAATGCTTTGCTTTCCCATCTCTGTGCCTACTGTTAGCAGGCCAGCGGGCAGGAGGACTTCCAAGCCACTTTCTCAGGTGATGGCACCCAAAACATTAAAACTTCAAAATGACCTGCCAGTTTCAGTTCAATTTGGGGGGATTTTCTTAGCGAATTCTGGTCCAGTAAGGTGTGTTGCAGTAGGAATGGCTGGGTGTTACTGCTATGCTGTCCAACATTGTGTCTGTGTATAAAACCTCTCCTGTTCTTACTTTATGGATAAATACAGCGGGGAGGGCGTGGCTAGTACAGCGGGGGTGTGACTAGTGCTGCGTGGGCATGGCTATGGCGGCAGGGGCATGGTTACAGCGTAGGGGTCGTGGCCAACGCCGTGTGGGCGTTCTCAGAATTCATTGACATAGTCTGAGCATGTGTAGTAAAAATAGAGTGAGGGTCTTCTCCCTCCTTAGGGGTCCACAGAGTCTTCCTCACACTGTCCGTTAGTGAACTTTAGGATTCTCGTGTCCATATCTGGTCATAGAGGGACCTCCTCCCTCCTTCAGCTCCCGTTTGTTCCAAGGAGGTCAGTTCAGACCAGCTTCCAGTCGCTTATCTTGACACTGGCGTCTTCTTAGACACTTGTTTTTTAGGTTGCTGCTATTAGGGATGTACTCGGGGAGTTTTTCAGCCTGTCCAAGGTCTGTCTTATCTCCACTAGGCAAGGAGTTACAGGTTTCAAAACATCTTACAAGTGGGTAATGAGTGGAGAGGGTAGTTAGGAAAAAAAAGTGTAAATGAAATTGCATACTTTGCAGTAAAACAAGGGAAGAATAAAAGCTTGTAAAACACAAGTGATGGTTAACGTTAAACCTAAACGTCCTACTTTACAGGTCCCTGTACATTAGCAATTTCAAGTGTACTTGTAGCAACTTCCCTTCGTTGCCTTGCTGTATAACTCCACTTAATGAGGTGTAACCCACTAAGTTCTTGGCCCAGGGATTTGTAGAAGTGATGAAATACAGCCTCATTTTCTGCCCTGTGAATTTTCAGATTCTGGGTGCTTTTGATCTAGAGAAGAGCAAGTGTGGTGTGGTACTAAGTGAGAGCTTTGATGTCTTACACATCCTTGACTGAGTGAGAGGGACGTGCAGGATGGGCGGGCAGCTGAGCATCGCACGTCAGCTCAAGACGAGCAACGACCCTGAGAGCTGCGGAGTCATTCTGGGTTTGTATCAGGGGCATTAAAGGTCGGTTTGATGTGAGGCAGAGTATTTCACAGGTCACGGCACCTGCTGGTCGTTGCCATACTCGGCTTTTCACGTTTCCTTTCCTGAACAGGCAACTGTTCTTCCAGCCTCCATCCACCGATGGACAAAAGTTTCTTCTAATTTCCCCTGGGGCAATTTTCATTGAATCTCTCATTATGGGTGTGCCAGTATGCATGAGAGAGAGTGAATTCTGGTGTGAATTGCAGTTGCTATTTGCAGATTGCGCTGGGGACCCGTGCTGGGGGCAGCAGCCACCAACGGCCACCCGCACCCCAGGAGAGGGAGCCCCTCTTGCCCCTGGGGAGCAAGCTGGGCACCCCTGAAGCCTCCCAAGTGGTCTGTGAGCCACTTCGTACAACGGCGTGTAGGTAATTCTGGCTTCTGCAAGAGAGGGCAACACTCCCTTTTTCCTGAAGTACTGAAAAAATGCCATCCAATATTCTGTATATTTCTGTCACACCCTCCCATTCCTCTCCTGCTTTTTTCAGTCTTCTTTTTTCCCTTAGAAGCTTCTTTCTCCTCCTAATTTCTGTCGCTGTTTCCAGCATCTTTCTCACATTTTTTGCTACATCCATTAAAAAAACCCCAAATGTTAAACGAATCCCGTATCTAAGCAATATTTACCGAACTGTTTGCCACTGTAGTCTATTCCACTTACAACTTTTCCTCGTTAGTCAGTCAGTACTTTGCAATGAACAAAGGTTTTCACCACCTGCCCTTGAGTGCTCTCCACAGCTTTCTTGAAGTGATTATATTTCTTTCTACTATTCATCACTGTTCTCAGTGTTTGTGTATTCACCACAAGGTCTCATTTCAGTGCATATTACGTTGCACTAAGTTCACCAGTGCTGAATTAAGGCGGTAATGGAGTTGTCCAGGGACCATACTATGAACTCTGTCTTGGCTTTGTCTTGCCCTGGGCCACCTAAAGAACGTACAGAAGTTCCCATCTTACTGATTGCTGCTTTTTGTTGCGTGTTGTTCGGGGTGGGGGTGGGGTGGGGGGAGTGTTACCAATTGAAAAAGAAGTCATTTGTCTTACTGCCTCGTTTCATGTCTCTTTGAATCTATAAAAGCACTTTGCATCTCATCTGTAACTGTATGTCGTTAAAGAGCCTTTTGTGGGGGAGTTTGCCAGAAGCTTTGGAATCTGCACATAACCGTGCCAGCTTGTTTCCCTTCTCCCCGCCGTTGTTCTGATTACAGTAATAAATTACCAGTGAGTTCCTGCTGAAGAACACCCAAGTCCACGTGGCCTGAATGACAAATTTTGAAGGGGATGAGGAGTCAGTAACTTATTTCAGAGAAAACTTTCCTTTTCAGCCAATCCTGAGGATTTCCTGAATTCCATTTGAATTTTCTGGATAGTTTCAGCTGACAAGAACAAATGGAACGGACTTTTTTTCCCTCCAAATTATCTGGTGGAATGACAAAGAGCCTTTAATCTTTGGTTTGCAGAGACCCCAGCAATATGGCCTCAGCAAGAACCACACAGGAAACACCTGTCTAGTCTGGTCATGTCTCTACTTCCTCCTTGCTGCGTGCCTGGACTGCAGCATCCTCATTTCTCCCTCCTGTAAGACAGGGAAAATAAAAGCATTATTCAGAATGCAGGGGAAATACTTTTCTTCTGCTTTCTAAAGAGTCAGGAAGAATTTTCCGAAATTATCTCATGGTTACTGCATTATATGTGCAATGAAGTCTGCATTTTCATGTAGTACATCTTCAAAATTTGTCATTTTTTTTGCAAGAATGTGGTTGTGCAAAGCTGGAAATGGCTTGGCTGTTTGGAAATGGCTTGGCTGTTTGTCGGGAAGAGGTGGCCACACTGTGTGACCCCCGGGACAGGGAAGAGGTCCCATGGGAAAAGGCGGTAATGCCATAGTGGTGTTTCTGCACAAGCAGCCGATCTTCGCCTGTGGAGCAGGTTTTTGGAAGACCGACCCCCTGGGCCTGTTTCCAGGCCCAGCACCCAGCCCCGGCTCAGGCTCTCCTGGCTGTGCCCCAGCTGCCCTGCTGCAACACAGCCCGTCCCTCTGCACATCCGAACTGCAGGCTGAGAACAGGACGGAGGGGCGGTGCTTCAGGGAAACAGTCCTCCAGCCAAGGCAGAGAGCGGCCGCCTGCCTTTGGTCTGTCCGCGAGTAGGCAACCAAGGCTCAGGACCGTTTATTTCCAGAATTATTGCTGGCTTGTTGAACAAAAGCTCCATTTCAAATATCCTACCACTATTTCTTATGTTTGAAAAATGCTAAAGACCTGTTTCTGGAGGATTAGCGATATGTTAATCTCCCTGTAGAAAGAATTAATTCTGTACACTCACGGGATGTCTATACAAACTACTGAGGGGAAGAATTCAAAAAAAGGAAGAGCCCTAGGCTAAATTTGAAAAGATATTTAAATGCCATAACTAGTCTTCCTTGATGATTATTAGTGGATCACAGAAGACAATAAAACACAGCTGAAGTTAAATTTAAATGGTAGAGAAACAGGAAAATTCTGTTGTGCTGGAATTCTTTGATTTGATAATAACCTGAGACCTGTTGGATGTAAGACTTGAGATGGCAACAGATAAACCAGTCTAATCTCTGGAAGAGCCTCTGAGAAATACACCCTCTGACAGATGAATCAGGGCTTCAGGACAAGCTGTGGTAGACACTGTGGAAGTTGCAGCAGCCTCATGAGGGGGAAGGTGAGCACAGCACCAGGAGGAGGAGGAGAAAGCATCACGGGTGGCGACGACAGCAATGCCAGCCGCACTGCGTGTAAGGAGAGACTGAGACTTCTCATGCAGTTTTCATCGTTTTATTTTCCTTCTTTCATGGTGAGGCTCTAACAAGCACCTCCAAGTCCCCTTGGGGGCTGGCGAGCACCCCAGCTGCTGGCCCGGCCCTGGTTTCACCAGCTTCTGGCCACCCTAACGTCGCCGGCAGCGTGGCCGCTTGTGGGCTGAAGAGTCCTGGGAGCAGCTGGCCTTCCTCTTGGGGCGTCGCCGGGGCCCCCCGGGTGAGCAGTCCGTGCCCTGGCCAGCAGCAGAGGGACCTGCCACCGCCTGCCCCAGCTCCTCACGGGGCTCCTCCTGCGCTCTGGGGTCGGGGGCAGGAGCATCCCCCGGGGCGGTGGCAGGGCAAGGGGTGGCCGGGGGGCTGTGTTCCTGCTCCTCGGCAGCCTGGGAGTCCCGGGGCTCCAGCTGCTGCATGAAGCGCTCCCTGCACCGCTCTGCCACGACGGCGACCAGCTGGCGCACAAACGTCACCGTCCGGTGCTGCAGGAAGGTCTGCAGCTGCCGCACCAAGGCCTCCTCGTCCGGCCCATAGTGGCACAGATGGGCAATGATGTTGGCCTGTACCAAATCCACCATCCACCAGCACTCCCTGTACATCTGCCGGAGCTGCTGCCTCAGCCAGGGCATCAGGGGCTCCAGGATCTCCGTGCAGTCCTGGAAAAAGCGCGCCCAGACACGGGGCAGAAAGCCACCCACGGGCACTGGGTCCGCAGCCCGCTGCTCGTCCTGGTGGCCGGCAAGTGATGGACGGGAGGGGCGCCGCCGGAAAGACATGTCCAGAAAATCTTCCTCTGACCGCACAGAGTAGAGGATGTCCTTGACAGTCTGCCTGCAAAGGGGGCACGACGCTTTCCTCTTGGCCCACCGCACAATGCAGCCCAGGCAGAACTGGTGCAGACAGGGGTTCACATAAGCGGCGCCATCTCGGGTCTCGCCGCAGATGGGGCAGCTCCACTCGCTCTCTGCAGCCATGTTGGCTTGTTGTGGCAGGCTGGGGAGAGCTGAGGACGAGGAGCTGCTCCCCCTCGCTGGCGTCACACGCTGCAAATTAGAGACAGGCCCCGGTCACTCACGGTCCCGGTGAGGGGAGGAGGAAATGCCCAGGCCCCTGGCGAAGGACACCCTCCGGCTCCCCGAGCCCCTTCGCCCACCCCAGGGGGACGCTCCCCCGCACAGCTCACCTCCGCTGCCGCGAGTGCGCCCGTCGGTGCCCGGCTGCCTGACCCAGGCAGGGCCGGGGAAACACAGGGGATGGCTCCGGGACGGGCACCGAGAGCTGCCGCCGGCAGCCCCCAAAGCACCACCCAGCACCCGGAGCAGCCTCGCTCGACCCTCCAGACCTCGCAGACACGCTCGGCAGGAGTCCAGGCAGGAGCCAGACTGGGCCGGGCGCAGGCAGAGCCTGCAGGGAGGGACGTGAGGTCACATTCCATCGCTCGCTGACGTCACAGCCCACCGCACGGTGACGTGACAGTGGGCCGCCTGTCTCCATGGCGCTTGCCCGTGTCGGGGCCTGGCTGGCACTGGCACTTGTGCAGATGGAAAATGTAACTGTTCCCCTGTTCCTTGGACGTAGAAACGAGCCACTCTTCTATGGCTTGTACCTGTTCCATTGCAAGCACAAGGGGTCTAGAGAAGACACAGCTGAAGCGCGGCAGATGAGAAGGAGCCGTCAGTAATCCATGTGAGGAAGCTCGAAAGCAGAGGCACAGTTTGCACAGAAAATGCCCTGGTTATGGCCGAAACACAGTTCTCACTGTCAGAGATTTGTGGAGAGTTGCTCATTACAGGGAACTGACGCCCAAAAAGGGTTTCTCCGCGTTCCTTTCCCTGGTCATCACATACAGCTTAAGTTAATTTTAAATGGCAGCACAATGGAAAATTCTGTTTGCCTGGAATTCCTCCATTTGATAAGCTAAGAGACACGTTGGAAGTAAGACTTGAGATGGCACTAGCTGGAACAGTAAAATCTCCTGAAAAACCTGTGAGAAATCATCTCTGAGGAGTCGGGGCTTCAGGGGAAGCTGTGATGGACCATGTGGAAGTTTCAAAGCTGTTTGTAAGAGGGTTTAGCACCAAGTAGAGAAGAATACTTTTTAAAGAAATGGTGGATTTGAAAAGGATTATTGGATTTGCCAAGTTATGCCAAGCTTTGAGAAACAGTTAAAGCCTGGCTTGAACACCCTGCTTTGTGCATTTCCAAACTCTGGCCCGTGGATCACCCCACCCACCTCCAGCTCGCAGAGGGAGAGATCCTGGTGCTCGTTTTTGGGGTAACACTGGCTGTGAAACCAGTGCTGGCACCTGTGAGATCTGAAACCTTGCCACAGTACCACATTCAATAAAGAGATTAAAGTCTTTGTTTTACCAGGCAGCAACGTTTCGGCTTAGCATTTCCCCCACACCTCGAATTAACCCCCTCCAGAATTTGCTCTGCTTTCCTGCATTCTCTGCGTTGGTCACGATTTGCTCCTGTCCCAGAGCAGGCAGAAACCCCCAGCAGAGACACAGTCCTGGTGTTGTGAGCTAACGGCATGCCAGCTGGGCCAGGAACGTTTGGATAACAGATTTCCCCGAACGGCCTGAGCCTCCGCTCCCTTCCTCCCCACGCGCTGCCCTCTGACCCACGCTCGCTGCTGCCGCGTCTCCCACACGTGGCACTTGCCTCACCTCAGCCACCTACGGCCGATTCGGCTTTCCCGTGTGGGCCAAAACGCAGCGCGCAGAGTAATGAGGTGAAGGACAGCACGAGTGTGTGCACCTGGAGTCGTGTGCCACAGCAGCTCTGAGCTGATATGCCAGCAGATGTCACAGCCTCCCCTGACATTCTTGGTCATGCCCAGGATTTTGACTGAAAAGCTAACAGGTGTTGTATATTTGAGTTAGTCTGTTTGCATTGACATCCAAACCTATCAGCACAAGCAAAGAAGGCCAGACTTCTTTTTTTTTGTGTGGTGTCAGAAGAGGGTGGGGAAAGCCCAAACAAACCCTACTGTCAGGGTGCAGATTAATTGTTTTTGCTTTGAACTAATGCCCCTGAGTGCTTGGAAGAACCTAAGCCGTGCCACTTAGTGAGCTGTGTGTTGGGCTGCCCACAGTGTACCTGAAGGAGAGATCCTGGTTCCAGGTACCAGCTGAAGAGGAGAAGCTGCTGAACTGTGCTCTGTTGCCATTCAACATCTCCCCGGTCCCTCTGGCTTTAGGAGGTGAGTTAAAAGTAGAGAAGTAGGAGAAAACTTCAGAGGCCGGCATCTGGTTTTGTGTGCAATAGCAAAACCCTTACCAATGAGTAGTGTGTACAAAATCCAAATATTTGTATTCAGGAGTGGGCAGTCCCACAGAAGTGTTTTAAGTGGCTTGTTGCTCTAGTAGCAATGAGCTTAGAAGTAAAGCAAGAGAGTCTTTGTGTCAAGACTTGCCTTTTCCTCAAATGCATTTTCACAGCTTCTTGGCTTGTTAAGACAAGAATGAGTGAAAGCCAAATGTCACGTCATGACCTTCTAGCTGTCTGTGTAGTGCTCCAAATCAATCATAAAGATGTGTGTGTTGTATCAAATAGATATTTAAAATGCAGTCTAAGCATAGGGATGTGATGGTGAGATGGTGCAGAATCGATAAAGCCAGTGACAGCTCTGGCTGTTGAGCTGCACTGTGCTGCAGCTCTGAGGTAGGAGAGAGCTGGGGTCCGAGTTTCCAGAGGAGAGATACTAGCAGGGTCGCTGTTAAAACATCCCCCTGCAGAGCCCAGCTGGTGTTGAAGGTTCAGTTCGTTGCCCTGTAACCCCACAGCCACTCCTCTGCAGGATTCTTCCCCCTCAGCCGATGTCAGCTCTGCTTGGTACAACACCCCGAGCTGTGGGTGGGTCAGGGTGGCCAATGACACCAATTCGAGAGCCCGCTGGGGGAAGCACCAGGCTTCTCAAGCACCACTACAATATTTTTATTTGTCCTGATCCAGTTGAAAGGCAGATGTTTGAAAGCAAGATCCTCCAGTCCCTGCAATGCTTTGGTGGGGTTAAACCAACTCTGTTTTCAACTGGACAAGAAATGTCTTGGCGACAGGCACTTCAGTCATGGGCTAGAACCCTCCTTCAGAAAGAAGGGGAGTGTTGAAATTAAAGGCCCTGTCACAGTAGGAACCGCTTTTCTGTACAAAGAGGGAGTCTGGGAGGAGGAGTGTTGTTCCTCTGCTATTTCAAACACTCCCTGTCATTGAGGCACATTTTCAAAGGCGTCCATGGGCCTTATTTCAGTATCCGACATCTGGTGCCTCCTGCATCGTGTTCAAAGGAAAATGGCTTCAGATGGGATAAACTTCTGTCTTCTTAATGAGAGGGGTGAAAAGTAGCTTGTAAACAGGATTGAACATGCCAGAAGAAATGCTTATAAGAATCTTCCCTTTTACTGCAGCCCCACATGGGTGCCTCTGTGTGTGTGTGAGGAGAGGCTGGGGGGGTGTAGGATCCAGCCTGCTGATAACAAGCTGTAGTGCTGCCAGAACCAAGGCAGCTGTTGGTGTACTGCTGTGGGATTGGGGTGTGTTTATTTATTTAAAGTCTCATGAACAGCAGCTTGTAGTTGGCACCACCTGTCAGCTTGTCAGTGACCAGTATAAAAGGAGCTGATGGTTTGTTCCTTTGGGTGGAGGTAAGGCTGGGGTGTTTGTCATCTCTGTTGGCATCTGCTCTTAATACCTGTTTAACAGAGCATCTTGTCTCAGGGACTTCTTTTCTAATGCATATTAGGGGATGATTGCTGGGAGTTCTGTGTTGTTACTTCATATCAAACTAGTTGTCAACAAAATACCTTTGAATATTGGAGCATTTTTAAGAAAGAAAAGAATGTGGTAGAATTTTTGTAGCTTTTTTTTTTTCAAGCAATTGCAGTAGAAGCCCTAAAAGCATAGATCTAGAGTAAAAAAAAAAAATTGTGCAAAACATGTCAAAAAATGAAGGGCAAAGCACTGAAGAAGTGGTCATAGGACTCGGAACTGGCCTTGTTTTGGTTCTGTTGTTCTGACTTACTGAAAATATTCTGAAAATAAGTATTCAAAACAGTAAGTGGAAACATGCATATACTGATTATCCTTAAAGATTCTGTAAAATGTAGGGAAATTTTATTACAGCTGTGCTCATAGAACAGGAAGAGGAAGATGTGTCCTCAGGTTATTTTCCTGCAATTTTGGAGCGTTTTTGCCAGACTTCCAACAGTAATGTGATAAAAGCTTCCAGACCTCTCTGTTTGGAAGAGCTCTGTCTTGGGTAATTTTCCTGCCATCCTCAGCATGGGCCAAGGGGAGCTGGGGGGGCTGAAGCTTTGGCAAGAGCATGTTTTTTTTTTTTTCCCCTGCAACTTTCTCTGTCAAATGGCCCTCAAGAAAAATAGCCTTCACTTGTGCCTTAGACCCAGAGCCAGCACATGATTCACCAAATGCATCTGTTATCTGAGTGCAGTGAGAGGTGGGGAAGGAGGGAAGAAAACAGGTGAAAAAAACGGAGTTTATTTTTTGTGGGTTTTGTGGGGTTTTTGTTTGGTTTTGCTTTGGTGGTGGTGTGGGTGTGGTTGGGGTTTTTTTAATGACTAGTTAAGTTCTCTGATTTGATTTCTTCTATGCCCAGATAGCACCCATGCCAGCAGGAAAGGGTGAGGGGGCATTGAGGCCCCTGGGTGGGAGAGGAGGCCAGAGCCCACCTGGGGAGGCAGGAGGGGTTGAAGTGTCTCTCAGCTGTTGGCTGGGGGATTTGGCAGGCCTGACAGCAAACAAAAAGGAAAATCAATGTTGTGTTTTGTTTCTACCCTTAAGAAAGGAAATATTTTAAAAGGAAAAAAAAATCAAGAAAAATGATGAATGTATTTCTTTCAGTACTGAAAACAAGGAACAGATTCATACTGCTAGGTTTGGTCTGCAATCACCCTTCCTTTACTTTTTGAATATTACGGAGGTACACACGGTTATGACTGATGAGCTTTCTTAATGGAAAGCAGCATGTCTGGCAGCAGTGTGACAGCCGCAGGGATTTCCAGCTGGTGCCCCGGCTGAGTAGGTAAATGGCTTAGGATGCAGGTTGCACCCCCCTGCAGATGTTGTTCTGAGCCCTCTGCAGTTCCAGACTGCACTGCACTCTTTGTGCTGGTCTTAGAGCCCTTCCCTCAGCTGGGCTCATGTGAAGGATTGCAGCAGAGGAGTGGGGGCTCCATGGGAATTTCCTTTGCTGAGCCATCAGGGCTGGTCTTGTGACAGACAGTAAACTGTTTGTTCATCAAATTCCATTAAAGATACTGGGAGCTCGTGACATGTTATTCCATAAACTATGTAAGCCTAAGCTTAATCTTAACTATTACATTGTGTAACGACTAACTGACTGCAAGTGCTTATCTAAGTTGAAATGCTGAAGCAAGGACTCCTATTGTACAAAAGACTGAAAAGAGGGAGAAAGGGAAGGACAAAGGGGAGAAGAAAAAAAGGGGGTAGTGTCTATACTCTGTAAGATATAAACAAAAGCTTTGTGAGCCACTCTCAGGAAAGCAGGAAATACGAGGAGTTGGTGACGTGAGGAAGACCCGGATGGAGCGACCCCCTAGCTGCAAAGTGCGCAGATGCAGGGTACACCTCTCAGAGAGACCCGATACCGGAAGGCGGAGGATATAAAAAAGACGGACCCTCGGGAAGTGAGTGCGCGCCGTTGGTGGAGCAAGGACTCCCCGGCCGCCCAGCGCTGTTTTGCTTATTGCCGCTTGCTAAAATAAATAGTTGAAATTCAATTTGTCCTAACTTGCATCATTTTGGCAAAGATAGTCTATAACAAAATTGGTGCCGTGACTCAGATAGAGGCAATCTGGTGGGAAGCCCCATACGGGGAGGTGCGCCCCGCTGAGTTCAGTGGCCCCGGCTGAGTGCTATCACATCACACCCTCTACCGACGAACTCCAAAACTCGGCAACAAGCAAAAGAATACCGGTAACCCCGTAATCTTTGTGCACGAAGCCCCGGACGAAGACGCAGGGTTGCGTGAGTATAGGCCGGTTATCCGTTCGGTTGGGGTTGGGTTTCCCGGAGCGTGGTGTGTGAGACGCCCAGCAGGGCGAAGCGAGTGCGGACCCCTCGGTAGTGCATTTCCCATATCCCGCGAGGGACTGAGTCACGAAAAGGGGGAAAACGAATTGTGTGAGTGTGTGAAGGTGCTCCGGAAGATGGGACAGAAGAAGAGCAAGCTCTCTGATCCCATGGGTGATTTGGGACCCAAGGTGAGGTACCCCCAAATACCACCAGATAGCCCTTTAGGCTTGATGTTAAACCATTGAGAAGATTACCCCTCTAGGCGGGGTAAGGACAAAACAAAAATGATTTATTATTGTATGGAAGTTTGGGGAGGGAAACAAATCAGAGGCGACCATCTCTATTGGCCTGTTTTTGGGTCCTTTGAAGAATGGGTCTGCCAAGCCCTAAACATTTATGTCAACTCAAGGGAACCCTTTAATTTGGAGGAGAGTGAATATGTACAGGTATGGATAGCATCAGATACCCGAATAAATCTGTATCCTCTAAAAGAAAAAGTTAAGAAAAAGAAGGTACGTGATGAGGACGAACCTCCCACCTCTCCTCCTCCTTACATACCTCCACCCCCACCTCCGGCGCCTTCACCTCCTCCGACTGCGCCGGAGGACCCAGAGAATTCAGACTCCTCACCTGAATCCCCGAAAGAACTAAGACGAATAACCCGTAGTCAAACTAGAATGGGGTGGGGTGACAGCAGCTTGTACCCCCTAAGGGAGGTTGCGATGGGAGGACCCCAGCCTGGCATGGGATATGTGACTGTCCCTCTTAATTCAGGGGACGTCAGAGAATTTAAAAAAGAGATGGGGAGTCTATTGGAGGATCCCCTAGGTGTGGCGGAGCGAGTGGATCAGTTTTTAGGACCAAACATCTATACCTGGGATGAAATACAAGCCATAATGGCTATACTATTCACTGTCGAAGAAAGGGATATGATCAGGAGAGCAGGAATGAGAATTTGGGACCAACAGCATCAGCAAGGTCTGGCAGCACACGTAAAATGGCCTCTAAATTGACCTAATTGGAATAATCAAAATGAAATCGATAGAGGTCATATGCAAGACCTGAGGAGGATTGTAATCCAGGGTATAAGAGAATCAGTCCCTAGAGGACAAAATATAAACAAAGCTTTTAGTGAACATCAGAAAAAGGATGAAACCCCTACCGAGTGGTTAGAGAGACTGAGAAAAAATCTTCAGCTTTACTCAGGACTGGACCCTAATACCCCAGTGGGACAGACATTGTTAAAGACACAATTTGTGGCAAAAGCATGGACAGATATTAGAAAGAAGCTAGAAAAAATAGAAGATTGGCAGGATCGCGGGTTGGATGAATTACTGAGAGAAGCACAGAAAGTCTATGTCCGAAGGGAGGACGAGACTCAAAAAAAACATACCAGAATGATGGTAGCTGCGATAAGGGAAGGACAGAGAGTGAACGGTGCTGGGAGAAAACAGGAAGGTCAAAGAACAGGCTATAGATCAAAGGAACCGGAAAGAGAGAGAGAGAAAGGGAGTATTGTCTGCTTTTATTGTGGAAGAAAAGGTCACACAAAGAAGAGCTGCAGAAGGAGAATGATGGATGAGAGAATGTTTAAAGAAGATTAGGGGTGTCAGGGACTCTATTTGCTGGGGACCCGAGAACAAACTGAGCCCTTGATAAAGTTAAAAGTAGGTCCTCGGCAACAGGAGGTAGAATTTTTAGTAGATTCAGGAGCGGAGAGATCTACCGTTCAATCATTGCCCCAAGGGTGTAAGTTTTCATCAGAAAAAGTACAAGTAGTTGGGGCGAAAGGAGAACCATTCGGAGTACCGGTAATTAAAGATGTACTCCTTGAAACAGATTCTAAAGTGGGGGTGGGATCCTTATTGTTAGTACCTGAGGCAGATTATAACCTACTGGGGAGAGATCTAATGATTGAATTAGGAATTAGTTTGGAAGTAACAGAACACAAACTTGAAATCAAACTGTGCCCCCTACGGGTTGAAGATGAGACTAAAATCAACCCTGAAGTGTGGTACACTCCAGATACGGTGGGAAAATTGAATGTTGAACCTTTTATGGTAACCATCCGGGATCCTGAAGTACCGGTGAGGATTAAGCAATATCCCATACCTCTGGAGGGAAGGCAAGGATTAAAACCAGAAATTCAGAGATTAATAAAGCAGGGATTATTGGAACCCTGCATGTCCCCTTTTAACACTCCCATTTTACCTGTCAAGAAGGCAGATGGGGGGTATAGATTAGTCCATGACCTAAGGGAAATTATCAAAAGGACTGTAACTAGATTCCCTGTAGTAGCTAACCCACACACTCTCTTAAGTCAATTAGGCCCGAACGACCGGTGGTATAGTGTAATAGACTTGAAGGACGCTTTCTGGGCATGCCCCCTAAAAGAGGAATGCAGAAACTATTTTGCTTTTGAGTGGGAGGACCCAGATACCCACAGGAAAACTCAACTCCGGTGGACAGTCCTACCCCAAGGTTTCACCGAATCCCCAAACCTGTTTGGGCAAGCTTTAGAACAAATTTTACAGGATTACCAGATAGGAGATACCCTTACCCTAGTTCAGTATGTAGATGATCTTTTAATAGCAGGGGAGGATGAGGAAAGGGTTCGGGAAGAAAGTATCAAATTGTTAAATTTCCTGAGCTTAAAGGGAAAAGGTGTCAAAATCCAAATTGCAATTTGTCGAAAAGGAAGTTAAATACCTAGGGCATCGATTAAGTCAAGGAACTAAGAAACTGGATCCGGAAAGAGTTAAAGGGATACTTTCCCTACCAAGTCCAAAAACTAAGAAACAAGTCCGGCAGCTATTAGGGCTATTTGGATATTGTAAGCAGTGGATCGAAGGGTACAGTGGAAAGGTAAAGTTTTTATACACCAAAATAACTAAAAATGGATTATTAAAATGGACTCAGGAAGATGATCAACGGTTAAAAGAACTAAAAACTGAATTAGTAAATGCTCCTGTTCTGAGCTTGCCCGACCTAAAAAGACCATTTTTCTTATTTGTCAACATAGAGGAAGGAACTGCATTTGGAGTATTAGCCCAGGAATGGGCAGGAAAAAAGAAACCAGTAGCATATATTTCAAAATTACTGGACCCCGTAAGTCGGGGATGGCCTACGTGCCTACAAGTTGTGGTGGCAGCTGCTTTGTTAATTGAGGAAGCACATAAAATAACTTTTGGTAGTGAGTTAAAGGTACTATCACCCCATAATATCAGAGGTGTGTTACAGCAAAAAGCAGAAAAATGGATAACCGATGCTAGGCTGGTAAAATATGAGGCAATCCTCATTACATCTCCCCACCTGACCCTTGAAACAACATCATTACAAAATCCAGCCCAATTTTTGTATGGAGAACCTAGTCAAGATCTTTTTCATGATTGCCTCCGTAACATCAAGGAGCAGACTAAGATAAGACCAGATTTGGAAGAAGAGGAATTAGGGAAAGGAGAAAAATTATTTGTAGATGGATCCTCTCGAGTGGTAGAAGGAAAAAGAAAATCAGGGTATGCCATAATTAATGGAAAAACTTTTAAGGTGATAGAATCAGGACCCTTGAATCCCAGCTGGTCAGCACAGGCATGTGAATTATATGCAGTATTAAAGGCTTTACAATTACTAAATGGAAAAGTGGGAACTATATACACCGATTCTAGATATGCCTTCGGAGTAGTACATACCTTTGGGAAAATATGGGAAGAGAGAGGCCTAATTAATTCTCGGGGGAAGGCCCTAGTACATCAGGAGTTAGTATCACAAATTTTGCAAGCTATACGAGGGCCCAGCGAAATTGCGGTAGTACACTTAAAAGGACACCAGAGGGGGCTAAATCCTTTAGTACAGGGGAATAACCTTGTGGATCAAGAGGCAAAGAGAGCAGCGCTATTAGCACTGCACTTGGATGATCCGATAGAGGACAGAAAGCGGTGTGTTAATTGTGGAGATAATTACCTCCCCTGTTATGCTTGCTGGGAAGATTTCAGAGTAGACGGCATAGAATGTGTATGTGAAAGACCAGGGTTTAAGTGGTGCTTTTTCCATGGAAAATCCTATGAAATTTTAAGCTTTACTGTTCAAGAACAAGCAAAATTAAATCAAATGGGGATTAAACAGAAAGCTAGTGGAACATGGGAACTCCCGGATAGCCGAGAAGTTCTCCCAAAACCCATAGCTACCAAGATAATGCAGCAATTCCATAAAAACACTCATTGGGGAACTCAGGCATTAGTGGATCAATTTGCAACTAAATACAGGTGCATTAGAATATATGATATAGCCAAATGAGTCATAGAAGAATGTCTATCTAGAGACTTTGGCTGCCCTGGGTACACAGTGGCAGTACCACACTCCGTGGCACCCGCAGAGCTCAGGAAAAGTTGAATGTATGAACGGAGAAATAAAAAAACAACTTACCAAATTAATGTTAGAAACCAAAATGTCATGGGTAAAGTGTCTCCCTTTGGCCTTGTTAAATATCAGAACTCAGCCCCGAACCGATGTAGGCATTTCTCCCTTTGAAATGCTATATGGGATGCCCTACGATTTAGAAATGCCACCGGATCACCCCCAACTTGAAGAATTAAAGATAAAATCCTACCTGATACAGCTAATGGCAAGGGGAAAACAACTGCAGGCCCGGGGGATGGTAGTACAAAGACCTCCACTGGATGTGGCCATGCATCAAATCCAACCAGGAGATAAAGTACTAATCAAATCATGGAAAGAATCTTCTTTGACCCCCGGTTGGGAAGGACCCTATGTTGCTCTTATCACTACAGAAACTGCTGTTCGGACTGCTGAGAAGGGGTGGACACACGCAAGCCGAGTAAAGGGACCTATACAGGATCCGGCCTGGAAAGTGACCAGCCCTCCTGGGGATCTACGAGTCACCCTTCAGAAAACCTGGAAGAACTCTCTACACATTGTGAGATAAGAACCTACGAAGGACTCGATGAGTGAGACCCTGATATTTTGTCCAATTGAAACTTGTATTTGTTTTCCCTTTATATGCATAAAGTGTAATGTATGTAAAGAAGGCTGGGGGATTCATAATGCACATGGAATAAATCTCCGGTCTAGTTGTAATCAGTGTTATCAACGAGAACGGAGATTAACTAATCAGGCCCTAAAAATTGGAGTAAAAACGGGAAAAATAATTGAAGATTCTAAAACTTGGTGGAAAATATTTACTAAAGGGATAAATCCTGAAAGAGAGTGCACTCACCCTAATTGGCCTACTGAATATCACCCTCAGATCCTAAAGGTGATCTGTAGAAAGCAGATCCCCTGGGTCCCCTGTCGTGGACCCAAGGTCAAAGCTAAAAAACTGGGAGGCCTATGTGTCCCGGAGTAGAGGCAAACGTACCCCTGAAGAATATGGCTGCTGCCGAGAAGATGGAACACCCTGCTGCTCTAAGCAACAGAGTAGGCAGAGGAGGCAGAGACGTACCAAAGTGGGGAAAACTTTACTGCCCTACTCTGAAGAAAAAAGGGCCTCTGAGGGAGAAGGGCCAGACGAGAGTGCCAAACACCCTGATACAAAAGAGACTAAGAAAAATATGCAAATCTATAGAATCCCGCCAGCCTTCTATTGGAGCTATTGGATAGTCTGGCTAGGTGTATTAGCCAAAATGAATACACTACCAGGATGGGCTAGAACGACTAACCAATCCCACCAACCTTTTGAACATACCCTAACTAATCAAATTATATGGCCTTGGACAGATGCTTATTATGGACATACAGGAAGTATGGATGCAGATTTGTATGGGACAGAGTTAGCAACCGCCATACTAAGCAATAACCTAACACTCCAAACATATAAATGGGAGAATTCATCCCATACCTGGACAGCTAAAAAAGGAGATGAGATACAGATAGTCTGCAGAGTATTCAATGTAAATGTGATAATAAGTCGGCACCCTTTGATTCAAACCGTCCGTCAGCCCCCTTCTACTCAAATCGTTATCAGAGACAAAACGGAATCTAAAATAGCTCAAACCCGTTGTGAGTCAGAGGCCTGTTGGTATGCATTTACTGCAACCCAACCAGTGTCCATAGTTTGTTTGGGAGGGACCAGGTCAGGGGATCAAGCTATATCTTTCTGATCTCCATTGAACATACAGGAGGAAACTACAACAACCCACGCCCCCAAAGAGACTGCTCATACTGTTCCAACACAACCAACAGTCGTGCTCAGCCCAAGAATCTTTGGAATTGGACCATATGCAATTAGAAATACAGGTCAACAACAAATGCTGTTTAACCCGGCGTGGTCTCTCAAACAAGTTGAATTGCTGATGCAAAATAATGTTTCAAACATTCAGCCAGCCTGTTCACCTTTCCTAAAGACTTCTTACGAGGGATGGACAACCTGGCTGCAAAAACGAACTCCTCACACGAAAAGAACGCAGAGAGACTTAACCGGTGCTTTGGGAACAGGATTGGGAGTTTTAAATAGTGTTGATTCGGAGGTGATAATGAACAAGTGACTACCTCAATTAGTGATTTAACTAATATACAACGGCCTTTACAATCTTCCTTATTGGCTTTGGGGGCTAACCAGTGGCTGTTGTCAAATATATTACCAAAAGGGGAAAAGGTAAATATAAAGGATCATGAATTGATTACAGATGCACTCAGTGTGCTCCAAAATAACCTCTCTTTAGCTCTCAGCTGCATCCAGGCTCAAATATGGATGCAGTCGATAGCTGCCTCAATTATAAGAGAAGGTGAAGAAGGTATTCTTCCTACTGAAATTCGGAGAATAATTTGGGACAGTGCTACTAATTTTGAAAAGAAACTCCAATCCTGGTGGAACCTGGTAAACTTTACCTATGACCCCATCACAAACACAGCTACTATGCCGACGCGGAAGTCTCGGACACAACTTAGACGACCGATGTGATCAAGTTGATGCCACTTTATTAAAGGTTACACAGCAATTTATACTCTATCTCAAACTTCACGCGCCGCTATCTTATTGCTAATAGGCTAAAGCTACTTGTTCACGCGCCCTTTTGCCCCCTATGATTGGTCCCGGTGTGGTGTCCACGCGATGCTCTCCCCCCAGGTAGACCCCCTGTTTTCGACATTCCAACATCTTTATCTCTTGGCCAGGAATGTAGCTTCTCAGGCCGTCTCGGCCTTGTTTTTGTCCTTGAACACAGCTGCAGCTTGTTGTTACAGTGAGGCCCCTCGGTTTGGATCGCTCATAATATGTCCGTTATTTTCCAGCCATTCCACAAATCCCCCTTTTTGTTTTTGAGCGATCCAGACTTCTCTTTTCTTAAACATTTGTTCACCCAGACTATTCAACATCCGTCGCAAACACTGAAACAGACAGGGAAGAAGCAACATCAAGATTAGTAAACCTACTAGCACTATCAATACTCCTTTGACCAAGGTCTGCAACCAGCCCCTCATCCCGAGTCTAGTCGTCCAAGATAACAAGGACCACCGACAGGTCGTACAGGAATACCAGGCCATGCTCTATCCCCACAAATCAGAAACACTCCAGGTGGAAGTTTAAAGCCTCCGGTGGTTTCTACGGAGAATCCTCCTGTTTTCAAATTATTCCAAGAAGAATGCCCTGTCACATTTTGACAACCTACAAATAAATCTCAGCGACCATTCTGAGCTAACCAAATATGTCATGGGTCACCAAACCAAACCACTCCTGTGCCATTCACTGGCTGCAGCTGAGGAACCACATTATGGCAGTTTGGCATCTCCGTAACATCAACATACTCAACAGGTGTAACACTAGCCAACAAATCCAGTTCTTGCAAGGGTAAAGAAGTTAACTGGTTTAGATTCTCAATGACTGTCTTTTGCCAAGCTGCATTACGCATGGAGGGCCAATTTAAAATGAAACAACTATCATCATCTGGTCTGCCAATCAGGTCCACTCTCTGTTGTTTCCAATATCCTTCAAAATCAGTTTCATTTTCCCACAACGGAATGCCAATTAAACAGGTCCTAAAAGGATCATCTGCTTGTTGTAGACTCAAACAGAAATCCTTTATCCCAGATGCGTTTGCCCAGGTTACCCAAATGTTTGCTCTGGGTTCGATGTCAAGAATCCCTTCATGGCTTAATATGAGCCAAACCAGAACAAATGTGGCCCACATTTGACGTGTAGTCATCATTTCACCTTCCTTTCTCAGGTGTCCTGGTACACCTGCCAGCTTCGAGAGCCATTCTTTCCCAACACCACAACTCTTATGTACTATCTTATTGTTCTAATTAACACACTGCAAAGCCAAACGTCTACAAAGCTTCAAAATCAATTTCTGCTAGAATCCTTTATCTAAGGTTTTCAATTAAACCTATAACTTTAACAAACTACTGCTGTTTTCTAAAAAACTAAGCCTGCCTTTCTGTAACTAAAAGTGGATTGCTGATATGTTGGCTCGTTGGCAAATTCAGACAACCAACTTGCTTCAGTATAAACTTCTGAACTGTGATAAGCAGCTGTATTCGAACAGCTGTGCAAAACGACTGCAAGCACAGGAAAAGACAAAAGGCTTCTCTGTTTGCTGGATGTAGTGCTGTTAGCAACGAGGTCAGAACCAGGTTCAGTCGATGTTGATGTCTCTGAAGTGCCTCAAAACACAGGGTCCTCCATCCAGTTTGCAGAGGCCTACGTAGATGAATTGTTACCTGTAAAGACACAAGCATGAACCCCTGCCTAGGACCTGCGAGTGAGCCTAGTGCTCTGTGTCGTTCTTCCTGACTTCCCCTTTCCAGGGCCGCACCCATCGGCTCGGTACCCATCTGACGCCGGTATCTGTAACAACACAAGCATATCCCCGACCGGTCATTCTTAGTTCTGCAGGTCCTCTCCATTCTTCTGTAACGACATCCCTGTATTGAACAAAAACATTACTGTCACATTGGTTTGTACCAGATTTCAAACCCAAATTATGTATTATTACTGGTGGTTCATTTCTATCACCTGTGAACCGCAAAAAATTTAACACATACACCGCTTTTGCAAGTCGCTCTGCAGCAGCCAAGACTTCTCCCCCTTTTTGTTTTTGCAAAAGTGCTTCCAAGGTTTGATGCGCTCTTTCCACGATGGCTTGTCCCGTGGGGGAATGCGGTATTCCTGTGATGTGACGTATACCCCAGAGTTGACAAAAATGAGTAAATTTCCGGGAAGTGTAGGCCGGACCATTGTCAGTTTTGATCTGTGCAGGCACACCCCGTGCCATAATTGCAGCATGCATATGTTTAATGACATGCCGTGCTGTTTCACCTGTTTGCGCTGTTGCCCAGAGTGCTAGAGAAAAGGTATCAATAGAAACATGCACATATTTAAGCCTGCCAAATTCTGGGATATGGGTCACGTCCATTTGCCAGAGTTGTAAAGGTTGGAGTCCTCGGGGGTTCACTCCCACCTTCTGGCAGTCGGGACAGGATTGCACAATTCCTCTAGCATCAGCCACAGGAATGTGAAATTGTCTGGCTAACATTTTTGCTGACTGGTGAAAAAACTGGTGTGACAGCCTGGCCTGTTCAAAGGTGTTAACGGCAGGGCCCGTCCAGGCTGGAGCGACAAGCTGATCGGCTCGAGCGTTTCCCAACGCAAGGCCTCCACATTGTTGATGACTGCGGATGTGCATAATAAAATATTCATCCTGACGTTGGTTCAAAAGTGTCAGCAATTGTAACAACAAAGTATGTAATACAGGATTTCGCACAGGTTTCACCATGCTGTTTTCCAGACGTTGTACTGTACCTACCACATACAATGAGTCTGATACTATATTAAGAGGTTCTTGAGACCAGCGTTGAAATGTCCAGATAACAGCTCGAAGTTCTAAAGTCTGTAAAGAGTCACCAGGCACTCCAGGGAGTAATTGATGTTCCCAGGTGTCCCCTTCCTTCCAGGTGACTGCAGCCCTTCGAGATTTTCGTCCAGCATCAGTGAAGACAGTTATCCCTTCTACTGGAACCTCTGATCGCAAGGGTAAATGTACAAACCGCTGATGGCATAATAATGACAAAAGCTTATCCGATGGATAACTATTGGTGATAGTACCTAAGAAATCAGCAATTGCTATTTGAAAGACAGTTGAAGCAGATAATAACCAATCTAAATAGAACTGAGATACAGGTATGTAGATGACTTCTGGTTCGATGCCTGAAATATCTAAAATTCGCTGCCTCCCTTTTATGACAAGCTGTGAAAATAATTCAGGACGTGTAACTACTGTGTTTCTGGGCTGAAAAGAGAGAAAAATCCATTCCAAAATTCGTAAATTTGGTTTTGTTTCACTCAACTGAATAATAAGCCCCAATGGGTGTTCACGTTTACCCCCAGAGTTAACTAACATAAAGGAAAGAGCTTTATCATCCAGTCGCCTGTGAGTATAAGTTGTCATGATTTTATTGCTAATTACTTGTAAAGCTTGCTGTTGATCCTCATCCAGTTGACAGCGCTCCTGAGCTTGTACAGACGTGCCCAGGAGTGGCATCAAAGGTTTCAGATCATTGTTCGTAATTCCACAGATACTACGAACCCACTGGATATCTCCAATTAATCTCTGCGCATCAGACAATGTTTCTATTTTTGTGTTGATTTTAACCTTTTGAGGGCGAATCATTGCATTTGTAATAATCCAGCCCAGATACAGCCATGGTCCCTGTTTCTGAATTTTCTCTGGTGCTATCTCTAATCCCCTCTCCCTGAGACTGCATGTTAGCTGACCCAATATTGTCTCACAGTCCAATTGTTTTCCTGCCACTAAGATATCATCCATGTAATGATAAATGAGTAAATGAGGATACTGTTTCCGGATGGGTTCCAGAGCCCACGCGACGAAAGACTGACAGATCGTGGGTGAATTTTTCATCCCTTGTGGTAGCACCACCCAGTGATACCTCTTTGCTGGTTCGGCCTTATTAATCGATGGCACTGTAAAGGCAAACCTTTCAGCATCCTCTGGATGTAAGGGGATTGTAAAGAAGCAATCTTTTAGATCGATAACTACCAGATCCCAGCCTTCAGGTAACATTACTGGGGAAGGCAAACCAGGTTGTAAGGTGCCCATGTCACAGATAACCGCATTAATCGCTCTCAAATCATGTAAGAGACGCCATTTCCCAGACTTTTTCTGAATTGTAAAAATTGGAGTGTTCCATGGGCTAGTTGAAGGCAGGATATGTCCGGCATCTAGCTGTTCCTGTACCAAATCATTAATAATTTGCAGCCGGTCCAGTTTTAGCGGCCACTGGTCGATCCATATGGGATCATCAGTTTTCCAGGTTAATTTTAGGATTGGCTGCTCTACCGTGGCCGCGCCTAAAAAGGCGAAGTAATCAATCGAGCTCCCATTTGACTGAGCAGATCTCTGCCCACCAGTGCCACAGGTGAGTGCATCACATAGGGACGCGTGGTTACTAGCTTGCCATCCGGAAACATAAATGCTATTGTGTCTCTGCTGATGGATGTGACTTGAGTTCCTCCAACCCCTAGAATTCCTGTATTAGCAGGCAGTAAAGGCCACTGACTAGGCCATAGATAAAGTGGTACAATGGTGACATCTGCTCCAGTGTCAATGAGCATTCATAATTTACTCGTCTGTTCATTAGGGTGTCTCATCTCCATCTGCTCCTCTGGCTTCCCCCGACTAATGTCCAGGGCTAACAGAACATCTGGTTGTCCGGTGGACCCAAAGCCTTTTTCACCTCTCTTCTTTTGTTCTGCATTAGGCACTTTTGATTCAAATGGAATTAGCTGAGCAATTTTCGATCCCTCCATGATAGTCAAAGGAGGAGTAAGTGTGTATACCATGATTTTAATTGTTCCCTCAAAGTCAGCATCAATAAGTCCTGGGATGACAAAAATACCTTTTTTAGATGCTGAGGAACGTCCAATTAATAAGGCACTTAAACCATGTCCCAGAGGTCCCACCAGATTAGAATCAACCAGATGTATTGTAGTGTCTGTAAGCGTAATAGCTACTGCTGTTGCCAAGTCCACTCCTGCGCTTCCTGAGGTGGCAGCGGAGCAGCGGTCCAAGCACCCTGGACTTGTGTCGTCGCGCGAGGGCGGGGCGCGCTCTGCCTCCCGTTTCCCCTCTTACGAGACACGTGAGCACGACATTCTGATTTAAAATGACCCATTTGTCCACAGTTAAAGCACTTCTTATCTCGCTTGCCTTTGATGTGTTTGCCTCTGACAATTGGTGTTACTGCAGCTCCTACCGCAGCAGCCATAAAGGCAGCTTTCTCCTGATCAAGCATTCGCTCAGCTGCCTCCAGCAGCTGACCTGCAGTAGATTGTCGTGGGAGAAGGCTTAAAGCTTTCTTAGTTTTGTCGTTAGCATTGTCATAAGCAAGCATATCAAGGAATTTAACTTTCATTTCATCACTTAAATCAGGATTGCTATTAATGGCGGCATGCAATCTGTCGATGAATTTTGGGTAGGGCTCCGTGGGCCCCTGTCTCACTCCTGTAAATGCTGGCGCCGCTTTTTCATCATGTACGGCTAGAATGATTTTGAGAGCCAATTCCTGGGTTAACCGTAACACTTCTGGTTGAAATCCCACTTGCCAATCTGGGCTAGCAAAAGGACCTGCCCCCATCAGCATCTGAGCTTGCACCCCATATAGAGGGTCTCCTTGCTGACGGGGTGTGGCTGCAGCAGCGTCGCAGGCCACTTGCCAGCGTTGGAAAAACTGCAATTGTTGTGAAGCTGTTAGTAAGGTTTGTACAATCATGCGCACATCATACGGAGTCAATAAATGTGCTGTAAAGATATGCTGAATTACCGAATTTGTATATGGTGATTTCAACCCATATTGTGTTACGGCTAATTTTGCTTCTTTAATCATTTTCCAATCTAAGGCTTCCCACTTATTGCCCTGTGGGGTCACTATTACCGGGAACGTCATTGGGCCAAGTTCGTTAAACTGCCCCTCTATTATCGCATCCCGAATAACTCCCCGCCAACGGTTTGCCGGATTATTATTACCACTCGCGCGTCCCAGTGCCCCCCCTCCCCTTTGAGCCAGTGCCCCCCCTCCCATTTGGGCCGACGGTGGTGGCGACCCGATAGCCACCGTTTCCCTCTGACCAACGCCCCCCCCCGTGTCGAGGAAGAAGGGGTTAAAAGGAAGAGGCGGCGGTGCTGTGGGGGTGGGCTGAGCCGCTTGCTGCATTCGGATTTCAAGTTGCTCTAACTTTCTCGTTAACTCTTGCAAGTGCTGATCTTGTAAACCGTAACGAGATTGTTCTTGCGGCGACCGAGGTGTCAGGGGCGAGGACGGGGGCAGGGGTGGGTAGGCGCCGTCCTCTAAAGAGGAAGCAGCGGCGGCGGCAGCAGCGGCGGCGGCGGCGGGGGGGTCGGGCGAGGGCCGGCGAGAGCGGGGCCGGCCCGTGCGCTCCGGTGATTGATCTTTTGGGCTTGAGGGAGGGGAGTCGAGCTGGAGCAAATCAGCTGATTTTTGCTCGTGCCGTACGGGTGCCGCGCGTGCAGCATCCCCGTCCCTCCTTTTTGGAGCCACCTTAGGGAACAGGGATCCCGCGAACGTCATAGCGGTAGCGGAATCCTTGGCACTAGCACTTTCTGCCTCTGCTGACAAGGCAGCGAAAGCGGAGGCGGTGGTCTGCCGTTCCGCTTTCATTTCTTTCAGAGTGTCTAGGACCACTCTCCACACGGTGGAAAGTTTCCTACTGTCTTTGGAACCTGAACTAATGTCATCCCACAGTGCCGCGCCAATCTTTTCCGAAGTAGTTAACTCGAAGGCTGCGGTCTCTGAGGCAATTAGTTCGTGCTGCCGAGCCCACAACAGCAACCTCCTCAGGTTCCCCTCATCATAAGAAACTCCTCTCTTAGAGAGTATATGTTGGAGGAGCTTAACCACTGACACTTCTTCTTTACTCAGCGTGGACCCCATCTCCTCCCCAGCCGCTCACCTGATCAGGGCGAGATTCCCGACAATTGCGCGCGCGCGTCTTCCCAGGCGCCGGGGCAGCGCCTGCTACGGCTGCTTCCGCCCCCTCCGGACCGTCTTCTCTTGCTCGGGCGAGCACCGACGGGAGGGTCCCAATTCCCCAGGGCTTGAGTCCCGCGTATTCGATGAGGCTCCCTCGGGTCCCTGTTTGGGCGCCAGTTGCCGACGCGGAAGTCTCGGACACAACTTAGACGACCAATGTGATCAAGTTGATGACACTTTATTAAAGGCTACACAGCAATTTGTACTCTATCTCAAACTTCACGCGCCGCTGTCTTATTGCTAATAGGCTAAAGCTACTTGTTCACGCGCCCTTTTGCCCCCTATGATTGGTCCCGGTGTGGTGTCCACGCGATGCTCTCCCCCCAGGTAGACCCCCTGTTTTCGACATTCCAACATCTTTATCTCTTGGGAAGGAATGTAGCTTCTCAGGCCGTCTCAGCCTTGTTTTTGTCCTTGAACACAGCTGCAGCTTGTTGTTACAGTGAGGCCCCTCGGTTTGGATCGCTCATAATATGTCCGTTATTTTCCAGCCATTCCACACTACTACCTTTATACTCACTATTTACAATGCCACCATATACCAAATTTATCCTGTCATTGCATTAGGGCTGAATCACAACGGGACCATACTCTATCCTTCTGAGCATAGAGTATGGGCCCGAAAGGTAAATGAAAAATGGCAAACTGTCAATCTAGAGTTTTGCATTGTACGGGAACAACAAGCATTCATTTGTGAAGGCAATACAATTGAGGCACAAGATATTTGTTTAGATACCGAACAAAATATTTGCCACTTTGAGGTTCATTCCAATGAAAATCCTAAAACAGTACTTATATATATCGGCAAAGGTTGTGTATGTTTGAGGACAGTTTGTGAATTCTTAACCATAGACAAGGTCATAGTAGAGACTAAAAATTATTCAAATCTCTGTGTTTGCAATTTCACAAAGATAATCGGATGTGACTTTTCCTATTTAGCCCCGGTCATGTCTCACCAACTCCTGCAATCCAATTATACATTAATACATAATCTACAACCTACACCCATTGGAATGAATCTCACTTTGGTTAGGCAGTTACTTCAACACAAAGACTTAGTTAGAATTTTAGAGAAAGTTAGAGAAAACGGACAGAAAACTCTAATAACTGTTCATCACAATGTGGAGGAAATACACCGAGTCTTGGAAAGAGCAAAAAAGAATGCAGAACATAACTGGTGGGACACCCCTTTTGGATGGTCACCTACTGCTACAGGCATCTTGAATAAGTTGTGTCACCCCATTGTGGTTCTCTTGATATTAATCTTAATCAGTTTGACTTTGTCAATAATATTATATGTCATAACTTGGAGAATGATGCAGCGGGTAACATATCTGATGTCTGTCACCCGTCCAATACTCATTAAAGCCAAAAACTACCAATTAGATGATGACTTTAAATTGAAAAAAACTCTCCTGTTAAGTCAACAAGAATTGCAACGATTTGATGAACAAAATGATAAAAAGAAAAAGGGGGGATTGTGATAGACAGTAAACTGCTTGTTCATCAAATTCCATTAAAGATACTGGGAGCTCGTGACATGTTATTCCATAAACTATGTAGGCCTAAGCTTAATCTTAACTATTACATTGTGTAATGACTAACTGACTGCAAGTGCTTATCTAAGTTGAAATGCTGAAGCAAGGACTCCTATTGTGCAAAAGACTGAAAAGAGGGAGAAAGGGAAGAAGGACAAAGGGGAGAAGAAGAAGAAAAAAAAAAAAAAAAGGGGGTAGTGTCTATATTCTGTAAGATATAAACAAAAGCTTTGTGAGCCACTCGCAGGAAAGCAGGAAATACGAGGAACTGGTGACGTGAGGAAGACCCGGATGGAGCGACCCCCTAACTGCAAAGTGCGCAGACGCAGGGTACACCTCTCAGAGAGACCCGATACCAGAAGGCGGAGGATATAAAAAAGACGGACCCTCGGGAAGTGAGTGCGCGCCGTTATGGAGCAAGAACTCCCAGGCCGCCCAGCGCTGTTTTGCTTATTGCCACTTGCTGAAATAAATAGTTGAAATTCAATTTGTCCTAACTTGCATCATCTTGGCAAGATAGTCTATAACAATTCCCACCAGCATTTGCTCTCTCCCCTCCAGCGTGTGTGCTGTGTGGCCAGGCAGAGGCGGACCCGGATCTCTGCGGGCCAAAAACCGATAACGAAGAATTCTATGTCCATCTCTTTTGCGTGGTGAGTGCCCCGGAGCTCCCTGCACCTTGCCGACAGGCACTCCCGGCGACGCTCTCCTCATCAGCTCCTCCTCTCTTCTGCAGATTTTTGCCAGCGAGCTTTTTTACTGGCAGAACGAGGAATCAGGGGTGCTGGTATTTATCACTGAGGACATTCCCCGCGTAGTCAAGTGGGCAGCGGAGAAGGTGAGGACCTGACAAGGTCAGGGAGATTTGTGTCAGGCGAGGTTTGGGGGAGCTTAGCCCAGAGCCCAGGAAAGAAATCCCAGCCCCTCCAAGCAGCTCTGGGACAAAAGCCTTGCTCCCAGCAGCTCCACAGAGGCTCCAGCCCAGGAGCCTTTTGCTCCAGGTGGATGGATCTGTGGGCTGTGGCCCAGCAGCGGCCACATCCTGCGTCCTGCTTGGATGCGTGGGGCTGGCCAGGGAGGCCCTGAGGCTGTCACTGATGGTGGCTGCTCTGCTCATTCTAGGAATGCTTCGTCTGTGGTAAGAACGGGGCCGCCATCACCTGCTGCCAGGAGGGCTGCGACCGCAGCTTCCATCTGCCCTGTGCCATGGAGGGTGAATGCGTCACCCAGTACTATCCTCCGCACAGGTACCTCCTCTCCCCTCCTCACCCCCACCGGGGAAGGACTCAGCAATTCTCACCTCACCTATCCCTTCCCTCTTCCCCCCAGCTCCTTCTGCAGGGAGCACCGCCCCGAGCAGGAGGTGGAGGCGGCTCCAGAGAAGAACACCGAGTGCCTCATCTGCCTGGAACCTGTGGAAGACAGAAAGTCCTACCACACCATGGTGTGCCCCGCCTGCAAACACACCTGGTTCCACCAGGGCTGCATCCAGTAGGAGCCGTTCCCTCGTCCCCGGGACATGGCAGGCATTGGGCAGCACCAGGGCCTCACTCCTGCTCCTTTTGTTTCCGCTGCAGGGCCAGGCTCGGTACACTGGTTTTTCTTTCAACTGCCCCGTCTGCAGAGACAATCGTGACTTTATCGTGGACATGCTCAAAATGGGCATCCGAATCCCCGTGAGGTTGGTGTCCTGCCGGCTCACAGGACAGAAGACTGCAAGCCCTGTGCCATGCCACGGGTTGCCCCTGCAGTCCTGGCCCTCTGCTGTCCCGTCAGCCTGGGCTTCAGCTTCACGGAGGAGCTGTAAACCGGGTTGGGGGGAGGAGCAGGGCTGCCCTGCATCGGCCTTATGCCGGGGCAGCAGGAGCTCAGCGATTTCCCTTTCTCCATCAGATTGCCATCATGGGACAATGGGCCTCTAGATGAAATGCTAATCGAGAGGCACAGCCGCTGCGACACCCGTGAGTGCCTTTGTCCCGGAGGCAGGGAGCAGGCAGAGGAACGCGGGTAAGTTGCCAAAGCGGCACCCTGGGCTCTGCACGGGATCTCTGTGTCGCCAAGAGCTCGAAGCGGAAGGACTGAGAACAGGAGCTGTGCCGTACAATCCCGTGCTGCGGTCACTTTGTCCTCACAGCCATGAACCCTTTTGCTTCCCCAGGCCCTGGGAACTGCTCCTGTGCAGCTCCTGCGCTGCCGAGGGCACCCACCGGCGCTGCTCCAACTTGAGGACCAGCAGGACCAGCTGGGAGTGTGAGAGCTGTGCTGGCCAGGGCACCGGTAAGAGGCAAAGCACCTTCATGCCCCTGGGCTGGGGCCAGAGCCCAGGCAAGTCCTGGCAGCGGGTGCCCAGGCTGGGCTTGGCAGAACCTCTCTGCTCCAGAAGGGCTGTGGGAAATGCTCTGGCCTCTCCACAGTGGCCTCTCTTCCCGTGACCTTCCTCCTTCCACTTACAGACTCCAGTATCAGCTCAGAGATTGCTGGCTCCGGCACTGGTGGCTACAAGTCATCCCACGGCTTGCCAACACCAGAGAGCAGAATTTCCAGCACAGGTAGCCAGGCAGCATTGGGGCCACCCCATGACTCCCCGGCGCTTGAGGGAAGCAGCAGCTCCAGGTCATCTGGGACCGAACACACATGAGGCCGCTCCCGTGTCCAACATCGGGACCAGATACCCTACAACCGGCCCAGAACACACTACGAGAGGAGCTGGGCCCAGACACCCTACAGCCGGCCCAGAACATGCCGGGAGAGGAGACCTGTGCCAGCACCAAGTGCTGTGAGCAGCACCCCCGGCCAGGCAGCACTGGGGATCTCCCACAGCTCCCCAGTACCGGAGAGCAGTAGCCCCAGCAACAGTAGCCATGTGGCATTGGAGCCATCCCACGACTCCCAAGTGCTTGAGGGCAGCAGTAGCTCCAGGCCATCTGGGACCGACCACACAAGACGCCACTCACGGCTCCAACATCGGGCCCAGACACCCTACAGCCGGCCCAGAACACGCCGGGAGAGGAGCTGGGCCCAGACACCCTACAGCCAGCCCAGAACACACTGGGAGAAGAGACGTGCACCAGCACTAAGTGCTGTGAGGAGCACCCCCCGGCCAGGCAGCACTGGGGATGTCCCACAGCTCCCCAGTACCGGCGAGCAGCAGTCCCAGCAACAGTAGCCAGGTGGCATTGGAGACATCCCACGACTCCCCAGCATGTGAGGGCAGCAGCAGCTCCACGTCATCTGGGACCGACCACAGACAACGCCGCTCCCGTGTCCAACGTCAAGCCGAGATGCCCTACAACCAGCCCAGAACACACTGGGAGAGGAGACGTGCACCAGCACCAAGTGCTGTGAGCAGCACCCCCCAGCCAGGCAGCACGGGGGATGTTCCACATCTCCCAAGTACCGGCGAGCATCAGCCCCAGCAACGGTAGCCATGTGGCATTGGGGCCGTCCCACGACTCCCAAGTGCTTGAGGGCAGCAGCAGGTCCAGGCCATCTGGGACCGACCACACACAACGCCGCTCCCGTGTCCAACGTCAAGCCCAGACACCCTACAGCCGGCCCAGAACACGCCAGGAGAGGAGACCTGTGCCAGCACTAAGTGCTGTGAGCAGCACCCCTGGCCAGGCAGCACTGGGTACATCCCACAGCTCCGTAGTACCGGAGAGCAGCACCCCCAGCAACAGTAGCCAGGGGGCATTGGGGCCATCCCACAACTCACACGTGCTTGAGGGCAGCAGCAGCTCCAGGCCATCTGGGACCGACCACACACGACGCCTCTCCCGGATCCAACGTCGGGCCCAGACACCCTACAGCCGGCCCAGAACACGCCGGGAGAGGAGCTGGACCCAGACACCCTACAGCCAGCCCAGAACACACCGGGAGAGGAGACGTTCACCAGCACCAAGTGCTGTGAGCAGCACCCCCAGCCAGGCAGTGCTGAGGATGTCTCACAGCTCCCCAGTACCGGAGAGCAGCAGCCCCAGCAACAGTAGCCAGGTGGCATTGGGGCCGTCCCACAACACCCCAGCGCGTGCGGGCAGCAGCAGCTCCACGTCATCTGGGACCGACCACACACGACGCCGCTCCTGGATCCAACGTCGGGCCCAGACACCCTACAGCCGGCAAAGAATACGCCAGGAGAGGAGACGTGCACCAGCACCAAGTGATGTGAGGATCACCCCCGGCCAGGCAGCGCTGGGGATCTCCTACAGCTCCCCAGTACCGGAGAGCAGCGGCCCCAGCAACGGTAGCCAGGGGGCACTGTAGCCGTCCCACGACTCCCAAGTGCTTGAGGGCAGCACTAGCTCCAGGCCGCCTGGGCCCGATCACACACGACGACCTCCCGGATCCAACGTCGGGCCCAGACACCCTAGAGCCGACCCAGAACACACCGGGAGAGGAGACGTGCACCAGCACCAAGTGCTGTGAGCAGCACCCCCAGCTAGGCAGTGCTGGGGATGTCCCACAGCTCCCCCGTACCGGAGAGCAGCAGCCCCAGCAACAGTAGCCAGGTGGCATTGGAGCCATCCCACAACTCCCAAGTGCTTTAGGGCAGCACTAGCTCCAGGCCGCCTGAGCCCGATCACACACGACGACCTCCCGGATCCAACATTGAGCCCAGACACCCTACAGCCGGCCCAGAACACGCCGGGAGAGGAGACGTGCACCAGCACCAAGTGCTGTGAGCAGCACCCCCGGCCAGGCAGCGCTGGGGATCTCCCACAGCTCCCCCGTACCGGAGAGCAGCAGCCCCAGCAACGGTAGCCAGGGGGCATTGGGGCCGTCCCACGACTCCCAAGTGCTTGAGGGCAGCAGCAGCTCCACGTCATCTGGGACCGACCACACACGACGCCGCTCCCGCATCCAACGTCGGGCCCAACACCCTACAGCCGCCAAAGAATACGCTGGGAGAGGAGACTTGCACCAGGACGAAGTGATGTGAGGAGCAACCCCGGCCAGGCAGCGCTGGGGCTCTCCCACAGCTCCCCAGTACCGGAGAGCAGCGGCCCCAGCAACGGTAGCCAGGGGGCATTGGGGCCGTCCCACGACTCCCAAGTGCTTGAGGGCAGCACTAGCTCCAGGCCGCCTGGGTCGATCACACACGACGACCTCCCAGATCCAACGTCAAGCCCAGACACCCTACAGCCGGCCCAGAACACGCCGGGAGAGGAGACCTGCGCCAGCACCAACTGCTGTGAGGAGCACCCCCGGCCAGGCAGCGCTGGGGATCTCCCACAGCTCCCCAGTACCAGAGAGCAGCAGCCCCAGCAACAGTAGCCAGGTGGCATTGGAGCCATCCCACAACTCCCAAGTGCTTGAGGGCAGCAGTAGCTCCAGGCCATCTGGGACCACGACACATGACGCCGCTTGCGGATCCAACGTCGGGCCCAGACACCCTACAGACGGCCCAGAACACGCCGGGAGAGGAGCTGGACCCAGACACCCTACAGCCAGCCCAGAACACACCGGGAGAGGAGACGTGCACCAGCACCAAGTGCTGTGAGCAGCACCCCCGGCCAGGCAGCGCTGGGGATCTCCCACAGCTCCCCCGTACCGGAGAGCAGCAGCCCCAGCAACGGTAGCCAGGTGGCATTGGGGCCGTCCCACGACTCCCAAGTGCTTGAGGGCAGCAGCAGCTCCACGTCATTTGGGACTGACCACACACGATGCCGATCCCGCATCCAACGTCGGGCCCAGACACCCTACAGCCGGCAAAGAACACGCCGGGAGAGGAGATGGACCCAGAAACCCTACAGCCAGCCCAGAACACACCGGGAGAGGAGACGTGCACCAGCACCGAGTGCTGTGAGCAGCACCCCCGGCCAGGCAGCGCTGGGGATCTCCCACAGATCCCCCGTACCGGAGAGCAGCAGCCCCAGCAACGGTAGCCAGGGGGCATTGGGGCCGTCCCACGACTCCCAAGTGCTTGAGGGCAGCAGCAGCTCCACGTGTTCTGGGACAGACCACACACGATGCCGATCCCGCATCCAGCGTCAAGCCGAGATGCCCTACAGCCGGCCCAGAACATGACGGGAGAGAGACCTACGCCAGCACCAAGTGCTGTGAGCAGCACCCCTGGCCAGGCAGCGCTGGGGATGTCCCACAGCTCCCCTGTACTGGAGAGCAGCAGCCCCAGCAACAGTAGCCAGGTGGCATTGGAGCCATCCCACAACTCCCAAGTGCTTGAGGGCAGCAGTAGCTCCAGGCCATCTGGGAGTGACCACACATGACGCCGCTCCTGGATCCAACGTCGGGCCCAGACACCCTACAGCCGGCAAAGAACACGCCGGGAGAGGAGCTGGGCCCAGACACCCTACAGCTGGCCCAGAACATGCCGGGAGAGGAGCTGCACACGAGCACAAAGTGCTGTGAGCAGTACCCCCAGCCAGGCAGCACTGGGGATGTCCCACAGCTCCCCCGTACCGGAGAGCAGTAGCCCCAGCAACAGTAGCCAGGTGGCATTGGGGCCATCCAACAACTCCCAAGTGCTTGAGGGCAGCAGTAGCTCCAGGCCGCCTGAGAACGATCACACACGACGACCCCCCGGATCCAACATCGAGCCCAGACACCCTACAGCCGGCCCAGAACACGCCGGGAGAGGAGACGTGCACCAGCACCAAGTGCTGTGAGCAGCACCCCCGGCCAGGCAGCGCTGGGAATGTCCCACAGCTCCCCAGTACCGGCGAGAAGCAGCCCGAGTAACGGTATCCAGGTGGCACTGGGGCCGTCCCACGACTCCCCAGCGCGTGAGGGCAGCAGCAGCTCCACGTCATCTGGGACCGACCACACACGACGGCGCTCCCGGATCCAACGTCGGGCCCAGACACTCTACAGCCGGCCCAGAACACGCCGGGAGAGGAGCTGGACCCAGACACCCTACAGCCAGCCCAGAACACACCGGGAGAGGAGACGTGCACCAGCACCGAGTGCTGTGAGCAGCACCCCCGGCCAGGCAGCGCTGGGGATCTCCCACAGCTCCCCCGTACCGGAGAGCAGCAGCCCCAGCAACAGTAGCCAGGTGGCATTGGAGCCATCCCACAACTCCCAAGTGCTTGAGGGCAGCACTAGCTCCAGGCCGCCTGGGCCCGATCACACACGACGACCTCCCGGATCCAACGTCGGGCCGAGACACCCTACAGCCGGCCCAGAACATGCCGGGAGAGGAGACGTGCACCAGCACCAAGTGCTGTGAGCAGCACCCCCGGCCAGGCATCGCTGGGGATGTCCCACAGCTCCCCAGTACTGGAGAGCAGCAGCCTCAGCAAGAGTAGCCAGGTGGCATTGGAGCCATCCCACAATTCCCAAGTGCTTTAGGGCAGCACTAGCTCCAGGCCGCCTGAGCCCGATCACACACGACGACCTCTCGGATCCAACATCGAGCCCAGACACCCTACAGGCAGCCCAGAACACGCCGGGAGAGGAGACGTGCACCAGCACCAAGTGCTGTGAGCAGCACCCCCGGCCAGGCAGCGCTGGGGATGTCCCACAGCTCCCCAGTACCGGCGAGCAGCAGCCCGAGTAACGGTATCCAGGTGGCATTGGGGTCGTCCCACGACTCCCCAGAGCGTGAGGGCAGCAGCAGCTCCACGTCATCTGGGACCGACCACACACGACGCCGCTCCCGCATCCAACGTCAAGCCCAGACACCCTACAGCTGGCCCAGAACACGCCGGGAGAGGAGACGTGCACCAGCACCAAGTGCTGTGAGCAGCACCCCCAGCCAGGCATCGCTGGGGATGTCCCACAGCTCCCCAGTACCGGAGAGCAGCAGCCCCAGCAACGGTAGCCAGGTGGCATTGGGGCCGTCTCACGACTCCCCAGCACGTGAGGGCAGCAGCAGCTCCAGGTCATCTGGGATCGACCACACACGACGCCGCTCCCGTGTACAACGTCAATCCGAGATGCCCTACAGCCGGTCCAGAACATGCCGGGAGAGAGACCTGCGCCAGCACCAAGTGCTGTGAGCAGCACCCCCGGCCAGGCAGCGCTGGGGATGTCCCACAGCTCCCCAGTACCGGAGAGCAGCAGCCCCAGCAACAGTAGCCAGGTGGCATTGGAGCCATCCCACAACTCCCAAGTGCTTGAGGGCAGCACTAGCTCCAGGCCGCCTGGGCCCGATCACACACGACGACCTCCCGGATCCAACATCGGGCCCAGACACCCTACAGCCGCCGCAGAACACGCCGGGAGAGGAGCTGGGCCCAGACACCCTACAGCTGGCCCAGAACATGCCGGGAGAGGAGCTGCACACGAGCCCAAAGTGCTGTGAGCAGTACCCCCAGGAAGGCAGCGCTGGGGATGTCCCACAGCTCCCTAGTACCGCAGAGCAGCGGCCCCAGCAACGGTAGCCAGGGGGCATTGGGGCCGTCTCACGACTCCCCAGCACGTGAGGGCAGCAGCAGCTCCACGTCATCTGGGACCGACCACACACGACGCCGCTCCCGTGTACAACGTCAAGCCGAGATGCCCTACAGCCGGCCCAGAACATGCCGGGAGAGGAGACCTGTGCCAGCACCAAGTGCTGTGAGCACCACGCCCAGCCAGGCAGCACTGGGGATGTCCCACAGCTCCCAAGTACCGGCGAGCATCAGCCCCAGCAACGGTAGCCAGGTGGCATTGGAGCCATCCCACAACTCCCAAGTGCTTGAGGGCAGCACTAGCTCCAGGCCGCCTGAGCCCCATCACACACGACGACCTCTCGGATCCAACATCGAGCCCAGACACCCTACAGCCGGCCCAGAACACGCCGGGAGAGGAGACGTGCACCAGCACCAAGTGCTGTGAGCAGCACCCCCGGCCAGGCATCGCTGGGGATGTCCCACAGCTCCCCAGTACCGGAGAGCAGCAGCCCCAGCAACGGTAGCCAGGTGCCATTGGGGCCGTCCCACGACTCCCCAGCACGTGAGGGCAGCAGCAGCTCCACGTCATCTGGGACCGACCACACACGACGCCGCTACCGTGTACAACGTCAAGCCGAGATGCCCTACAGCCGGCCCAGAACATGCCGGGAGAGGAGACCTGTGCCAGCACCAAGTGCTGTGAGCACCACGCCCAGCCAGGCAGCGCTGGGGATGTCCCACAGCTCCCAAGTACCGGCGAGCATCAGCCCCAGCAACGGTAGCCATGTGGCATTGTACCCGTCCCACGACTCCCAAGTGCTTGAGGGCAGCAGCAGCTCCACGTCTTCTGGGACTGACCACACACGATGCCGCTCCCGGATCCAACGTCGGGCCCAGACACCCTACAGCCGGCCCAGAACACGCCGGGAGAGGAGACGTGCACCAGCACCAAGTGCTGTGAGCAGCACCCATGGCCAGGCAGCGCTGGGGATCTCCCACAGCTCCCCCGTACCGGAGAGCAGCAGCCCCAGCAACAATAGCCAGGTGGATTGGAGCCATCCCACAACTCCCATGTGCTTGAGGGCAGCACTAGCTCCAGGCCATCTGGGACCACGAAACATGACGCCGCTTCCGGATCCAACGTCGGGCCCAGACACCCTACAGCCGGCCCAGAACATGCCGGGAGAGGAGCTGGACACAGACACCCTACAGTCAGCCCAGAACACACCGGGAGAGGAGACGTGCACCAGCACCAAGTGCTGTGAGCAGCACCACCAGCCAGGCAGCACTGGGTACATACCTCAGCTCCCCAGTACCGGAGAGCAGCATCCCCAGCAACGGTAGCCAGGTGGCATTGGGGCCATCCCACAACTCCCAAGTGCTTGAGGGCAGCACTAGCTCCAGGCCGCCTGGGCCCGATCACACACGACGACCTCCCGGATCCAACGTCGGGTCCAGACACCCTACAGCCGACCCAGAACACGCCGGGAGAGGAGACGTGCACCAGCACCAAGTGCTGTGAGCAGCACCCCCAGCCAGGCAGCGCTGGGGATGTCCCACAGCTCCCTAGTACCGCAGAGCAGCGGCCCCAGCAACGGTAGCCAGGGGGCATTGTAGCCGTCCCAAGACTCCCCAGAGCGTGAGGGCAGCAGCAGCTCCACGTCATGTGGGATCGACCACACACGACGCCGCTCCCGT
Source organism: Strix uralensis (assembly GCF_047716275.1). NCBI lineage: Eukaryota > Metazoa > Chordata > Aves > Strigiformes > Strigidae > Strix > Strix uralensis. The sequence continues at coordinate 801,339 of NC_134010.1, read as the reverse complement.
GTACAACGTCAATCCGAGATGCCCTACAGCCGGCCCAGAACATGCCGGGAGAGAGACCTGCACCAGCACCAAGTGCTGTGAGCAGCACCCCCGGCCAGGCAGCGCTGGGGATGTCCCACAGCTCCCCAGTACCGGAGAGCAGCAGCCCCAGCAACAGTAGCCAGGTGGCATTGGAGCCATCCCACAACTCCCAAGTGCTTGAGGGCAGCACTAGCTCCAGGCCGCCTGGGCCCGATCACACACGACGACCTCCCGGATCCAACATCGGGCCCAGACACCCTACAGCCGCCGCAGAACACGCCGGGAGAGGAGCTGGGCCCAGACACCCTACAGCCGGCCCAGAACATGCCGGGAGAGGAGACGTGCACCAGCACCAAGTGCTGTGAGCAGCACCCCCGGCCAGGCAGCGCTGGGGATGTCCCACAGCTCCCCAGTACCGGAGAGCAGCAGCCCCAGCAACGGTAGCCAGGTGGCATTGAGGCCGTCCCACGACTCCCCAGCACGTGAGGGCAGCAGCAGCTCCACGTCATCTGGGACCGACCACACACGACGCCGCTCCCGTGTACAACGTCAATCCGAGATGCCCTACAGCCGGCCCAGAACATGCCGGGAGAGAGACCTGCGCCAGCACCAAGTGCTGTGAGCAGCACCCCCGGCCAGGCAGCGCTGGGGATGTCCCACAGCTCCCCAGTACTGGCGAGCAGCGGCCCCAGCAACGGTAGCCAGGGGGCATTGGGGCCGTCCCACGACTCCCAAGTGCTTGAGGGCAGCAACAGCTCCACGTCATCTGGGACTGACAACACACGACGCCGCTCCCGGATCCAACGTCGAGCCCAGACACCCTACAGCCGGCCCAGAACACGCCGGGAAAGTAGACGTGCACCAGCACCAAGTGCTGTGAGCAGCACCCCTGGCCAGGCAGCGCTGGGGATCTCCCACAGCTCCCCCGTACCGGAGAGCAGCAGCCCCAGCAACAATAGCCAGGTGGCATTGGAGCCATCCCACAACTCCCAAGTGCTTGAGGGCAGCACTAGCTCCAGGCTGCCTGGGCCCGATCACACACGACGACCTCCCGCATCCAACGTCAAGCCCAGACACCCTACAGCCGGCCCAGAACACGCCGGGAGAGGAGCTGGGCCCAGACACACTACAGCTGACCCAGAACATGCCCGGAGAGGAGCTGCACACGAGCACAAAGTGCTGTGAGCAGTAGCCCCAGCCAGGCAGCGCTGGGGATGTCCCACAGCTCACTAGTACCGCAGAGCAGCGGCCCCAGCAACGGTAGCCAGGTGGCAGTGGGGCCGTCCCACGACTCCCAAGTGCTTGAGGGCAGCACTAGCTCCAGGCCATCTGGGACCACGAAACATGACGCCGCTTCCGGATCCAACGTCGGGCCCAGACACCCTACAGCCGGCCCAGAACATGCCGGGAGAGGAGCTGGACACAGACACCCTACAGTCAGCCCAGAACACACCGGGAGACGAGACGAGCACCAGCACCAAGTGCTGTGAGCAGCACCACCAGCCAGGCAGCACTGGGTACATACCACAGCTCCCCAGTACCGGAGAGCAGCAGCCCCAGCAACGGTAGCCAGGTGGCATTGGGGCCATCCCACAACTCCCAAGTGCTTGAGGGCAGCACTAGCTCCAGGCCGCCGGGGCCCGATCACACACGACGACCTCCCGGATCCAACGTCGGGTCCAGACACCCTACAGCCGACCCAGAACACGCCGGGAGAGGAGACGTGCACCAGCACCAAGTGCTGTGAGCAGCACCCCCAGCCAGGCAGCGCTGGGGATGTCCCACAGCTCCCCAGTACCGGCGAGCAACAGCCCGAGTAACGGTATCCAGGTGGCATTGGGGCCGTCCCACGACTCCCCAGAGCGTGAGGGCAGCAGCAGCTCCACGTCATCTGGGACCGACCACACACGACGCCGCTCCCGCATCCAACGTCAAGCCCAGACACCCTACAGCTGGCCCAGAACACGCCGGGAGAGGAGACGTGCACCAGCACCAAGTGCTGTGAGCAGCACCCCCAGCCAGGCATCGCTGGGGATGTCCCACAGCTCCCCAGTACCGGAGAGCAGCAGCCCCAGCAACGGTAGCCAGGTGGCATTGGGGCCGTCTCACGACTCCCCAGCACGTGAGGGCAGCAGCAGCTCCACGTCATCTGGGACCGACCACACACGACGCCGCTCCCGTGTACAACGTCAAGCCGAGATGCCCTACAGCCGGCCCAGAACATGCCGGGAGAGAGACCTGTGCCAGCACCAAGTGCTGTGAGCAGCACCCCCGGCCAGGCAGCGCTGGGGATGTCCCACAGCTCCCCCGTACCGGAGAGCAGCAGCCCCAGCAACAGTAGCCAGGTGGCATTGGAGCCATCCCACAACTCCCAAGTGCTTGAGGGCAGCACTAGCTCCAGGCCGCCTGGGCCCGATCACACACGACGACCTCCCGGATCCAACATCGGGCCCAGACACCCTACAGCCGGCCCAGAACACGCCGGGAGAGGAGCTGGACCCAGACACCCTACAGCCAGCCCAGAACACACCGTGAGAGGAGACGTGCACCAGCACCAAGTGCTGTGAGCAGCACCCCCGGCCAGGCATCGCTGGGGATGTCCCACAGCTCCCCAGTACCGGAGAGCAGCAGCCCCAGCAACGGTAGCCAGGTGGCATTGGGGCCGTCTCACGACTCCCCATCACGTGAGGGCAGCAGCAGCTCCACGTCATCTGGGACCGACCACACACGACGCCGCTCCCGTGTACAACGTCAAGCCGAGATGCCCTACAGCCGGCCCAGAACATGCCGGGAGAGGAGACCTGTGCCAGCACCAAGTGCTATGAGCACCACGCCCAGCCAGGCAGCACGGGGGATGTTCCACATCTCCCAAGTACTGGCGACCATCAGCCCCAGCAACGTTAGCCATGTGGCATTGGGGCCGTCCCATGACTCCCAAGTCCTTGGGGGCAGCAGCAGCTCCAGGCCATCTGGAACCGACCACACACGACGCCGCTCCCGTGTCCAACGTCAAGCCCAGACACTCTACAGCCGGCCCAGAACACACAGGGAGAGGAGACGTGCACCAGCACCAAGTGCTGTGAGCAGCACCCCCAGCCAGGCAGTGCTGGGGATGTCCCACAGCTCCCCAGTACCGCAGAGCAGCGGCCCCAGCAACAGTAGCCAGGTGGCATTGGAGCCATTCCACAACTCCCAAGTGCTTGAGGGCAACAGCAGCTCCAGGCCATCTGGGACCGACCACACATGACGCCGCTTCCGGATCCATGTCGGGCCCAGACACCCTACAGCCGGCCCAGAACATGCCAGGAGAGGAGACCTGTGCCAGCACCAAGTGCTGTGAGCAGCACCCCTGGCCAGGCAGCACTGGGTACATCCCACAGCTCCCCAGTACCGGAGAGCAGTAGCCCCAGCAACAGTAGCCAGGTGGCATTGGGGCCATCCCACAACTCCCAAGTGCTTGAGGGCAGCAGCAGCTCCAGGCCATCTGGGACCGACCACACACGACGCCGCTCCCGGATCCAACGTCGGGCCCAGACACCCTACAGCCGGCAAAGAACACGCCGGGAGAGGAGACGTGCACCAGCACGAAGTGCTGTGAAGAGCACCCCCGGCCGGGCAGCGCTGGGGATCTCCCACAGCTCCCCCGTACCGGAGAGCAGCAGCCCCAGCAACAGTAGCCAGGTGGCATTGGAGCCATCCCACAATTCCCAAGCGCTTGAGGGCGGCACTAGCTCCAGGCCGCCTGAGCCCGATAACACACGAAGACCTCCCAGATCCAACGTCAAGCCCAGACACCCTACAGCCGGCCCAGAACACGCCGGGAGAGGAGACCTGCGCCAGCACCAAGTGCTGTGAGGAGCACCCCTGGCCAGGCAGCGCTGGGGATCTCCCAGAGCTCCCCAGTACCGGAGAGCAGCAGACCCAGCAACAGTAGCCAGGTGGCATTGGGGCCATCCCACAACTCCCAAGTGCTTGAGGGCAGCAGCAGCTCCACGTCATCTGGGACCGACCACACACGACGCCGCTCCCGGATCCAACGTCGGGCCCAGACACTCTACAGCCGACCCAGAACACGCCGGGAGAGGAGCTGGACCCAGACACCCTACAGCCAGCCCAGAACACACCGGGAAAGGAGACGTGCACCAGCACCAAGTGCTGTGAGCAGCACCCTCAGCCAGGCAGTGCTGGGGATGTCCCAGAGCTCCCCAGTACCGGAGAGCAGAAGCCCCAGCAACAGTAGCCAGGTGGCATTGGGGCCGTCCCACGACTCCCCAGCGCATGAGGGCAGCAGCAGTCCACGTCATCTGGGACCGACCACACACGACGCCGCTCCCGCATCCAACGTCGGGCCCAGACACCCTACAGCCGGCAAAGAATACGCCGGGAGAGGAGACGTGCACCAGCACAAAGTGCTGTGAGCAGCACCCCCGGCCAGGCAGCGCTGGGGATGTCCCACAGCTCCCTAGTACCGCAGAGCAGCAGCCCCAGCAACGGTAGCCAAGGGGCATTGGGGCCGTCTCACGACTCCCCATCACGTGAGGGCAGCAGCAGCTCCACGTCATCTGGGACTGACCACACACGACGCCGCTCCCGTGTACAACGTCAAGCCGAGATGCCCTACAGCCGGCCCAGAACATGCCGGGAGAGAGACCTGCACCAGCACCAAGTGCTGTGAGCAGCACCCCTGGCCAGGCAGCACTGGGTACATCCCACAGCTCCCTAGTACCGGAGAGCAGTAGCCCCAGCAACAGTAGCCAGGTGGCATTGAGGCCGTCTCACGACTCCCCAGCACGTGAGGGCAGCAGCAGCTCCATGTCATCTGGGACCGACCACACACGACGCCGCTCCCGTGTCCAACGTCAAGCCCAGACACCGTACAGCCGGCCCAGAACATGCCGGGAGAGAGACCTGCGCCAGCACCAAGTGCTGTGAGCAGCACCCCCGGCCAGGCAGCGCTGGGGATGTCCCACAGCTCCCCCGTACTGGAGAGCAGCAGCCCCAGCAACAGTAGCCAGGTGGCATTGGAGCCATCCCACAACTCCCAAGTGCTTGAGGGCAGCAGCAGCTCCAGGCCATCTGGACCGACCACACATGACGCCGCTCCTGGATCCAACGTTGGGCCCAGACACCCTACAGCCGGCCCAGAACACGCCTGGAGAGGAGCTGGGCCCAGACACCCTACAGCCAGCCCAGAACACACCGCGAGAGGAGACGTGCACCAGCACCAAGTGCTGTGAGCAGCGACACCAGCCAGGCAGTTTTGGGGATGTCCCACAGCTCCCCAGTACCGGAGAGCAGCAGCCCCAGCAACGGTAGCCAGGTGGCATTGGGGCCGTCCCACAACTCCCAAGTGCTTGAGGGCAGCACTAGCTCAGGCCGCCTGAGAACGATCACACACGACGACCTCCCGGATCCAACATCGAGCCCAGACACCCTACAGCCGGCCCAGAACACGCCGGGAGAGGAGACGTGCACCAGCACAAAGTGCTGTGAGCAGCACCCCCGGCCAGGCAGCGCAGGGGATGTCCCACAGCTCCCCAGTACCGGAGAGCAGCAGCCCGTGTAACGGTATCCAGGTGCCATTGGGGCCGTCCCACGACTCCCCAGAGTGTGAGGGCAGCAGCAGCTCCACGTCATCTGGGACCGACCACACACGACGCCGCTCCCGCATCCAACGTCAAGCCCAGACACCCAACAGCTGGCCCAGAACACGCCGGGAGAGGAGACGTGCACCAGCACCAAGTGCTGTGAGCAACACCCCCAGCCAGGCATCGCTGGGGATGTCCCACAGCTCCCCAGTACGGGAGAGCAGCAGCCCCAGCAACAGTAGCCAGGTGGCAATGGGGCCATCCCACAACTCCCAAGTGCTTGAGGGCAGCACTAGCTCCAGGCCGCCTGGGCCCGATCACACACGACGACCTCCCGGATCCAACGTCGGGCCCAGACACCCTAGAGCCGACCCAGAACACACCGGGAGAGGAGACGTGCACCAGCACCAAGTGCTGTGAGCAGCACCCCCAGCCAGGCAGCGCTGGGGATGTCCCACAGCTCCCCAGTACCGGAGAGCAGCAGCCCCAGCAACGGTAGCCAGGTGGCATTGGGGCCGTCCCACGACTCCCCAGCGCGTGAGGGCAGCAGCAGCTCCACGTCATCTGGGACCGACCACACACGACGCCGCTCCCGGATCCAACGTCGGGCCCAGACACCCTACAGCCGGCCCAGAACACGCCGGGAGAGGAGCTGGAGCCAGACACCCTACAGCCGGCCCAGAACACACCGGGAGAGGAGACGTGCACCAGCACCAAGTGCTGTGAGCAGCACCCCCGGCCAGGCAGCGCTGGGGATCTCCCACAGCTCCCCAGTACCGGAGAGCAGCAGCCCCAGCAACAGTAGCCAGGTGGCATTGGGGCCGTCCCACAACTCCCAAGTGCTTGAGGGCAGCAGCAGCTCCAGGCCATCTGGGACCGACCACACACGACGCCGCTCCCGGATCCAACGTCGGGCCCAGCACCCTACAGCCGGCCCAGAACAAGCTGGGAGAGGAGCTGGACCCAGACACCCTACAGCTGGCCCAGAACACGCCGGGAGAGGAGACGTGCACCAGCACCAAGTGCTGTGAGCAACACCCCCAGCCAGGCATCGCTGGGGATGTCCCACAGCTCCCCAGTACGGGAGAGCAGCAGCCCCAGCAACAGTAGCCAGGTGGCATTGGAGCCATCCCACAACTCACACGTGCTTGAGGGCAGCAGCAGCTCCAGGCCATCTGGGACCGACCACACACGACGCCGCTCCCGGATCCAACGTCGGGCCCAGACACCCTACAGCCGGCCCAGAACACGCCGGGAGACGAGACATGTGCCAGCACCAAGTGCTGTGAGCAGCACCCCTGGCCAGGCAGCACTGGGTACATCCCACAGCTCCCCAGTACCGGAGAGCAGCAGCCCCAGCAACAGTAGCCAGGTGGCATTGGGGACATCCCACAACTCCCAAGTGCTTGAGGGCAGCACTAGCTCCAGGCCGCCTGGGCCCGATCACACACGACGACCTCCCAGATCCAACGTCGGGCCCAGACACCCTACAGCCGACCCAGAACACGCCGGGAGAGGAGACGTGCACCAGCACCAAGTGCTCTGAGCAGCACCAGCAGCCAGGCAGTGCGGGGGATGTCCCACAGCTCCCCAGTACCGGAGAGCAGCAGCCCCAGCAACGGTAGCCAGGTGGCATTGGAGGCATCCCACAACTCCCAAGCGCTTGAGGGCAGCACTAGCTCGAGGCCGCCTGGGCCCGATCACACACGACGACCTCCCGGATCCAACATTGAGCCCAGACACCCTACAGCTGGCCCAGAACACGCCGGGAGAGGAGACGTGCACCAGCACCAAGTGCTGTGAGGAGCACCCCCGGCCAGGCAGCGCTGGGGATCTCCCACAGCTCCCCCGTACCGGAGAGCAGCAGCCCCAGGAACAGTAGCCAGGTGGCATTGGAGCCATCCCACAACTCCCAAGCGCTTGAGGGCGGCACTAGCTCCAGGCCGCCTGGGTCGATAACACACGACGACCTCCCAGATCCAACGTCAAGCCCAGACACCCTACAGCCGGCCCAGAACACGCCGGGAGAGGAGACCTGTGCCAGCACCAAGTGATGTGAGCAGCACCCCTGGCCAGGCAGCACTGGGTACATCCCACAGCTCCCCAGTACCGGAGAGCAGTAGCCCCAGCAACAGTAGCCAGGTGGCATTGGAGCCATCCCACAATTCCCAAGTGCTTGAGGGCAGCACTAGCTCCAGGCCGCCTGAGCCCGATCACACACGACGACCTCTCGGATCCAACATCGAGCTCAGACACCCTACAGCCGGCAAAGAATACGCTGGGAGAGGCGACGTGCACCAGCACCAAGTGATGTGAGGAGCACCCACGGCCAGGCAGCGCTGGGGATCTCCCACAGCTCCCCAGTACCGGAGAGCAGCGGCCCCAGCAACGGTAGCCAGGGGGCATTGGGGCCATCCCACAATTCCCAAGTGCTTGAGGGCAGCAGCAGCTCCACGTCATCTGGGACTGACCACACACGATGCCGATCCCGCATCCAACGTCGAGCCCAGAATCCCTACAGGCGGCACAGAACATGCTGGGAGAGGAGACCTGTGCCAGCACCAAGTGCTGTGAGCACCACCCCCAGCTAGGCAGTGCTGGGGATGTCCCACAGCTCCCCAGTACCGGAGAGCAGCAGCCCCAGCAACAGTAGCCAGGTGGCATTGGAGCCATCCCACAATTCCCAAGTGCTTGAGGGCAGCACTAGCTCCAGGCCGCCTGAGCCCCATCACACACGACAACCTCTCGGATCCAACATCGAGCCCAGACACCCTACAGCCGGCCCAGAACATGCCGGGAGAGGAGACGTGCACCAGCACAAAGTGCTGTGAGCAGGACCCCCGGCCAGGCAGCGCTGGGGATGTCCCACAGCTCCCCAGTACCGGAGAGCAGCAGCCCGAGTAACGGTATCCAGGTGGCATTGGGGACGTCCCACGACTCCCCAGCGCGTGAGGGCAGCAGCAGCTCCACGTCATCTGGGACCGAGCACACACGACGCCGCTCCCGCATCCAACGTCGGGCCCAGACACCCTACAGCCGTCCCAGAACACGCCGGGAGAGGAGACCTGCGCCAGCACCAAGTGCTGTGAGGAGCACCCCCGGCCAGGCAGCGCTGGGGATCTCCCACAGCTCCCCAGTACCGGAGAGCAGCAGCCCCAGCAACAGTAGCCAGGTGGCATTGGGGCCATCCCACAACTCCCAAGTGCTTGAGGGCAGCAGCAGCTCCAGGCCGCCTGGGCCCAATCACACAGGACGACCTCCCGGAACCAACATCGGGCCCAGACACCCTACAGCCGGCCCAGAACATGCCGGGAGAGGAGACCTGTGCGAGCACCAAGTGCTGTGAGCACCACGCCCAGCCAGGCAACACTGGGTACATCCCACAGCTCCCCCGTACCGGAGAGCAGCAGCCCCAGCAACAGTAGCCAGGTGGCATTGGAGCCATCCCACAACTCCCAAGTGCTTGAGGGCAGCACTAGTTCCAGGCCATCTGGGACCACGACACATGACGCCGCTTCGGGATCCAATGTCGGGCCCAGACACCCTACAGCCGGCCCAGAACATGCAGGGAGAGGAGCTGGACCCAGACACCCTACAGTCAGCCCAGAACACACCGGGAGAGGAGACGTGCACCAGCACCAAGTGCTGTGAGCAGCACCCCCAGCCAGGCAGTGCTGGGGATGTCCCACAGCTCCCCAGTACCGGAGAGCAGCAGCCCCAGCAACGGTAGCCAGGTGGCATTGGGGCCGTCCCACGACTCCCAAGTGCTTGAGGGCAGCAGCAGCTCCAGGCCATCTGGGACCGACCACACACGACGCCGCTCCCGGATCCAACGTCGGGCCCAGACACCCTACAGCCGGCCCAGAACATGCCGGGAGAGGAGCTGGACCCAGACACCCTACAGTCAGCCCAGAACACACCGGGAGAGGAGACGTGCACCAGCACCAACAATGCTGTGAGCAGCACCAGCAGCCAGGCAGTGCGGGGGATGTCCCACAGCTCCCCAGTACCGGAGAGCAGCAGCCCCAGCAACGGTAGCCAGGTGGCATTGGAGCCATCCCACAACTCCCAAGCGCTTGAGGGCAGCACTAGCTCGAGGCCGCCTGGGTCCGATCACACACGACGACCTCCCGGATCCAACATTGAGCCCAGACACCCTACAGCTGGCCCAGAACACGCCGGGAGAGGAGACGTGCACCAGCACCAAGTGCTGTGAGGAGCACCCCCGGCCAGGCAGCGCTGGGGATCTCCCACAGCTCCCCCGTACCGGAGAGCAGCAGCCCCAGGAACAGTAGCCAGGTGGCATTGGAGCCATCCCACAACTCCCAAGCGCTTGAGGGCGGCACTAGCTCCAGGCCGCCTGGGTCGATAACACACGACGACCTCCCAGATCCAACGTCAAGCCCAGACACCCTACAGCCGGCCCAGAACACGCCGGGAGAGGAGACCTGTGCCAGCACCAAGTGATGTGAGCAGCACCCCTGGCCAGGCAGCACTGGGTACATCCCACAGCTCCCCAGTACCGGAGAGCAGCAGCCCCAGCAACAGTAGCCAGGTGGCATTGGAGCCATCCCACAATTCCCAAGTGCTTGAGGGCAGCACTAGCTCCAGGCCGCCTGAGCCCCATCACACACAACAACCTCTCGGATCCAACATCGAGCCCAGACACCCTACAGCCGGCCCAGAACACGCCGGGAGAGGAGACGTGCACCAGCACAAAGTGCTGTGAGCAGGACCCCCGGCCAGGCAGCGCTGGGGATGTCCCACAGCTCCCCAGTACCGGCGAGCAGCAGCCCGAGTAACGGTATCCAGGTGGCATTGGGGCCGTCCCACGACTCCCAAGTGCTTGAGGGCAGAAGCAGCTCCGCGTCATCTGGGACTGACCACACACGATGACGCTCCCGCATCCAACGTCAAGCCCAGACGCCCTACAGCCGTCCCAGAACACGCCGGGAGAGGAGCTGCACGCCAGCACAAAATGCTGTGAGCAGCACCCCCGGCCAGGCAGCACTGGGGATGTCCCACAGCTCCCCAGTACCGGAGAGCAGCAGCCCCAGCAACAGTAGCCAGGTGGCATTAGGGCCGTCCCACGACTCCCCAGCGCGTGAGGGCAGCAGCAGCTCCACGTCATCTGGGACCGAGCACACACGACGCCGCTCCCGCATCCAACGTCGGGCCCAGACACCCTACAGCCGTCCCAGAACACGCCGGGAGAGGAGACCTGCGCCAGCACCAAGTGCTGTGAGGAGCACCCCCGGCCAGGCAGCGCTGGGGATCTCCCACAGCTCCCCAGTACCGGAGAGCAGCAGCCCCAGCAACAGTAGCCAGGTGGCATTGGGGCCATCCCACAACTCCCAAGTGCTTGAGGGCAGCAGCAGCTCCAGGCCGCCTGGGCCCAATCACACAGGACGACCTCCCGGAACCAACATCGGGCCCAGACACCCTACAGCCGGCCCAGAACACGCCGGGAGAGGAGACCTGCGCCAGCACCAAGTGATGTGAGGAGCACCCCCGGCCAGGCAGCGCTGGGGATCTCCCACAGCTCCCCAGTACCGGAAAGCAGCAGCCCCAGCAACAGTAGCCAGGTGGCATTGGGGCCATCCCACAACTCCCAAGTGCTTGAGGGCAGCAGCAGCTCCAGGCCATCTGGGAACACGACACATGACGCCGCTTCCGGATCCAAGTCGGGCCCAGACACCCTACAGCCGGCCCAGAACATGCCGGGAGAGGAGACCTGTGCCAGCACCAAGTGCTGTGAGCAGCACCCCTGGCCAGGCAGCACTGGGTACATCCCACAGCTCCCCAGTACCGGAGAGCAGTAGCCCCAGCAAGAGTAGCCAGGTGGCATTGGGGCCATATCACAACTCCCAAGTGCTTGAGGGCAGCAGCAGCTCCAGGCCATCTGGGACCGAGCATACACGCCGCCGCTCCCGGATCCAATGTCGGGCCCAGACACCCTACAGCCGGCAAAGAACACGCTGGGAGAGGAGCTGCACACGAGCACAAAGTGCTGTGAGCAGTACCCCCAGCGAGGCAGCACTGGGGATGTCCCACAGCTCCCCAGTACCGGCGAGCAGCAGCCCCAGCAACGGTAGCCATGTGGTATTGGGGCCGTCCCACGACTCCCAAGTGCTTGAGGGCAGCAGCAGCTCCAGGCCATCTGGGACCGACCACACACGATGCCGCTCCCGGATCCAACGTCGGGCCCAGACACCCTACAGCTGGCCCAGAACACGCCGGGAGAGGAGACGTGCACCAGCACCAAGTGCTGTGAGGAGCACCCCCGGCCAGGCAGCGCTGGGGATCTCCCACAGCTCCCCAGTACCGGAGAGCAGTAGCCCCAGCAACAGTAGCCAGGTGGCATTGGGGCCATCCCACAACTCCCAAGTGCTTGAGGGCAGCAGCAGCTCCAGGCCATCTGGGACCACGACACATGACGCCGCTTCCGGATCCAACGTCGGGCCCAGACACCTTACAGCCGGCCCAGAACACGCCGGAAGAGGAGATGGACCCAGACACCCTACAGCCAGCCCAGAACACACCGGGAGAGGAGACGTGCACCAGCACCAAGTGCTGTGAGCAGCACCCCCGGCCAGGCAGCGCTGGGTATCTCCCACAGCTCCCCAGCACCGGAGAGCAGTAGCCCCAGCAACAGTAGCCAGGTGGCATTGGGGCCATCCCACAACTCACACGTGCTTGAGGGCAGCAGCAGCTCCAGGCCATCTGGGACCGACCACACGCGACGCCGCTCCCGGATCCAACGTCGGGCCCAGACACCCTACAGCCGGCCCAGAACACGCCGGGAGAGGAGACATGTGCCAGCACCAAGTGCTGTGAGCAGCACCCCTGGCCAGGCAGCGCTGGGGATGTCCCACAGCTCCCCAGTACCGGAGAGCAGCAGCCCCAGCAACAGTAGCCAGGTGGCATTGGGGCCATCCCACAACTCCCAAGTGCTTGAGGGCAGCACTAGCTCCAGGCCGCCTGGGCCCGATCACACACGACGACCTCCCGGATCCAACGTCGGGCCCAGACACCCTACAGCTGACCCAGAACACGCCGGGAGAGGAGACGTGCACCAGCACCAAGTGCTGTGAGCAGCACCCCCGGACAGGCAGCGCTGGGGATGTCCCACAGCTCCCCAGTACCGGAGAGCAGCAGCCCCAGCAACGGTAGCCAGGTGGCATTGTGGCCGTCCCACGACTCCCCAGCGCGTGAGGGCAGCAGCAGCTCCACGTCATCTGGGACCGACCACACACGACGCCGCTCCCGCATCCAACGTCAAGCCCAGACACCCTACAGCCGGCCCAGAACACGCCGGGAGAGAAGCTGTGCCCAGACACACTACAGCTGGCCCAGAACATGCCGGGAGAGGAGGTGCACACGAGCACAAAGTGCTGTGAGCAGTACCCCCAGCCAGGCAGCGCTGGGGATGTACCACAGCTCCCTAGTACCGCAGAGCAGCGGCCCCAGCAACGGTAGCCAGGTGGCATTGGGGCCGTCCCACGACTCCCAAGTGCTTGAGGGCAGCAGCAGCTCCGCGTCATATGGGACTGACCACACACGATGCCGCTCCCGCATCCAACGTCAAGCCCAGACGCCCTACAGCCGGCCCAGAACACGCCGGGAGAGGAGCTGCACGCCAGCACAAAGTGCTGTGAGCAGCACCCCCGGCCAGGCAGTGCTGGGGATGTGCCACAGCTCCCCAGTACCGGAGAGCAGCAGCCCCAGCAACAGTAGCCAGGTGGCATTGGAGCCATCCCACAACTCCCAAGTGCTTGAGGGCAGCACTAGCTCCAGGCCATCTGGGACCACGACACATGACGCCGCTTCCGGATCCAACGTCGGGCCCAGACACACTACAGCCGGCCCAGAACACGCCGGGAGAGGAGACATGTGCCAGCACCAAGTGCTGTGAGCAGCACCCCTGGCCAGGCAGCACTGGGTACATCCCACAGCTCCCCAGTACCGGAGAGCAGCAGCCCCAGCAACAGTAGCCAGGTGGCATTGGGGCCATCCCACAACTCCCAAGTGCTTGAGGGCAGCACTAGCTCCAGGCCGCCTGGGCCCGATCACACACGACGACCTCCCGGATCCAACGTCGGGCCCAGACACCCTACAGCCGGCCCAGAACATGCCGGGAGAGGAGCTGCACGCCAGCACAAAGTGCTGTGAGCAGCACCCCCGGCCAGGCAGCACTGGGGATGTCCCACAGCTCCCCAGTACCGGAGAGCAGCAGCCCCAGCAACAGTAGCCAGGTGGCATTGGAGCCATCCCACAACTCCCAAGTGCTTGAGGGCAGCACTAGCTCCAGGCCGCCTGGGCCCGATCACAGACGACGACCTACCGGATCCAACGTCGGGCCCAGACACCCTACAGCCGGCCCAGAACATGCCGGGAGAGGAGACGTGCACCAGCACCAAGTGCTGTGAGCAGCACCCCCGGCCAGGCAGCGCTGGGGATGTCCCACAGCTCCCCAGTACCGGAGAGCAGCAGCCCCAGCAACGGTATCCAGGTGGCATTGGGGCCGTCCCACGACTCCCCAGAGCGTGAGGGCAGCAGCAGCTCCACGTCATCTGGGACCGACAACACACGACGCCGCTCCCGGATCCAACGTCGGGCCCAGACACCCTACAGCCGTCCCAGAACACGCCGGGAGAGGAGCTGGACCCAGACACCCTACAGCCTGCCCAGAACACACCGGGAGAGGAGACGTGCACCAGCACCAAGTGCTGTGAGCAGCACCCCCAGCCAGGCAGTGCTGGGGATGTCCCACAGCTCCCCAGTACCGGAGAGCAGCAGCCCCAGCAATAGTAGCCAGGTGGCATTGTGGCCGTCCCACGACTCCCCAGCGCGTGAGGGCAGCAGCAGCTCCACGTCATCTGGGACCGACCACACACGACGCCGCTCCCGTGTACAACGTCAAGCCGAGATGCCCTACAGCCGGCCCAGAACATGCCGGGAGAGGAGACCTGTGCCAGCACCAAGTGTTGTGAGCACCACGCCCAGCCAGGCAACACTGGGGATGTCCCACAGCTCCCCCGTACCGGAGAGCAGCAGCCCCAGCAACAATAGCCAGGTGGCATTGGAGCCATCCCACAACTCCCAAGTGCTTGAGGGCAGCACTAGCTCCAGGCCATCTGGGACCACGACACATGACGCCGCTTCCGGATCCAACGTCGGGCCCAGACACCCTACAGCCGGCCCAGTACACACCGGGAGAGGAGACGTGCACCAGCACCAAGTGCTGTGAGCAGCACCCCCAGCCAGGCAGTGCTGGGGATGTCCCACAGCTCCCCAGTACCGGAGAGCAGCAGCCCCAGCAACGGTAGCCAGGTGGCATTGGGGCCGTCCCACGACTCCCAAGTGCTTGAGGGCAGCAGCAGCTCCAGGCCATCTGGGACCGACCACACACGACGCCGCTCCCGGATCCAACGTCGGGCCCAGACACCCTACAGCCGGCCCAGAAC
Source organism: Strix uralensis (assembly GCF_047716275.1). NCBI lineage: Eukaryota > Metazoa > Chordata > Aves > Strigiformes > Strigidae > Strix > Strix uralensis. Next base: position 786,263 of record NC_134010.1, on the reverse strand, counting down.
ATGCCGGGAGAGGAGCTGGACCCAGACACCCTACAGTCAGCCCAGAACACACCGGGAGAGGAGACGTGCACCAGCACCAAGTGCTGTGAGCAGCGACACCAGCCAGGCAGTGCTGGGGATGTCCCACAGCTCCCCAGTACCGGAGAGCAGCAGCCCCAGCAACGGTAGCCAGGTGGCATTGGGGCCGTCCCACAACTCCCAAGTGCTTGAGGGCAGCACTAGCTCAGGCCGCCTGAGAACGATCACACACGACGACCCCCCGGATCCAACATTGAGCCCAGACACCCTACAGCCGGCGCAGAACACGCCGGGAGAGGAGACGTGCACCAGCACCAAGTGCTGTGAGCAGCACCCCCGGCCAGGCAGCGCTGGGGATGTCCCACAGCTCCCCAGTACCGGAGAGCAGCAGCCCGAGTAACGGTATCCAGGTGGCATTGGGGCCGTCCCACGACTCCCCAGAGTGTGAGGGCAGCAGCAGCTCCACGTCATCTGGGACCGACCACACACGACGCCGCTCCCGGATCCAACGTCGGGCCCAGACACCCTACAGCCGGCCCAGAACACGCCGGGAGAGGAGCTGGAGCCAGACACCCTACAGCCGGCCCAGAACACACCGGGAGAGGAGACGTGCACCAGCACCAAGTGCTGTGAGCAGCACCCCCGGCCAGGCAGCGCTGGGGATCTCCCACAGCTCCCCAGTACCGGAGAGCAGCAGCCCCAGCAACAGTAGCCAGGTGGCATTGGGGCCGTCCCACAACTCCCAAGTGCTTGAGGGCAGCAGCAGCTCCAGGCCATCTGGGACCGACCACACACGATGCCGCTCCCGGATCCAACGTCGGGCCCAGACACCCTACAGCCGGCCCATAACACGCCGGGAGAGGAGCTGGACCCAGACACCCTACAGCTGGCCCAGAACACGCCGGGAGAGGAGACGTGCACCAGCACCAAGTGCTGTGAGCAGCACCCCCGGCCAGGCAGCGCTGGGGATCTCCCACAGCTCCCCAGTACCGGAGAGCAGCAGCCCCAGCAACAGTAGCCAGGTGGCATTGGGGCCGTCCCACAACTCCCAAGTGCTTGAGGGCAGCAGCAGCTCCAGGCCATCTGGGACCGACCACACACGATGCCGCTCCCGGATCCAACGTCGGGCCCAGACACCCTACAGCCGGCCCAGAACACGCCGGGAGAGGAGACATGTGCCAGCACCAAGTGCTGTGAGCAGCACCCCTGGCCAGGCAGCACTGGGTACATCCCACAGCTCCCCAGTACTGGAGAGCAGCAGCCCCAGCAACAGTAGCCAGGTGGCATTGGGGACATCCCACAACTCCCAAGTGCTTGAGGGCAGCACTAGCTCCAGGCCGCCTGGGCCCGATCACACACGACGACCTCCCGGATCCAACGTCGGGCCCAGACACCCTGCAGCCGACCCAGAACACGCCGGGAGAGGAGAGGTGCACCAGCACCAAGTGCTGTGAGCAGCACCCCCGGCCAGGCAGCGCTGGGGATGTCCCACAGCTCCCCAGTACCGGAGAGCAGCAGCCCCAGCAACGGTAGCCATGTGGCATTGGGGCCGTCCCACGACTCCCAAGTGCTTGAGGGCAGCAGCAGCTCCAGGCCATCTGGGACCGACCACACACGATGCCGCTCCCGGATCCAACGTCGGGCCCAGACACCCTACAGCTGGCCCAGAACACGCCGGGAGAGGAGACGTGCACCAGCACCAAGTGCTGTGAGGAACACCGCCGGCCAGGCAGCGCTGGGGATCTCCCACAGCTCCCCAGTACCGGAGGGCAGTAGTCCCAGCAACAGTAGCCAGGTGGCATTGGGGCCATCCCACAACTCCCAAGTGCTTGAGGGCAGCAGCAGCTCCAGGCCATCTGGGACCGACCACACACGACGCCGCTCCCGCATCCAACGTCGGGCCCAGACACCCTACAGCCGGCCCAGAACACGCCGGGAGAGGAGCTGGACCCAGACACCCTACAGCCAGCCCAGAACACGCCGGGAGAGGAGCTGGACCCAGACACCCTACAGCCAGCCCAGAACACACCGGGAGAGGAGACGTGCACCAGCACCAACTGATGTGAGCAGCACCCCCAGCCAGGCAGTGCTGGGGATGTCCCACAGCTCCCCAGTACCGGAGAGCAGCAGCCCCAGCAACAGTAGCCAGGTGGCATTGGAGCCATCCCACAACTCCAAGTGCTTGAGGGCAGCACTAGCTCCAGGCCGCCTGAGCCCGATCACACACGACGACCTCTCGGATCCAACATCGAGCCCAGACACCCTACAGCCGGCCCAGAACACGCCGGGAGAGGAGACGTGCGCCAGCACAAAGTGCTGTGAGCAGCACCCCCGGCCAGGCAGCGCTGGGGATGTCCCACAGCTCCCTAGTACCGCAGAGCAGCGGCCCTAGCAACGGCAGCCAGGGGGCATTGGGGCCGTCCCACGACTCCCAAGTGCTTGAGGGCAGCAGCAGCTCCGCGTCATCTGGGAATGACCACACACGATGCCGCTCCCGCATCCAACGTCAAGCCCAGACGCCCTACAGCCGGCCCAGAACACGCCGGGAGAGGAGCTGCATGCCAGCACAAAGTGCTGTGAGCAGCACCCCCGGCCAGGCAGCACTGGGGATGTCCCACAGCTCCCCAGTACCGGAGAGCAGCAGCCCCAGCAACAGTAGCCAGGTGGCATTGGAGCCATCCAACAACTCCCAAGTGCTTGAGGGCAGCACTAGCTCCAGGCCGCCTGGGCCCGATCACAGACGACGACCTCCCGGATCCAACGTCGGGCCCAGACACCCTAGAGCCGGCCCAGAACATGCCGGGAGAGGAGACGTGCACCAGCACCAAGTGCTGTGAGCAGCACCCCCGGCCAGGCAGCGCTGGGGATGTCCCACAGCTCCCCAGTACCGGAGAGCAGCAGCCCCAGCAACGGTATCCAGGTGGCATTGGGGCCGTCCCACGACTCCCCAGAGCGTGAGGGCAGCAGCAGCTCCACATCATCTGGGACCGACAACACACGACGCCGCTCCCGGATCCAACGTCGGGCCCAGACACCCTAGAGCCGGCCCAGAACATGCCGGGAGAGGAGACGTGCACCAGCACCAAGTGCTGTGAGCAGCACCCCCGGCCAGGCAGCGCTGGGGATGTCCCACAGCTCCCCAGTACCGGAGAGCAGCAGCCCCAGCAACGGTATCCAGGTGGCATTGGGGCCGTCCCATGACTCCCCAGAGCGTGAGGGCAGCAGCAGCTCCACGTCATCTGGGACCGACAACAAACGACGCCGCTCCCGGATCCAACGTCGGGCCCAGACACCCTACAGCCGGCCCAGAACACGCCGGGAGAGGAGCTGGACCCAGACACCCTACAGCCTGCCCAGAACACACCGGGAGAGGAGACGTGCACCAGCACCAAGTGCTGTGAGCAGCACCCCCAGCCAGGCAGTGCTGGGGATGTCCCACAGCTCCCCAGTACCAGAGAGCAGCAGCCCCAGCAACAGTAGCCAGGTGGCATTGGGGCCGTCCCACGACTCCCCAGCGCGTGAGGGCAGCAGCAGCTCCACGTCATCTGGGACCGACCACACACGACGCCGCTCCTTCATCCAACGTCGGGCCCAGACACCCTACAGCCGTCCCAGAACACGCCGGGAGAGGAGACCTGCGCCAGCAACAAGTGCTGTGAGCAGCACCCCCGGCCAGGCAGCGCTGGGGATCTCCCACAGCTCCCCAGTACCGGAGAGCAGCAGCCCCAGCAACAGTAGCCAGGTGGCATTGGGGCCATCCCACAACTCACACGTGCTTGAGGGCAGCAGCAGCTCCACGTCATCTGGGACCGACCACACACGACGCCGCTCCCGCATCCAACGTCGGGCCCAGACACCCTACAGCCGGCCCAGAACACGCCGGGAGAGGAGCTGGACCCAGACACCCTACAGCTGGCCCAGAACACGCCGGGAGAGGAGACGTGCACCAGCACCAAGTGCTGTGAGCAACACCCCCAGCCAGGCATCGCTGGGGATGTCCCACAGCTCCCCAGTACGGGAGAGCAGCAGCCACAGCAACAGTAGCCAGGTGGCATTGGGGCCATCCCACAACTCACACGTGCTTGAGGGCAGCAGCAGCTCCAGGCCATCTGGGACCGACCACACACGATGCCGCTCCCGCATCCAACGTCAAGCCCAGACGCCCTACAGCCGGCCCAGAACACGCCGGGAGAGGAGCTGCATGCCAGCACAAAGTGCTGTGAGCAGCACCCCCGGCCAGGCAGCACTGGGGATGTCCCACAGCTCCCCAGTACCGGAGAGCAGCAGCCCCAGCAACAGTAGCCAGGTGGCATTGGAGCCATCCAACAACTCCCAAGTGCTTGAGGGCAGCACTAGCTCCAGGCCGCCTGGGCCCGATCACAGACGACGACCTCCCGGATCCAACGTCGGGCCCAGACACCCTAGAGCCGGCCCAGAACATGCCGGGAGAGGAGACGTGCACCAGCACCAAGTGCTGTGAGCAGCACCCCCGGCCAGGCAGCGCTGGGGATGTCCCACAGCTCCCCAGTACCGGAGAGCAGCAGCCCCAGCAACGGTATCCAGGTGGCATTGGGGCCGTCCCACGACTCCCCAGAGCGTGAGGGCAGCAGCAGCTCCACGTCATCTGGGACCGACAACACACGACGCCGCTCCCGGATGCAACGTCGGGCCCAGACACCCTACAGCCGGCCCAGAACACGCCGGGAGAGGAGCTGGACCCAGACACCCTACAGCCTGCCCAGAACACACCGGGAGAGGAGACGTGCACCAGCACCAAGTGCTGTGAGCAGCACCCCCAGCCAGGCAGTGCTGGGGATGTCCCACAGCTCCCCAGTACCGGAGAGCAGCAGCCCCAGCAACAGTAGCCAGGTGGCATTGGGGCCGTCCCACGACTCCCCAGCGCGTGAGGGCAGCAGCAGCTCCACGTCATCTGGGACCGACCACACACGACGCCGCTCCCGCATCCAACGTCGGGCCCAGACACCCTACAGCCGGCCCAGAACACGCCGGGAGAGGAGACCTGCGCCAGCAACAAGTGCTGTGAGCAGCACCCCCGGCCAGGCAGCGCTGGGGATCTCCCACAGCTCCCCAGTACCGGAGAGCAGCAGCCCCAGCAACAGTAGCCAGGTGGCATTGGGGCCATCCCACAACTCACACGTGCTTGAGGGCAGCAGCAGCTCCACGTCATCTGGGACCGACCACACACGACGCCGCTCCCGCATCCAACGTCGGGCCCAGACACCCTACAGCCGGCCCAGAACATGCCGGGAGAGGAGCTGGACCCAGACACCCTACAGCTGGCCCAGAACACGCCGGGAGAGGAGACGTGCACCAGCACCAAGTGCTGTGAGCAACACCCCCAGCCAGGCATCGCTGGGGATGTCCCACAGCTCCCCAGTACGGGAGAGCAGCAGCCACAGCAACAGTAGCCAGGTGGCATTGGGGCCATCCCACAACTCACACGTGCTTGAGGGCAGCAGCAGCTCCAGGCCATCTGGGACCGACCACACAAGACGCCGCTCCCGGATCCAACGTCGGGCCCAGACACCCTACAGCCGGCCCAGAACACGCCGGGAGAGGAGCTGGGCCCAGACACCCTACAGCTGGCCCAGAACATGCCGGGAGAGGAGACCTGTGCCAGCACCAAGTGCTGTGAGCACCACGCCCAGCCAGGCAGCACTGGGGATGTCCCACAGCTCCCAAGTACCTGCGAGCAGCAGCCCCAGCAACAGTAGCCAGGTGGCATTGGAGCCATCCCAGAACTCCCAAGTGCTTGAGGGCAGCACTAGCTCCAGGCCGCCTGAGCCCGATCACACACGACGACCTCTCGGATCCAACATCGAGCCCAGACACCCTACAGCCGGCCCAGAACACGCCGGGAGAGGAGCTGGGCCCAGACACAGTACAGCTGACCCAGAACATGCCGGGAGAGGAGCTGCACACGAGCACAAAGTGCTGTGAGCAGTACCCCCAGCCAGGCAGCGCTGGGGATGTCCCACAGCTCCCCAGTACCGGAAAGCAGCAGCCCCAGCAACAGTAGCCAGGTGGCATTGGGGCCATCCCACAACTCCCAAGTGCTTGAGGGCAGCAGCAGCTCCAGGCCATCTGGGAACACGACACATGACGCCGCTTCCGGATCCAAGTCGGGCCCAGACACCCTACAGCCGGCCCAGAACATGCCAGGAGAGGAGACCTGTGCCAGCACCAAGTGCTGTGAGCAGCACCCCTGGCCAGGCAGCACTGGGTACATCCCACAGCTCCCCCGTACCGGAGAGCAGCAGCCCCAGCAACAGTAGCCAGGTGGCATTGGGGACGTCCCACGACTCCCAAGTGCTTGAGGGCAGCAGCAGCTCCAGGCCATCTGGGACCGACCACACACGACGCCGCTCCCGGATCCAACGTCGGGCCCAGACACCCTACAGCCGGCCCAGAACATGCCGGGAGAGGAGCTGGACCCAGACACCTTACAGTCAGCCCAGAACACACCGGGAGAGGAGACGTGCACCAGCACCAAGTGCTGTGAGCAGCGACACCAGCCAGGCAGTGCTGGGGATGTCCCACAGCTCCCCAGTACCGGAGAGCAGCAGCCCCAGCAACGGTAGCCAGGTGGCATTGGGGCCGTCCCACAACTCCCAAGTGCTTGAGGGCAGCACTAGCTCAGGCCGCCTGAGAACGATCACACACGACGACCTCCCGGATCCAACATCGAGCCTAGACACCCTACAGCCGGCCCAGAACACGCCGGGAGAGGAGACGTGCACCAGCACCAAGTGCTGTGAGGAGCACCCCCGGCCAGGCAGCGCTGGGGATGTCCCACAGCTCCCCAGTACCGGAGAGCAGCAGCCCGAGTAACGGTATCCAGGTGGCATTGGGGCCATCTCACGACTCCCCAGCACGTGAGGGCAGCAGCAGCTCCACGTCATCTGGGACCGACCACACACGACGTCGCTCCCGTGTACAACGTCAAGCCGAGATGCCCTACAGCCGGCCCAGAACATGCCGGGAGAGGAGACCTGTGCCAGCACCAAGTACTGTGAGCACCACGCCCAGCCAGGCAGCACTGGGGATGTCCCACAGCTCCCCAGTACCGGCGAGCAGCAGCCCCAGCAACGGTAGCCATGTGGCATTGGGGCCGTCCCACGACTCCCAAGTGCTTGAGGGCAGCAGCAACTCCAGGCCATCTGGCACCGACCACACACGATGCCGCTCCCGGATCCAACGTCGGGCCCAGACACCCTACAGCTGGCCCAGAACACGCCGGGAGAGGAGACGTGCACCAGCACCAAGTGCTGTGAGGAGCACCCCCGGCCAGGCAGCGCTGGGGATCTCTTACAGCTCCCCAGTACTGGAGAGCAGTAGCCCCAGCAACAGTAGCCAGGTGGCATTGGGGCCATCCCACAACTCCCAAGTGCTTGAGGGCAGCAGCAGCTCCAGGCCATCTGGGACCACGACACATGACGCCGCTTCCGGATCCAACGTCGGGCCCAGACACCCTACAGCCGGCCCAGAACACGCCGGGAGAGGAGCTGGACCCAGACACCCTACAGCCAGCCCAGAACACGCCGGGAGAGGAGATGGACCCAGACACCCTACAGCCAGCCCAGAACACACCGGGAGAGGAGACGTGCACCAGCACCAAGTGCTGTGAGCAGCACCCCCAGCCAGGCAGTGCTGGGGATGTCCCACAGCTCCCCAGTACCGGAGAGCAGCAGCCCCAGCAACAGTAGCCAGGTGGCATTGGGGCCATCCCACAACTCCCAAGTGCTTGAGGGCAGCACTAGCTCCAGGCCGCCTGAACCCGATCACATACGACGACCTCCCGGATCCAACATCGAGCCCAGACACCCTACAGCCGGCCCAGAACACGCCGGGAGAGGAGACCTGTGCCAGCACCAAGTGCTGTGAGCAGCACCCCCGGCCAGGCAGCACTGGGGATGTCCCACAGCTCCCAAGTACCGGCGAGCATCAGCCCCAGAAACGGTATCCATGTGGCATTGGGGCCGTCCCACGACTCCCAAGTGCTTGAGGGCAGCAGCAGCTCCAGGCCATCTGGGACCGACCACACACGACGCCGCTCCCGGATCCAACGTCGGGCCCAGACACCCTACAGCTGGCCCAGAACACGCCGGGAGAGGAGACGTGCACCAGCACCAAGTGCTGTGAGGAACACCGCCGGCCAGGCAGCGCTGGGGATCTCCCACAGCTCCCCAGTACCGGAGAGCAGTAGTCCCAGCAACAGTAGCCAGGTGGCATTGGGGCCATCCCACAACTCCCAAGTGCTTGAGGGCAGCAGCACCTCCAGGCCATCTGGGACCGACCACACACGACGCCGCTCCCGCATCCAACGTCGGGCCCAGACACCCTACAGCCGGCCCAGAACACGCCGGGAGAGGAGCTGGACCCAGACACCCTACAGCCAGCCCAGAACACGCCGGGAGAGGAGCTGGACCCAGACACCCTACAGCCAGCCCAGGACACACCGGGAGAGGAGACGTGCACCAGCACCAACTGATGTGAGCAGCACCCCCAGCCAGGCAGTGCTGGGGATGTCCCACAGCTCCCCAGTACCGGAGAGCAGCAGCCCCAGCAACAGTAGCCAGGTGGCATTGGAGCCATCCCACAACTCCCAAGTGCTTGAGGGCAGCACTAGCTCCAGGCCGCCTGAGCCCGATCACACACGACGACCTCTCGGATCCAACATCGAGCCCAGACACCCTACAGCCGGCCCAGAACACGCCGGGAGAGGAGACGTGCACCAGCACAAAGTGCTGTGAGCAGCACCCCCGGCCAGGCAGCGCTGGGGATGTCCCACAGCTCCCCAGTACCGGCGAGCAGCAGCCCGAGTAACGGTATCCAGGTGGCATTGGGGCCGTCCCACGACTCCCCAGAGCGTGAGGGCAGCAGCAGCTCCAGGCCATCTGGGACCGACCACACACGACGCCGCTCCCGCATCCAACGTCAAGCCCAGACACCCTACAGCCGGCCCAGAACACGCCGGGAGAGGAGCTGGGCCCAGACACAGTACAGCTGACCCAGAACATGCCGGGAGAGGAGCTGCACACGAGCACAAAGTGCTGTGAGCAGTACCCCCAGCCAGGCAGCGCTGGGGATGTCCCACAGCTCCCCAGTACCGGAAAGCAGCAGCCCCAGCAACAGTAGCCAGGTGGCATTGGGGCCATCCCACAACTCCCAAGTGCTTGAGGGCAGCAGCAGCTCCAGGCCATCTGGGAACACGACACATGACGCCGCTTCCGGATCCAAGTCGGGCCCAGACACCCTACAGCCGGCCCAGAACATGCCAGGAGAGGAGACCTGTGCCAGCACCAAGTGCTGTGAGCAGCACCCCTGGCCAGGCAGCACTGGGTACATCCCACAGCTCCCCCGTACCGGAGAGCAGCAGCCCCAGCAACAGTAGCCAGGTGGCATTGGGGACGTCCCACGACTCCCAAGTGCTTGAGGGCAGCAGCAGCTCCAGGCCATCTGGGACCGACCACACACGACGCCGCTCCCGGATCCAACGTCGGGCCCAGACACCCTACAGCCGGCCCAGAACATGCCGGGAGAGGAGCTGGACCCAGACACCTTACAGTCAGCCCAGAACACACCGGGAGAGGAGACGTGCACCAGCACCAAGTGCTGTGAGCAGCGACACCAGCCAGGCAGTGCTGGGGATGTCCCACAGCTCCCCAGTACCGGAGAGCAGCAGCCCCAGCAACGGTAGCCAGGTGGCATTGGGGCCGTCCCACAACTCCCAAGTGCTTGAGGGCAGCACTAGCTCAGGCCGCCTGAGAACGATCACACACGACGACCTCCCGGATCCAACATCGAGCCTAGACACCCTACAGCCGGCCCAGAACACGCCGGGAGAGGAGACGTGCACCAGCACCAAGTGCTGTGAGGAGCACCCCCGGCCAGGCAGCGCTGGGGATGTCCCACAGCTCCCCAGTACCGGAGAGCAGCAGCCCGAGTAACGGTATCCAGGTGGCATTGGGGCCATCTCACGACTCCCCAGCACGTGAGGGCAGCAGCAGCTCCACGTCATCTGGGACCGACCACACACGACGTCGCTCCCGTGTACAACGTCAAGCCGAGATGCCCTACAGCCGGCCCAGAACATGCCGGGAGAGGAGACCTGTGCCAGCACCAAGTACTGTGAGCACCACGCCCAGCCAGGCAGCACTGGGGATGTCCCACAGCTCCCCAGTACCGGCGAGCAGCAGCCCCAGCAACGGTAGCCATGTGGCATTGGGGCCGTCCCACGACTCCCAAGTGCTTGAGGGCAGCAGCAACTCCAGGCCATCTGGCACCGACCACACACGATGCCGCTCCCGGATCCAACGTCGGGCCCAGACACCCTACAGCTGGCCCAGAACACGCCGGGAGAGGAGACGTGCACCAGCACCAAGTGCTGTGAGGAGCACCCCCGGCCAGGCAGCGCTGGGGATCTCTTACAGCTCCCCAGTACTGGAGAGCAGTAGCCCCAGCAACAGTAGCCAGGTGGCATTGGGGCCATCCCACAACTCCCAAGTGCTTGAGGGCAGCAGCAGCTCCAGGCCATCTGGGACCACGACACATGACGCCGCTTCCGGATCCAACGTCGGGCCCAGACACCCTACAGCCGGCCCAGAACACGCCGGGAGAGGAGCTGGACCCAGACACCCTACAGCCAGCCCAGAACACGCCGGGAGAGGAGATGGACCCAGACACCCTACAGCCAGCCCAGAACACACCGGGAGAGGAGACGTGCACCAGCACCAAGTGCTGTGAGCAGCACCCCCAGCCAGGCAGTGCTGGGGATGTCCCACAGCTCCCCAGTACCGGAGAGCAGCAGCCCCAGCAACAGTAGCCAGGTGGCATTGGGGCCATCCCACAACTCCCAAGTGCTTGAGGGCAGCACTAGCTCCAGGCCGCCTGAACCCGATCACATACGACGACCTCCCGGATCCAACATCGAGCCCAGACACCCTACAGCCGGCCCAGAACACGCCGGGAGAGGAGACCTGTGCCAGCACCAAGTGCTGTGAGCAGCACCCCCGGCCAGGCAGCACTGGGGATGTCCCACAGCTCCCAAGTACCGGCGAGCATCAGCCCCAGAAACGGTATCCATGTGGCATTGGGGCCGTCCCACGACTCCCAAGTGCTTGAGGGCAGCAGCAGCTCCAGGCCATCTGGGACCGACCACACACGACGCCGCTCCCGGATCCAACGTCGGGCCCAGACACCCTACAGCTGGCCCAGAACACGCCGGGAGAGGAGACGTGCACCAGCACCAAGTGCTGTGAGGAACACCGCCGGCCAGGCAGCGCTGGGGATCTCCCACAGCTCCCCAGTACCGGAGAGCAGTAGTCCCAGCAACAGTAGCCAGGTGGCATTGGGGCCATCCCACAACTCCCAAGTGCTTGAGGGCAGCAGCACCTCCAGGCCATCTGGGACCGACCACACACGACGCCGCTCCCGCATCCAACGTCGGGCCCAGACACCCTACAGCCGGCCCAGAACACGCCGGGAGAGGAGCTGGACCCAGACACCCTACAGCCAGCCCAGAACACGCCGGGAGAGGAGCTGGACCCAGACACCCTACAGCCAGCCCAGGACACACCGGGAGAGGAGACGTGCACCAGCACCAACTGATGTGAGCAGCACCCCCAGCCAGGCAGTGCTGGGGATGTCCCACAGCTCCCCAGTACCGGAGAGCAGCAGCCCCAGCAACAGTAGCCAGGTGGCATTGGAGCCATCCCACAACTCCCAAGTGCTTGAGGGCAGCACTAGCTCCAGGCCGCCTGAGCCCGATCACACACGACGACCTCTCGGATCCAACATCGAGCCCAGACACCCTACAGCCGGCCCAGAACACGCCGGGAGAGGAGACGTGCACCAGCACAAAGTGCTGTGAGCAGCACCCCCGGCCAGGCAGCGCTGGGGATGTCCCACAGCTCCCCAGTACCGGCGAGCAGCAGCCCGAGTAACGGTATCCAGGTGGCATTGGGGCCGTCCCACGACTCCCCAGAGCGTGAGGGCAGAAGCAGCTCCAGGCCATCTGGGACCGACCACACACGACGCCGCTCCCGCATCCAACGTCAAGCCCAGACACCCTACAGCCGGCCCAGAACACGCCGGGAGAGGAGCTGGGCCCAGACACAGTACAGCTGACCCAGAACATGCCGGGAGAGGAGCTGCACACGAGCACAAAGTGCTGTGAGCAGTACCCCCAGCCAGGCAGCGCTGGGGATGTCCCACAGCTCCCTAGTACCGCAGAGCAGCGGCCCTAGCAACGGCAGCCAGGGGGCATTGGGGCCGTCCCACGACTCCCAAGTGCTTGAGGGCAGCAGCAGCTCCGCGTCATCTGGGAATGACCACACACGATGCCGCTCCCGCATCCAACGTCAAGCCCAGACGCCCTACAGCTGGCCCAGAACACGCCGGGAGAGGAGCTGCATGCCAGCACAAAGTGCTGTGAGCAGCACCCCCGGCCAGGCAGCACTGGGGATGTCCCACAGCTCCCCAGTACCGGAGAGCAGCAGCCCCAGCAACAGTAGCCAGGTGGCATTGGAGCCATCCAACAACTCCCAAGTGCTTGAGGGCAGCACTAGCTCCAGGCCGCCTGGGCCCGATCACAGACGACGACCTCCCGGATCCAACGTCGGGCCCAGACACCCTAGAGCCGGCCCAGAACATGCCGGGAGAGGAGACGTGCACCAGCACCAAGTGCTGTGAGCAGCACCCCCAGCCAGGCAGCGCTGGGGATGTCCCACAGCTCCCCAGTACCGGAGAGCAGCAGCCCCAGCAACGGTATCCAGGTGGCATTGGGGCCGTCCCACGACTCCCCAGAGCGTGAGGGCAGCAGCAGCTCCACGTCATCTGGGACCGACAACACACGACGCCGCTCCCGGATGCAACGTCGGGCCCAGACACCCTACAGCCGGCCCAGAACACGCCGGGAGAGGAGCTGGACCCAGACACCCTACAGCCTGCCCAGAACACACCGGGAGAGGAGACGTGCACCAGCACCAAGTGCTGTGAGCAGCACCCCCAGCCAGGCAGTGCTGGGGATGTCCCACAGCTCCCCAGTACCTGAGAGCAGCAACCCCATCAACAGTAGCCAGGTGGCATTGGGGCCGTCCCACGACTCCCCAGCGCGTGAGGGCAGCAGCAGCTCCACGTCATCTGGGACCGACCACACACGACGCCGCTCCCGCATCCAACGTCGGGCCCAGACACCCTACAGCCGGCCCAGAACACGCCGGGAGAGGAGACCTGCGCCAGCAACAAGTGCTGTGAGCAGCACCCCCGGCCAGGCAGCGCTGGGGATCTCCCACAGCTCCCCAGTACCGGAGAGCAGCAGCCCCAGCAACAGTAGCCAGGTGGCATTGGGGCCATCCCACAACTCACACGTGCTTGAGGGCAGCAGCAGCTCCACGTCATCTGGGACCGACCACACACGACGCCGCTCCCGCATCCAACGTCGGGCCCAGACACCCTACAGCCGGCCCAGAACACGCCGGGAGAGGAGCTGGACCCAGACACCCTACAGCTGGCCCAGAACACGCCGGGAGAGGAGACGTGCACCAGCACCAAGTGCTGTGAGCAGCGACACCAGCCAGGCAGTGCTGGGGATGTCCCACAGCTCCCCAGTACCGGAGAGCAGCAGCCCCAGCAACGGTAGCCAGGTGGCATTGGGGCCGTCCCACAACTCCCAAGTGCTTGAGGGCAGCACTAGCTCAGGCCGCCTGAGAACGATCACACACGACGACCTCCCGGATCCAACATCGAGCCTAGACACCCTACAGCCGGCCCAGAACACGCCGGGAGAGGAGACGTGCACCAGCACCAAGTGCTGTGAGGAGCACCCCCGGCCAGGCAGCGCTGGGGATGTCCCACAGCTCCCCAGTACCGGAGAGCAGCAGCCCGAGTAACGGTATCCAGGTGGCATTGGGGCCATCTCACGACTCCCCAGCACGTGAGGGCAGCAGCAGCTCCACGTCATCTGGGACCGACCACACACGACGTCGCTCCCGTGTACAACGTCAAGCCGAGATGCCCTACAGCCGGCCCAGAACATGCCGGGAGAGGAGACCTGTGCCAGCACCAAGTACTGTGAGCACCACGCCCAGCCAGGCAGCACTGGGGATGTCCCACAGCTCCCCAGTACCGGCGAGCAGCAGCCCCAGCAACGGTAGCCATGTGGCATTGGGGCCGTCCCACGACTCCCAAGTGCTTGAGGGCAGCAGCAACTCCAGGCCATCTGGCACCGACCACACACGATGCCGCTCCCGGATCCAACGTCGGGCCCAGACACCCTACAGCTGGCCCAGAACACGCCGGGAGAGGAGACGTGCACCAGCACCAAGTGCTGTGAGGAGCACCCCCGGCCAGGCAGCGCTGGGGATCTCTTACAGCTCCCCAGTACTGGAGAGCAGTAGCCCCAGCAACAGTAGCCAGGTGGCATTGGGGCCATCCCACAACTCCCAAGTGCTTGAGGGCAGCAGCAGCTCCAGGCCATCTGGGACCACGACACATGACGCCGCTTCCGGATCCAACGTCGGGCCCAGACACCCTACAGCCGGCCCAGAACACGCCGGGAGAGGAGCTGGACCCAGACACCCTACAGCCAGCCCAGAACACGCCGGGAGAGGAGATGGACCCAGACACCCTACAGCCAGCCCAGAACACACCGGGAGAGGAGACGTGCACCAGCACCAAGTGCTGTGAGCAGCACCCCCAGCCAGGCAGTGCTGGGGATGTCCCACAGCTCCCCAGTACCGGAGAGCAGCAGCCCCAGCAACAGTAGCCAGGTGGCATTGGGGCCATCCCACAACTCCCAAGTGCTTGAGGGCAGCACTAGCTCCAGGCCGCCTGAACCCGATCACATACGACGACCTCCCGGATCCAACATCGAGCCCAGACACCCTACAGCCGGCCCAGAACACGCCGGGAGAGGAGACCTGTGCCAGCACCAAGTGCTGTGAGCAGCACCCCCGGCCAGGCAGCACTGGGGATGTCCCACAGCTCCCAAGTACCGGCGAGCATCAGCCCCAGAAACGGTATCCATGTGGCATTGGGGCCGTCCCACGACTCCCAAGTGCTTGAGGGCAGCAGCAGCTCCAGGCCATCTGGGACCGACCACACACGACGCCGCTCCCGGATCCAACGTCGGGCCCAGACACCCTACAGCTGGCCCAGAACACGCCGGGAGAGGAGACGTGCACCAGCACCAAGTGCTGTGAGGAACACCGCCGGCCAGGCAGCGCTGGGGATCTCCCACAGCTCCCCAGTACCGGAGAGCAGTAGTCCCAGCAACAGTAGCCAGGTGGCATTGGGGCCATCCCACAACTCCCAAGTGCTTGAGGGCAGCAGCACCTCCAGGCCATCTGGGACCGACCACACACGACGCCGCTCCCGCATCCAACGTCGGGCCCAGACACCCTACAGCCGGCCCAGAACACGCCGGGAGAGGAGCTGGACCCAGACACCCTACAGCCAGCCCAGAACACGCCGGGAGAGGAGCTGGACCCAGACACCCTACAGCCAGCCCAGGACACACCGGGAGAGGAGACGTGCACCAGCACCAACTGATGTGAGCAGCACCCCCAGCCAGGCAGTGCTGGGGATGTCCCACAGCTCCCCAGTACCGGAGAGCAGCAGCCCCAGCAACAGTAGCCAGGTGGCATTGGAGCCATCCCACAACTCCCAAGTGCTTGAGGGCAGCACTAGCTCCAGGCCGCCTGAGCCCGATCACACACGACGACCTCTCGGATCCAACATCGAGCCCAGACACCCTACAGCCGGCCCAGAACACGCCGGGAGAGGAGACGTGCACCAGCACAAAGTGCTGTGAGCAGCACCCCCGGCCAGGCAGCGCTGGGGATGTCCCACAGCTCCCCAGTACCGGCGAGCAGCAGCCCGAGTAACGGTATCCAGGTGGCATTGGGGCCGTCCCACGACTCCCCAGAGCGTGAGGGCAGAAGCAGCTCCAGGCCATCTGGGACCGACCACACACGACGCCGCTCCCGCATCCAACGTCAAGCCCAGACACCCTACAGCTGGCCCAGAACACGCCGGGAGAGGAGCTGGGCCCAGACACAGTACAGCTGACCCAGAACATGCCGGGAGAGGAGCTGCACACGAGCACAAAGTGCTGTGAGCAGTACCCCCAGCCAGGCAGCGCTGGGGATGTCCCACAGCTCCCTAGTACCGCAGAGCAGCGGCCCTAGCAACGGCAGCCAGGGGGCATTGGGGCCGTCCCACGACTCCCAAGTGCTTGAGGGCAGCAGCAGCTCCGCGTCATCTGGGAATGACCACACACGATGCCGCTCCCGCATCCAACGTCAAGCCCAGACGCCCTACAGCCGGCCCAGAACACGCCGGGAGAGGAGCTGCATGCCAGCACAAAGTGCTGTGAGCAGCACCCCCGGCCAGGCAGCACTGGGGATGTCCCACAGCTCCCCAGTACCGGAGAGCAGCAGCCCCAGCAACAGTAGCCAGGTGGCATTGGAGCCATCCAACAACTCCCAAGTGCTTGAGGGCAGCACTAGCTCCAGGCCGCCTGGGCCCGATCACAGACGACGACCTCCCGGATCCAACGTCGGGCCCAGACACCCTAGAGCCGGCCCAGAACATGCCGGGAGAGGAGACGTGCACCAGCACCAAGTGCTGTGAGCAGCACCCCCAGCCAGGCAGCGCTGGGGATGTCCCACAGCTCCCCAGTACCGGAGAGCAGCAGCCCCAGCAACGGTATCCAGGTGGCATTGGGGCCGTCCCACGACTCCCCAGAGCGTGAGGGCAGCAGCAGCTCCACGTCATCTGGGACCGACAACACACGACGCCGCTCCCGGATGCAACGTCGGGCCCAGACACCCTACAGCCGGCCCAGAACACGCCGGGAGAGGAGCTGGACCCAGACACCCTACAGCCTGCCCAGAACACACCGGGAGAGGAGACGTGCACCAGCACCAAGTGCTGTGAGCAGCACCCCCAGCCAGGCAGTGCTGGGGATGTCCCACAGCTCCCCAGTACCTGAGAGCAGCAACCCCATCAACAGTAGCCAGGTGGCATTGGGGCCGTCCCACGACTCCCCAGCGCGTGAGGGCAGCAGCAGCTCCACGTCATCTGGGACCGACCACACACGACGCCGCTCCCGCATCCAACGTCGGGCCCAGACACCCTACAGCCGGCCCAGAACACGCCGGGAGAGGAGACCTGCGCCAGCAACAAGTGCTGTGAGCAGCACCCCCGGCCAGGCAGCGCTGGGGATCTCCCACAGCTCCCCAGTACCGGAGAGCAGCAGCCCCAGCAACAGTAGCCAGGTGGCATTGGGGCCATCCCACAACTCACACGTGCTTGAGGGCAGCAGCAGCTCCACGTCATCTGGGACCGACCACACACGACGCCGCTCCCGCATCCAACGTCGGGCCCAGACACCCTACAGCCGGCCCAGAATACGCCGGGAGAGGAGCTGGACCCAGACACCCTACAGCTGGCCCAGAACACGCCGGGAGAGGAGACGTGCACCAGCACCAAGTGCTGTGAGCAACACCCCCAGCCAGGCATCGCTGGGGATGTCCCACAGCTCCCCAGTACCGGCGAGCAGCAGCCCGAGTAACGGTATCCAGGTGGCATTGGGGCCGTCCCACGACTCCCCAGAGCGTGAGGGCAGCAGCAGCTCCAGGCCATCTGGGACCGACCACACACGACGCCGCTCCCGCATCCAACGTCAAGCCCAGACACCCTACAGCCGGCCCAGAACACGCCGGGAGAGGAGCTGGGCCCAGACACAGTACAGCTGACCCAGAACATGCCGGGAGAGGAGCTGCACACGAGCACAAAGTGCTGTGAGCAGTACCCCCAGCCAGGCAGCGCTGGGGATGTCCCACAGCTCCCCAGTACCGGAAAGCAGCAGCCCCAGCAACAGTAGCCAGGTGGCATTGGGGCCATCCCACAACTCCCAAGTGCTTGAGGGCAGCAGCAGCTCCAGGCCATCTGGGAACACGACACATGACGCCGCTTCCGGATCCAAGTCGGGCCCAGACACCCTACAGCCGGCCCAGAACATGCCAGGAGAGGAGACCTGTGCCAGCACCAAGTGCTGTGAGCAGCACCCCTGGCCAGGCAGCACTGGGTACATCCCATAGCTCCCCCGTACCGGAGAGCAGCAGCCCCAGCAACAGTAGCCAGGTGGCATTGGGGACGTCCCACGACTCCCAAGTGCTTGAGGGCAGCAGCAGCTCCAGGCCATCTGGGACCGACCACACACGACGCCGCTCCCGGATCCAACGTCGGGCCCAGACACCCTACAGCCGGCCCAGAACATGCCGGGAGAGGAGCTGGACCCAGACACCTTACAGTCAGCCCAGAACACACCGGGAGAGGAGACGTGCACCAGCACCAAGTGCTGTGAGCAGCGACACCAGCCAGGCAGTGCTGGGGATGTCCCACAGCTCCCCAGTACCGGAGAGCAGCAGCCCCAGCAACGGTAGCCAGGTGGCATTGGGGCCGTCCCACAACTCCCAAGTGCTTGAGGGCAGCACTAGCTCAGGCCGCCTGAGAACGATCACACACGACGACCTCCCGGATCCAACATCGAGCCTAGACACCCTACAGCCGGCCCAGAACACGCCGGGAGAGGAGACGTGCACCAGCACCAAGTGCTGTGAGGAGCACCCCCGGCCAGGCAGCGCTGGGGATGTCCCACAGCTCCCCAGTACCGGAGAGCAGCAGCCCGAGTAACGGTATCCAGGTGGCATTGGGGCCATCTCACGACTCCCCAGCACGTGAGGGCAGCAGCAGCTCCACGTCATCTGGGACCGACCACACACGACGTCGCTCCCGTGTACAACGTCAAGCCGAGATGCCCTACAGCCGGCCCAGAACATGCCGGGAGAGGAGACCTGTGCCAGCACCAAGTACTGTGAGCACCACGCCCAGCCAGGCAGCACTGGGGATGTCCCACAGCTCCCCAGTACCGGCGAGCAGCAGCCCCAGCAACGGTAGCCATGTGGCATTGGGGCCGTCCCACGACTCCCAAGTGCTTGAGGGCAGCAGCAACTCCAGGCCATCTGGCACCGACCACACACGATGCCGCTCCCGGATCCAACGTCGGGCCCAGACACCCTACAGCTGGCCCAGAACACGCCGGGAGAGGAGACGTGCACCAGCACCAAGTGCTGTGAGGAGCACCCCCGGCCAGGCAGCGCTGGGGATCTCTTACAGCTCCCCAGTACTGGAGAGCAGTAGCCCCAGCAACAGTAGCCAGGTGGCATTGGGGCCATCCCACAACTCCCAAGTGCTTGAGGGCAGCAGCAGCTCCAGGCCATCTGGGACCACGACACATGACGCCGCTTCCGGATCCAACGTCGGGCCCAGACACCCTACAGCCGGCCCAGAACACGCCAGGAGAGGAGCTGGACCCAGACACCCTACAGCCAGCCCAGAACACGCCGGGAGAGGAGATGGACCCAGACACCCTACAGCCAGCCCAGAACACACCGGGAGAGGAGACGTGCACCAGCACCAAGTGCTGTGAGCAGCACCCCCAGCCAGGCAGTGCTGGGGATGTCCCACAGCTCCCCAGTACCGGAGAGCAGCAGCCCCAGCAACAGTAGCCAGGTGGCATTGGGGCCATCCCACAACTCCCAAGTGCTTGAGGGCAGCACTAGCTCCAGGCCGCCTGAACCCGATCACATACGACGACCTCCCGGATCCAGCATCGAGCCCAGACACCCTACAGCCGGCCCAGAACACGCCGGGAGAGGAGACCTGTGCCAGCACCAAGTGCTGTGAGCACCACGCCCAGCCAGGCAGCACTGGGGATGTCCCACAGCTCCCAAGTACCGGCGAGCATCAGCCCCAGAAACGGTATCCATGTGGCATTGGGGCCGTCCCACGACTCCCAAGTGCTTGAGGGCAGCAGCAGCTCCAGGCCATCTGGGACCGACCACACACGACGCCGCTCCCGGATCCAACGTCGGGCCCAGACACCCTACAGCCGGCAAAGAACACGCCGGGAGAGGAGACGTGCACCAGCACCAAGTGCTGTGAGGAGCACCCCCGGCCAGGCAGCGCTGGGGATCTCCCACAGCTCCCCCGTACCGGAGAGCAGCAGCCCCAGCAACAGTAGCCAGGTGGCATTGGGGCCATCCCACAACTCCCACATGCTTGAGGGCAGCAGCAGTTCCAGGCCATCTGGGACCGACCACACACGCCGCCGCTCCCGCATCCAACGTCGGGCCCAGACACCCTACAGCCGGCAAAGAACACGCCGGGAGAGGAGACCTGCTCCAGCACCAAGTGCTGTGAGGAGCACCCCCGGCCAGGCAGCGCTGGGGATCTCCCACAGCTCCCCAGTACCGGAGAGCAGCAGCCCCAGCAACAGTAGCCAGGTGGCATTGGAGCCATCCCACAACTCCCAAGTGCTTGAGGGCAGCAGTAGCACCAGGCCATCTGGGACCATGAGACATGACGCCGCTTCCGGATCCAACGTCGGGCCCAGACACCCTACAGCCGGCCCAGAACATGCCGGGAGAGGAGACCCGTGCCAGCACCAAGTGCTGTGAGCAGCACCCCTGGCCAGGCAGCACTGGGTACATCCCACAGCTCCCCATTACCGGAGAGCAGCAGCCCCAGCAACAGTAGCCAGGTGGCATTGGAGCCATCCCACAACTCCCAGGTGCTTGAGGGCAGCACTAGCTCCAGGCCGCCTGGGCCCGATCACACACGACGAACTCCCGGATCCAACGTCAAGCCCAGACACCCTACAGCCGGCAAAGAACACGCCGGGAGAGGAGACCTGCTCCAGCACCAAGTGCTGTGAGGAGCACCCCCGGCCAGGCAGCGCTGGGGATGTCCCACAGCTCCCCAGTACCGGAGAGCAGCAGCCTCAGCAACAGTAGCCAGGTGGCATTGGGACCGTCCCACGACTGCCCAGCACATGAGGGCAGCAGTAGCTCCACGTCATCTGGGACCGATCACACACGACGCCGCTCCCGCGTCCAACGTCAAGCCCAGACACCCAACAGCCGGCCCAGAACACGCCGGGAGAGGAGACCTGCGCCAGCACCAAGTGCTGTGAGCAGCACCCCCGGCCAAGCAGCACTGGGTACATCCCACAGCTCCCCAGTACCGGAGAGCAGCAGCCCCAGCACCACCAGCCAGCTGCCATCGGCGTCCTCCTGCCCCTCTCCAGAACCCCAGTACCATGTTCTGCAAAACCAGTTTTGCTACAATAGGGTCATGAGGATGGACAGGTCCTAGGGTTTGATATGTTTTTAATTCCAGTATTAGAGTATTAATTGCTTCTTCATGTTCTGAATCCCATCTCCACGATTTTCCTTTTCATAAAAGTGAATAAACTGGGCGGGCAATGATGGAGAAGCCAGGTACATGTTCTCTCTAATATCCTAAAGTGCCCATCAGCTGTTGTAATTCTTTTTTAGATTGGGGCATTTCTAATTGTTCTATTTTATTTAGAGTATCTGGTGGGATTTCTGCACTTCCAGCAATCCACCAAGTGCCCAGCAATTTCACTTCTTTACTTGGTCCCTGACATTTTTCAGGTGGAATTTCAATTTTTGCCTCTTGCAATGCTTGCCAAACTGTTGCTGCCACTTCTCCCACCTTGTTAGGACAGGTTCCTCCAATTAGAATATCATCTATATACTGATATAGTTTTACCTCTTCAGGGAGTGAAACTGTCTGTAAAAGTTCAGCAAGTGCAGCATGGGCAATTGTGGGTGAGTGTTTATATCCCTGTGGGAGTCTGTTAAAGGTATATTGGATACCCTCCCATGTAAACGCAAATTTTTCTCTATCTTTTTCCCTTAAAGGGACCATGAAAAACATGTCTTTTACATCTAGCACTTGCATCCAAGGATGTGCGGCTTGCAGCATA
Source organism: Strix uralensis (assembly GCF_047716275.1). Taxonomy (NCBI): domain Eukaryota; kingdom Metazoa; phylum Chordata; class Aves; order Strigiformes; family Strigidae; genus Strix; species Strix uralensis. Next base: position 764,362 of record NC_134010.1, on the reverse strand, counting down.
GCGGTTAAAGCTGCAATGTTGGGGACTGCCGCTGTCAATGGGGCTGTATTGGCATTTAAATGCTGATAATCGACTGTTAAACGCCACCTCCCGTCTGGTTTACGGATTGGCCAAACAGGAGAATTGTATGGGGAGTGAGTTCGGGAAATAATCTGTCGTTTTTCTAAGTCTGCAATTACTTTAGAAATTCCAGTTCGTGCTGCAGCAGAAATTGGATACTGTGGGACATCAGTAATTTTTGATTCGGGAAGTGCTGGAGCTGCACGGAGTACACGCACTGTGGCAGTTTGTTGATTTTTATTCGGGCTGGGGTTGGCAATTGAACCAAAAGACCACAGACCGCCGTCTGGCAAACGCCAGGTCCGGCCATTCAACGTGTCAAAACCCAGGATATTTTCATAATGCTCCTTGATCGCAAAGCGAAGAGATGTTACACGTTTTTCGCCAGGGAGCCGTAAATTAACTTTTGCTGTCTGGCACACAGTGCTAGTTCCTGTGACTCCGGTAATTTTAACCTTTCGCCGGCCAGGTCGTATGCCTAGCTCATTGGCACCTCGCTGTGTAATTATTGAAATTTGTGCACCAGTATCAAATAAAAATGTTATTAATTGTTGTTGAGGACCAACTGCAATTAAAATGTAAGGGCCGTTCTCATTTATCCACTGATAAGCTTCTACTTGCCGGACCGGCAGGCCCAATTGCCGTCCGGACCTTATCAGGTTTTTGATCCTGTGCTTTGCAACTGATCCTCTTGAGGGAGGAAAGGGTTATCTTTTTTTTTTTTCTAGGAGCTGGCGATGGAGGGGGGGGGGAGTTGCAGCATTTGAAGCAATACATTTTTGAAATGCCTGAATCAGACTCAGAATGACGCCGCTAGGCTGTCTCTGAATGGCGGCTCTAGGAATTCCTAGTGACAATGCTTGCTTCCACAGTTCATTTCTCCACTCCTGACCCCTAGATTGTCGGTCAGAGGGTTTCTGTTCCTGAGAATTATTTTGATGCAATTGTTTCATTTGCCTAACAGTGCGACCTATATTTTTTGTTTCATTGGGAATTTCATCCCATCCCATTTCTCGGGCATGATTTACAGTTTCATGCACTAAAGTTGCCCAAGTGGGTAATACTCTTGGTTCTAATTCTCCTTCCCCACTATTTCCAACAGTTTGTGTTAGATTTACCAATTCATTATAATTTAAGTCTCTCTGGATCTCATCCCGTTTTGCAATGAGAAAAGGTTTGAGCATGGCAGGGGCTCCTTTTATCAGTACTTTAAGTACAGCAGGAGCTACAGGTGCCGAAAGAGGACCATCAGTAGGCTTACGCTGATGCATGGCTTGAATACAGGCAGCTTTTGTAAAAGCTGTGGAGAGGTCATTTAGAGATTTGATAGGTATTAACAGAGGTTCTCCTCTCTCTAAGGCATCAATGCCACCAGCCCAATATGCCACTCTGCTTGTTAGTGAGTGGGGGTCATTCGGGGGGTTGGGACCAGCATCCAAAAAGACACCGGGACCCCAATATCCACTGGCTTCATCGCCATCTAGTAAAATTCTATCTCCCCCGTTTAGAGACACTCTCCACAGGGATTCAGTTTCAGTCTCTCCAGGCTTACGGCCGTAACGATCTTGTAAATGGGCTATTGGAATTGGATCAAAAGGGGTTGTTTTGCTGATGCGACTTCTCACACCACCCCGAGGTCCTGTTGTTTCTTCTGTTTTAATAATTGGTCTGACTGCTTTTTCCCAAGTGGGAGCCCACAACCAACTGCTCTCCCCCATCGTACCCCCTTGATTTTGTAGTCAGCCGGTGGGTTGTGACCTTGTTGGGGTGGGGTGGGGGGTAAGCCAGGCTCAAAACCCTGCGGTTCCCCCCGCAAATACCATAACTCATTACAATAAAGTGCCCAGCACCTTGCTGCTGCCTGCCAGCTGCCTGCCTGTGTGCAGGCAGGGCTGTATCCCCCCCAGGAACTGACCCAGCCCTTTCCCCCCCCTCCCCCGAGGCAGCTGCTGGCCCATTTCCACTGCATGTCCTGCGACCGGCCCCTCAGCATGCTGGTGCCTGGCCCGTGAGTAGCGTCCGGCACCGGTGCATCCGGGGGTGCGTGGGTGATTCAGAGGAGAGATGGGTGCTGGCAGTGCCCCGCTGTGCCTGGCACGGGGGTTAGGTGTCTGCCTGGGGCGTGCAGCCCTCCTGAGCCCCTCCCTGGGGGCAGTGGGATGCCAATGGGGTACAAGCCTGTGGGTTTTGCGGCACAGCCCCGAGCTGGGGTGGGTCGTGTGTCCCCTGTCACCCACCCACGGCTCCTGCCCTCCCCAGGCACATCGTGGCCATCCCGTACATGCCACCGCTGCCCCCCCACCTTGCCGGGCGCTCCCATACTGTGCTCGAGATGGAGCAAACACCGCAGCACAGCCACAGGTAGGGGACACGGGGACCCGGCCCCTGGGGTGCAGGTTGGCCCTGCCCTGGAGAGGGAGAGCCCTTCCCAGGGTGGGAGTGAAGGGATGCAGGGGGGAGCCTGGGCAGGACAGGGGAGCAGAGATGTGCTGCAGAGGGGTCAGCCGTGCTTGTCCCAGGTCTGTGGCGTTTTACAGCCCTCCCTGCGCTGCCCTGTCTAGCCCAGGTCTGTGTCTCAGTGGTGCTGAAGCCACATGTGATGAGCTGTGTCTGGTCTCAGCCTGACCTCAGGCTTCACTGGGGAGTCAGCTGCCTCCTGTGAAACAAGTCACCGAAATTAAACACTGCAGCTGGGACAGCCCAGCTCCTGCCTCCCGCTGTCCCTTGCGTAGGGTGCAGGGACCTGCCATGGCCATGACCAGCTCACCAGGGCCACGGGGAAAGAGCAGATCCAGCACAGCTGGACAGGCGTGGGTCTCCTTCAGCAGCCGGAGGGGAACTGGGAGGGACATACCCCACTGGGGAGCGCCCGTGGCCCCCTCCCTAGCATAGTAGGGTGAAGCACGGGGTGCCACGGTGCTGGGTGCTGAGCATCCCTGTGCTCCGTCCCACAGGGAGCGGGTGGCCGAGTGTGGGTACCCCAGAGTGCCGCGGCGCTGCGGGGGCCGGCACACCCTCACCCACCCGCTGCAGCGCTGCCCGTGCCCCCAGCCCCACCCGCCCGGCGCCCCGCGGCCGCTCCAGCCCCCCACCCTGCTCCCCATCAAGGTAAGGATGACGAAGGTAGGGATACGGTGGGGGCGAGCGAGGCTGGGAGGGTGATGCTGAGCATCCAGGGTGGTGGGGGGGAGGGATCCGTGCCTCAGTTTCCCCAGGGGGAGCTGGGTGGGGGGTTTGCTTGGGCATGCTGATTTGGGCCCCGTGTTTCAGCCAACCCCTTCTCTCCTTCCCAGCACGACGACATGGAGCTGTTGGACCAGGATGGCCACATCTACAGGGGCAGGCAGGGTGGGCAGCTGCCTGTGCTCGTGGGCGAGGAGGGTACGGCTGGGCCATGCTTGGGGAGGGGATCTGGCGGGGGTGAACTGGGCAGTGGAGTGGGCAGGGTGCCCGCGGGGTGCCAGGTTTTCCCCCCCATGTGTTCTCCCTGGCTCCCCCCAGCCCAGCTCTCTCTGCTCCCTCCTGCCAGACTTCCCCAGGACCAAGCCCAAGCTGTCCCCGAGGCAGTGGGATGCCAGGGACACCAGCCGCCTGCTCTCCCGGCCCCAGAGCGCTGCGTCCTCGCTCAGCCAGCCAGGTACGGCCCTGCCAGGGCACCGGGGTGGGGGGAGAGGGCACCCTGCTGTGTCCTGGTGGGTGGGGGCAAGCAGGGTGGGATAGGGGTTTGGGGTGGAGTGGGGTGGGAGCAGGATGGAGGGGGAGGACTGGAAGATGGCGCAATCGATCCCCATGTTGGAGCCAGAGCAAGGTGGAGGGACGTGGCGGGGTGGTCCTGGCCACTGTGGGACAACAGCCTGTCTGCTTCAGGGTGGGGGCCAGGACCCCGTTTCTGGGTGTCTCTGGCCAGGCAGGTGCCCATGGGTGGTGCCTGCCCCAGGGGCTGCAGGGGGGCTAACCGCTGCCCCTTGCCCCCTGGCATCCCCACCTCGCCAGAGCACAGGCCAGCCTCCTCCCACGGCCGTCTCTCCCGGGCACGGGGGCTCCTCCTGCCCCCCCAGCCCTCGTGGGACGGATCCAGCACCCCGGAAGCCAGGCAGCACTGGACGTCCCCGACCGAACCCCCACCACCCCGGCCACCGAGCAGGCGAGCAAGCATCTCTGGCCAGCAGCAATAAAGGGCGATGGGCAGCCAAGCACCTGCGTGGCCTGAGTGGGGTGGCCCTGGGCTGGGATCTTCCCATTGTTATCGATTTACCAATAAGTAGAAGAAATTGTGTTTGATTTAATAGAAATATAAAATCATAAGAAAGATTTAGTAAAATTTTTATTTGTTGTGGTTTGTATCAGCAACCGATTGCTGCTTTAAAATCCCCTATACAGCCCCATACCAAGGCCGAAGAGATTGGTCATAATCATTTAGTAGAAACGTCTGGAACCTAGGTAACCAAATACAAACTTATCTGTAAGTTGATTTATAATCTATATATAGCGAATCCCACCCCAAGCCCGCTGGTTCGCTATCGCTTATCCCACGGGATGAGCATCACTGAGCAGGTTTCCTTATCTGCTCATGGATTGTCACCCCCTTGTCCCCCTTCCAACGTTGCCATTGATGGAAAGAGGAAGGCACTGACCCCACTGCTGCCGGGCTCGGGGCAGCTGATGATTCCCACCTCCAGAGCGAAGCACCATAACCCCTTCTCTGCCCCCAGCCCTGGGGACACACATCCCCTCCTTTCTCTTACGCCACCCCCCTTGCTTGGGGCTGCTTTTCCCCAGCCCCCTTCTGCCACCCCTCACCGTCAGATGGGAGAAAGGTGTGCTGAGACCTGGCATAGGTCGTGTCACGAATGGAGAGGTACTGGGCAGGGAAACTGCAGTCCCTAGAAGCGACATGGCAGGGGGACCTGGGGGTGTCATGGCTGGGGACATGTGGCCGTGTGTATGGGGGAGCCGGGGCTGTCCCAGCACAACGTGCAAAGCACCGGGGACAGCCCCAACTCCCCTGTGCACCCACGCAGTGACACGTTTTGGGGGGGGGGGTGGGGTGGGAGACACACCAAGCCGGTGGCACCTCTCAGGTGAGTGGGAGGGTGAGAAACCCCGAGGGGAACCCCAGAGGCAGCCTGGGGGGACCCAGGCACGTGGGGAGCATCCCCTCACCCTGCCATGGTGTGTGCTTGGGGGCTGCCCTGTGGAAAAACTGCTCCCCTGGTAGATCTCCCCAGATTCGGGCGAGGGGAGGGGAAGCACCCAAACCTCCCCCCCACAATGGCAGACCCCAACCCTGCCCACCCCGCTGCAGTCTCCAGGCACCTTAGCCCCCAGGGAGCCCCCCCTGCCAGGATGTTTCCCCTGGTGGGTTTGGTTTTTCAGGGGAAAATAGGTGCTAAATACCTGCATTGGGGGTGCCCAGGTGGACCCAGCAGGATCTGGGATTCCCTCAGTGCCACCTCCAGTGGGATAACTGGGAGCACTCAGAGCAAACTGGTGGCCACTAGAATAGAGCCAGCAGAGGACCATCTTGTACCCCAGGAGGGGGGTCAGGCATTGATGGGCTTAAAAACACCCCCCACCCCCTGGGACTAATTGCATTTGCAGGATTTGGCCCAGCTGGGGCTGAGCCCTTTGGTGCTTGTGTGTGTCGTCCCCCCCCCCCCCAGCTCACCCCCTCTCCCACCCACTGTCCCATTTGCTGCTGCTGGGACCTAGCTGTACCCTATAAACAAACACACCCACCCACCCACCCCCCCCCAACCATGAGCACCCAGCCCCATGTGCCTTTCTGGGTGCTGCCTGTGCTGCTGGAGCAGGTGAGTAGCCCCAGCTGGGGCATTTTTTCCCCCTTTTTCCTTCTGGGGGTCTCCCTGTTCCCTGGGGGATGATTTGCTGTTGTGCTTTGAGCCCCCCCAGCCCTTGCTGCCATCTCTGGAGCTGCTGCGTTCCCATTTTGGGCTTTTTTTTTACCCCAGTTGCTTGGTGTGTGAGCAGTGTGGCAAGGGGCGTGCCATGTTCCTATTCAATTTTAATTTAGTTTGGATATTTAAGCACAAAGCCAGGGGCTGGTGCGTTGTTTGGAGTCCTTAGAAGGGGGGTGGCACAGCAAGTGGCTTGTGAGGTCAGGGCCTGGGGCTGAGCAGTGTCCTGGGCCTGGGGGGAAAGGAGTTGGTGGCCAGCGAGCCCCCACCCACGGCCTGCCTGCAGTGGGGGACACTGAAAAGGCATCACCGCCCCCCCCACCTCAGAGCAGGGTTTGCCTAAAAGCCCGGCAGCCCTGAGTGTTATAAATGAGCTCAGAGTCATTAAGGTTTTAAGACTTAACTGCAAATTTGTTGTTTGAATAGAGACAAGCAAACAGCGCTGGGTGTGCCGGCAGTCTCCATTTTCATGAGGACGGGTGTGTTCCCTGAGGGGTCTGCGAAGTTGTAACAATTTTCGCGGGCTTTTCTGGGGTTTGCAGGGAGGATGACTCAGCACAGGTGCATTTGCAGACACAGTCTAAACGAGTCTGGGCATGACACCGTCTGGTTTGATGGTGGAGGCCATTTTATCTCTCCTCTAACAGCAATTGATCTTAACAACAAGAACTATGTACATAACATTTCCTAAAAGAGTACAAAAGCATTTAGGAGTTCCAAACATAAGAGAATTACATTTTATCACTCCCATGGGCACGAATCAGATAAACATATCTCACAATATGATGGTGATCCATGTTATAAAACATAGTGACTTTAATGTGAGGAGCAGGTGTGCTTATATACACTGCAATGTATTGAAGTTAAAGGGGATTTACTGTGGTTTTGTTGTTAAAATGGAGGGTTTTTTTCTGTAAACACAGACTCCTATGGACTGTTGTTGCGCAAGTGGAAAAGTACTGGAGGGACCCTGTCAGAGCCCCCGGCAACACCAGAGAGACCCAGGAAAGTTCGAGAGACTCTACTGCGCATGTGCGGACTGGGGGAAGGTTCCAGAAACTTTATTGCGCTTGGGCAGCCTGGAGGTGGAGGGTTTCGGGGAGAAATACGCCCATTTTGTGAATATGCATTAGGGTAGACTATAAAGGGGGTGGCACAGCCCCACCTGGTGTGCGTCGGTGCGGAGCGGAACCCCCCCCCCCCTCAGGTCCCCGGCGTACCGAGCCTTTTTTTTGCTTGTTCTTATTTTCAATAAGTTTATAAAACTATATTCTGGTTCAGCCTCTGCATTTATAACACACACACATGGACAGACACACACGCACACACGCCCAGCCGCAACGTGACGGATGGACGGACGGACCGACTGACAGACAGGCCAGGGTGCTGCCGCTCCGGACGGATCATTCCCCCCCGCGCCGGGGGGCGCGGAAACACTGACCCACACCCCCCCTCCGATCGGGCGGAGGCGGCGCCGCAGGGTCCAGGCACATCCCCAGCCCCCCCCGGCGGACAACGAGCGGAGCCGGCGCTGGAGGAGCCCAGGTAGGTAACGCGCCGCCGCCACCCCGGCAGTGCCACCGCGCTGAGGAGCCGGGCTGGGCCGCGGCGGCTGGCCGGGGAGGGCCGGGGTGCGGGCGGTGGGGGGGCCGCCTCGGCTCCCGGGCGCTGAGGGGAGGCGGGCGGGGGTCGTGCCAGGGCGCTCCCGGGGCCGCAGCTCCGCGTCGATCCCCGGGGGCCGCGCTCCGGGAGCGGCGGGGACGAGCGAGGGCGGCCGGTGCGGGGGGAGGACGCCGGCGGTAGCGCCTTGGCGGCGGGGCGGGCAGGGGGTCGGTGCCCGCAAGGGTCCCCCGGGGGCCGGCCCGGCCCGGGGCAGAGGCGGTGCCAGCGGGGCCGCAGTGCTGGGGGGGGGCGGGGGTGCTGGGGGGGCGCCGGGGCACAGCGGGGGAGCCGGTCCTGTGGCGGCCGCCCCGCTCCCGGGGAGTCAGCTCCGGCCTCGCTGCTGCCACGGGAGGGGTGGGAGAGCAGAGGCTGTTCGGGGCTGTTCGGGACGTTTCTCTGCTCTGTCTGTGCGGGGCTTTTCCCCGCCGGTGGTCACGGAGCGATCGGTACCGACCCTGCAGGCGGGCGGGGAGCGGGGGGCTCAGAATGGGGCTGGGGGGGCCGAGGCACCGGCTGTCCTGGGCGGCCTCTGCCCAGGGGGGTTGGGGGCAGGAGCTGCAGGACGGCCCGTGGTTTCTGACAGCAGTGAGTCTCTCGCCGTGGAGAGAAGCTGCGGTACGCTTTATTGTCTTCCTGCACAGCTTTAGAGCTGCTGGAACTAGAAGGGAGACTCAGAATCTCCTCTGAGCCTCTGCTCCGCCCGCGGGGGTTTTCTATCCGGGATAGATTGCACTGGAGGTGTTAAACTCTCAGGGGCACGGGGGCGGGGAGCGAGGCAAGGTGTGCTGGGTGCTTCAAACAGTTCCTCTTGCTCATACTTCAGAAGGAGAGAAGAGAACCTGTTGTAAAGGCAGTGAGGAATTTGTAAAAGTGAAATAGTAATGACCTGGAAAAGCTCAGAGAGCAAAGACGTTGCACCTGATCTTCAGGAGGGTTCTTGTTCCTACAGCTCCTCACTGTGTGTGTGTCTGTAGTACAAATGCAGTTGGTATGAAGGACAGCAATATTTGTATTTATCTAGCTAGAAATAGTAATGGCACATAAAATATTTGCGTTGTTCGTTATCTCTGCAGCGGCTGCTTTAGCCGTGAGTTTTGAGGCTGCTGTAGGACAGAGAACTACTGCAGAAACAGGAACAAATATTTCCAGAATGTTTTCTTAGCAATGGAAATGGGAAGGGCTGACTCAGGCCTGGAATAGCCCAGAGGAATGACGAGCCTTAGAAAAGTCCCCTTAGAGGCGTGATGATGGCTCTTTTCACCCGAAGCCGGTATTCATCTCGGGGATCCCAACCGCAGAGCAACATCCCCTCAACAGGCAGCACTGTCTGGGGAGAGGGTAACACACGGCTGTGCAGGGTCTGCTGAGAGCATCTTGTACACCCAAGGGATATTTTCTGCACATTGGGGGTCCTTCACCCTTGGAGTGCGGACTGCAGTGATCCCTGGAGGTTGAAGAACTCCCTGAGTTTGGCCTGGAGGATGCTAAGGGCAGCAGCAGCTCTCTGCAGCGGTGAGGTGAGGGAATGGAGTTCCGTGGGAAAGGTGTCTGTCAGCCCGCAGGGTGAAGTCCTGTGCCCTGGCTGAGGGCCTGCAGGACTGTTGGAATAGCTGGGGCACGTTGGCTTGAGCCAGGCCTGCGTGGGGAGAGCTTGGGGCAGCCTGAGAGGGGATGGACGTGGGGAGCTGGACCAGGAGGAGGACCCGGGACAGAGCACAGGGCACGCACCGGGGCTGGGTTACAGGAGAGAGCGTTGGGGATTTCAGTCTGTTAGTCACAGAAGATGCTGAAAAAGCATCTTGTGTCTCCAGATGTCAGCGTGTGTGTGTGTGTGAGCATGGTCTGTCATGCTGCGTCAGCTTCTGGAGATGTCCTGATAGAAGGAGCTGTGTGTTCACCAGGTGTCACAGAGCTTTGAGGCAAGGTGGAGGAGTGAAAGCTGCACAGTTGTTTTTCTGAGGTTGATTAATACAAGTAAAGCAGGAGATGAAACAGCGTTTGTGTGTCAGTGAAAGTATTAATGGAAAAAACCCCGATAGACACTTCAGGTCAGACCAATGAGCAGTGCATGCTTTGTTTTTGGAGTAACTACCAGCTTGCTAGGGGGAAGCACTGATCTCTATCCTCTGTCTTGCAGAAGTTGCTGCTTGTTACAAGGTTCAGTGCTCCAGGTCTTTCCCTTATGAAGCAGTTTTGTGGCACTTGAGGGGCTTGTCACAGGGGGGAAACAAAAGGAGAAGTGCACATAAATAATGGCAAGTAGGGGCTGGGTGTGCAGCTCCATCAAGTGTTTCTCTTGTTATTGCATTGATTTGGCAGTTTTCTGCAATGACAGTAAACTTGGGTTACCTTGATAAAGTAAATATGCTTTTGTATTAGCCTTCAGCTGTGGGACGTGCTGGCTGTGTGCCACGGCAGAACTTGTGAGCACTCGGAATGTGCAGTGTGATTTGTGCTTGTGACCGTTGATGTGTCCCCCTGTGTTTCAGCAAGGGCCTTTAACACTGAGGTTGTGGAAGGTGCAGCCATAGATGTGACATGCAATTGTATTAAACCCCTGTCGCTGGTCACTAGTTAAACACGTGGTTACTTACTGCTTTTGCCTTGTTCTCCCTGCACTGCATGGCAGAGGGTATTGCTGGGGTAATATAAACCCACACACCCTCTGACTGAAGACTGTAGTATCAGTTTTTCATTGTATGGCACAAAATGTGAACGTTTCCTACAAAGTCTACTGCTTTTACCTGAAACATGATCTGTCCTGTGCAGGATAGTTGTTTTATAATAAAATACAGTGGTGGTGTAAGGGAAAAGAAACCACAGGCAAGCCGTAAGTAAAAGCAGAGAAGTCCTGGATGTGGAAAAAGCAAGAAGTTTTTACAATGAGCACTGTAATCTGTGGCATGCATTTTATAATTCTGCAGAAAAAGTAAAAAAAAAAGAAAAAAAAAAAAGACCCCAAACACACCGTAGAGGTGCATTACAAGATCTGAATGGTGATGTTCTAAGTTGCCTACAGACAGCACTATTTTTTGCCCTGGGTGTTGCTGTGTAAGCCCCTGCGAGTGCCGAGATAGGAATGTGTAATTATTTCCTTCATCGGTGGGAAATGGACTCAGTGTTGTGGTGAAGTCGCAGCTGGTTTGTGCTGGAGAAAGGCCGTTGAACTGGAATATGCATCGCAGGTCCCACAGTCTTATCTCAGTGACTTAACTGTGTCAGTGTGGGTTTTTTGATAGTTTGACGTGGGTGTGGAAACTTCCTGCACACCCAGTTGCAGGGTCTGGGTGTGAAGTTATGCAGCATTTTCTCTATGAAGACTCATACTAGCAGATTATTCTTTTTGGTCGAGGAGAAAAAGCTTTTCCTGGATCTTCTTTGGCATTAAGTTTGAGAGAAAGCAGTTCAGCACTCTAGAATGTGATGTCACTTTTACTTTATTTAAGGAAATGCCACTTAATTTTGTACAATGCTCCAGCATACAGGAATTTGAGACCCAGCTGGGTCAGTAATGCTTCTGAGGGTCACAGCTGTCTGCCAGTGTGAGGAACCAGCTGTGACAGGCTGGGAGGAAGCTTTAAAAAATACTCTTTGCCTGTACATTTTGGTAGTGCAAATCACTGCTTGTGAAAATACATCGACTGGTTCCAGTGCATTTCCAGCTCCAGCTTTCTTCTCTGTTTTTGTTTCCTTCACTCTTGTTTTCTGGGCTCTTCTCTGTTTCTTTGCCGTGCCATCGTGATGGGATCTCTTCAGATGTTTTCATGTGAAAGTAGCAGCTCTCAAGTGATTTACTAATTTTGTGTAGTGCAGTGAGATGTAGATTTGGGTGAAAGGACAGAAGTATTCCACAGGCTCCTCATCTCTGTGCTGCTTGTGCCATCGTGGTTGGAAGCAGAACCTCTGCAGCAATGACATTTGTGCAGATGATGTTCCCCTGCCATCGTTAGCCGTGCCAGCAGACCTGGGACCCGAGAGAGATGAAGGCACCTGGTAGGGGCAGAAGGCGGTGGGAGGGGTGTGCTGTGCTGGGGTGTGACGGCAGCGTCTGCCCCTCTGCCAGCAGCCAAATAAACCGCATTGGGGGCTTTGGGTTTTGTCTGTGTGCCGGGTAACAGTTCCACATTCTACAGTGTTTTCTCGCTCTATTTAGTGCGGTGCCAATCCAGGGGGTGTATTTCTGAACTATCCCGGCTCATTTATTTATTTATTCATTTATTTAAGGTGTTTTGCACTCATTTTTTACTGTGTGACTGGTGAGTAGAGAGGAGAAGAGCAAAGTTTTACTCTGAATTCTTGGAGAAGTTTTGGCCATTTAAGCCCGTGACAGAACTGCTACTGACTTGAATAGGAGCCTTGGTGACTGTTTTAACAGGTTTATAACCTTAAAATATGCAGGCTGGATTCTTGATGACCAGCTGAACATGTTGTGGCACACGTACAATGGAAACAGAGTAACAGTCCTGCCCAAAATAAGATTGCCTTTCATTTTCTTAATTAATTGTTACCATACTTACTACTTTAGTCTGGGCAAGAAAAATAATATTTATTCTGCTGTTAACACAGAAATTTTAAATAAGAACCTAATCTATATATTGAAAGGATGAAAGTGCTAACAAGCTAATTTAATTTGCAGTATTCAGAAATATTAATAAACTGCCTTGGTGAGCAGATTCTTCCAATGAGATATTAATGTTTTTTCTCTCGATATTGCTGAAGGGAGGGGACTGGCAGAAAATGGCAATAGGGGAAATGATGTGGCTTTCTACGTATGAATTTAAAGTGATGCTGCATGTCGATGTGTGTTCTTTCAGATTTGCAGACCTCTCAAATACCTCGAGAGCAGATGGTGCCTTCAGCTGTGGGTGCAAGGTATCCATTATGCATAAAATGACACAGTAGCTATAGATAATAACTATCAATGCACATTAAATTTTTAATATTTCTTGATACTTAAACATTGTTGGGACACAGAGGATCTGTAGAAAATGACCTTTACAAATTGCTGTCATGTAACACAGACGTTAGCTTCATGTGCACGTAGAAGTGCAAACGCTGTGCTGGAATCACTGGTTGGTGACTGCTCGGCTGGTTGGGGAAAAAAAAGTGGTATGTGAGGGCAGAGCTGTGTGTCTGCCAGAGGCAGCCTCTGAAGGCTCCAACTGCTCCACCGCTGCTCCTCTGTCAGAGGTCACTGAGCTGCCCAGGCCCTGAGCTGGGGCAGCCCTGCAGGTCTCTCCTGTTCTCTCTGGGTTTGCAGTTCCCCAGTCCAAAAGGAGATGTGTTTAAGGGATGTGGGGCGCGAAGGGGGCGCAAGGCTCTGCCTCAGTGGAAGTAGCGAAATAACCTGGTTTTGTTTTGTGGGACTTCTCCAGGGGTTTGTAGCTGCAGTTAGTGCAGCGATTGTACTGTGGGTAGAAGACTCAAGCATCACAATTTGTTAGCGTTTTGAACCTATTTTTTTTAACGTAGCAGCTATAGGCTCTGTGAGAAATGTTGGCCCTGTAAGCCAGTGGCAAAACTGCTGCTGATTTTAATGAGGTCTTGATTATATCCTTAAATAATATTTTAGTGTCTGTCTGCTTTGTACAGCATTTATTTTCGTCAGGGAATGATTTTCAGAAGTTACCGAGCATGTACTGTTTTGATGGTTTTTGTTACATCGTTGAATTCTTAGTACCTCTAAAAATTAGGTTATCATTTTTTTTTCTTACAATGAGTTGAGAGTCCGGAAGAATAGGAACAGGAACTTTAGAATGGTCAAGACACTGCAAATAAAATTGATGTCAGTTCAGTGTATCTGAAAATAAACTGTTCTGTACATATGGGCATCTAATCTATACTAATAAGGGCACAATATCAGGTGGTGAACAAGGCATTCAGAGTTTTTATGAAGTCCAGCTGGAGCAGAGGTTAAAAAGACCAAGGATGTTAAAATGATTGCCTGGATTTTAGATTTTCAGAAGTTTATGAATAATGGGAAAGTAGAAGGAAGAATATAAGATTTGGGAAAATTGTGTTTCAAAATAAAATTGAGAAGTGTGGAAAACGTGCATGTGGAGTAGATGGGGAGAAAGTAAAAGGAATATAGAGAAATCAGTTTGTCAGCTGTTAAGAGCTGACACCGCAATGGCTTCTTTTTATCTGCTAATCTTTATTTTATAGTGAGCAAACTCTGGGGCATCTGCTGAGATGGGGAAGAAAAAGACGTAGAGGAAAGGTGGTGGGGAAAAAAAAAAGCCTTTGTTCTACTCCACCACAAAAGGACTGTTAGAAGAAATTCAGGGATCAGTCACATTAGCCACAAGGTAATCTCTATCCTCTCTAAATCCTCATCTTAAAATTAACATCCCGATCTTGGTCAAATATGTTTTTGGTGGCTGACTGTCTGTGGTGGGGTCTCAGCAAATTTCACACCAGTCTTTAGTACTTGCTTATGGCCCTTAAAAAGGGTCTAATGTGCAGTTGTTTATTAATGATAGATTTTGTTACAGATTAAACTTTTATCAGGCAGAAATGTATGTGTCCTGGCTGGTGGGAGCTTCTTAGACGTTAAAATGAACTAACTGCAACATGCAAATCTGTAGGTAACTAGGCCTTGTTAGATCTGGTGCTCATAATTATATGTGAGAAAAAAGGCTGAGTAATTATTTTTTTTTTTTTTTGTGGTTTTCTGGTTTGGTTTTGGGGTTTTTCTTTGTTTTGTTTTTTTGTTGTTGTTTTTTTGTTGGGTTTGGGGTTGGTTTTTTTTTTTGGAATGGTTTTCCTCCCTCCCCTGGGTTATTTTTCTGTTACCTTTTCTAAAAGCACAGGGTGGCGCACTCGTTCAGGGTGTTGGACTGATGAGAATGGATTTGTTTAAGCCCATAGGCTGTATCCATTTACACACCTGAAGATCTGGCTTTGTTTTTAATCCTTACCTACCTGAAGTCCTCAAGGAGTCATGTTGTGGATATGGAGCTTTTGTGAAACTCAGCTTCTGACTGAAAAGCTAACAGGTATTGTATATTTGAGTTAGTCTGTTTTCATTGACATCCAACAAACCGATCAGCACAAGCAAAGAAGGCCAGACTTTCTTTTTTTTGTGTGGTGTTGGAAGAGGATGGGGAAAGCCCAAACAAACCCTGCTGTCAGGGTGCAGATTAATTGTTTTTGCTTTGAACTAATGCCCCTGAGTGCTTGGAAGAACAAGGGTTTGAAAGATCTTGCTTAGCTTGTGCTTCAGGTGAAACCAAAATCAGAAACCAAAAAGAAAAGAAACCCTTTCCTTTTCTTTTCATCCTAAGGTATCTGCTATTGTGCTTTTCTTTAAAAGATACTAAAAAAAAAAATCAAGTGAAATTGTTGCTTGAAAGTTGATGTGAAGTTCTTTGTGTGTTATTTACACAGAAATAGCCTCCAAAAGGAAGCCTGATGGCTTTCTACCAGGGAATTGTATTTCCTTGTGTTTGGTAATTGTAATGTTGTTAATTGAAATGTTTTATTTTAGTAACCTTACTTAAAATATTTTCCTCTGTGTGGGTGTAGCAATTACAAATTGTATGCTTAGGGAAGCTGGATTCATAATGTACTCGTAAGTCAGATATAGTGGAACTCCTCTAACCGACTTAATTATATATATTTGCATTATATGGTGGAAACCACCCAAAATTCAGTATTATGACACTAAGTCTTTCCTTTTCCTTTTAGAAAAACTTTTCCATAAAACACTGGTGATCAGCAGCAAGTATTGCAATGACCATGTAATGGTGCTTTCAGAATTTCTCGGTGTAACGTTATTGACAGTAACAAGCTCCAGATGCCTTTGAACATCTCATTCAGGATGGGATCATGAAATACACTGTTGTGGTACGTGCTTGAAAATATTGATTATGCCAAGGAGGCAAAAGGAACCTAGTCAGTTGTAACGAATATGTGATTGCGTCTCTGCAAAAATAGTCTTAATGTCGTCCCTGACGCAGGTATTTCAGTTTTGGATGTTTTGCAGTTGCGAGGGAGCGATGGTCAGAGACACTTTTTGAAAAGATGATACGCATGCTTTTGTTTTTATATAAAATAACTAGTTGCCTGATTTCAGTAAAACTTCTCTAGCGAGTGGGTTTTAAGGATGTGTGTGCAAGTGTTTGGGTCCGTCTGACTTACTAACACATTAAAATGGCCCCATTTACAGTGGATGGGAGAAGTGCTGCTGTTGGATCTCCATCCCTGACCAGCAGAGTTGGCACACAATGTCAAGGATGATTGCAAGCTGCCAGGCTTTCTCCCTGGCTGGCAGTTAGGCAGATTTTTTAATAGTTTTGTTGAGCTGTGTGCGATCACTTTGTGTACTTGAAGTTAATCCTTGGCAAAATTCTCTGTTGGATGAGGCCAGTGGTTCACCTCCTTAAAGGATCCCACCTCTATTTATCATCATCTGGTTTTCAGTCTGTCTGTAATTTCCAATTTAAAGGGGGGCATGTTTTGTTGGGTTTTGCTGTTAGAAAAAAAAAACAAAACCAAACTGAACGAGGTGACCTCAGTGTCAGGCATTTGCTAATAGTTTATTTGGGCTTGTTCCATGTTCCCTGGAGTCCCAGGGGAAGGTTCCTGGCACAGGGGTCGCAGCCTGCCGGGAGGTGATGGGAGCAGGGCGGCAGCGTTCAGCTGGCCCGGCCGGGAAGGACCCAGCAGTGGCTGCAGGAGGTCACAGGGTGACCCCAGGTCACTCCGTGTGCATCCTGATTCAGTTAGCCCGCTGGGACAGGAGTTGCTCACTAAGCTGAAACAAAATGTGCTGATTCATACTGCTAGGTTTGGTCTGCAATCACCCTTCCTTTACTTTTTGAATATTACGGAGGTACACACGGTTATGACTGATGAGCTTTCTTAATGGAAAGCAGAGTGTCTGGCAGCAGTGTGACAGCCGCAGGGATTTCCAGCTGGTGCCCCGGCTGAGTAGGTAAATGGCTTAGGATGCAGGTTGCACCCCCCTGCAGATGTTGTTCTGAGCCCTCTGCAGTTCCAGACTGCACTGCACTCTTCGTGCTGGTCTTAGAGCCCTTCCCTCAGCTGGGCTCATGTGAAGGATTGCAGCAGAGGAGTGGGGGCTCCATGGGAATTTCCTTTGCTGAGCCATCAGGGCTGGTCTGACCTGTGCTGTTGTGTTTTAGGGCACTGCCAAGCACAGAAGTGTTCTTCTGCCTGGCTGGGCCATTCCTGCCAGGTAGGATTCCCATTTCTTAGTTTGAAGGGCTCTGTTTCAACAACCCGGTGAAGTTGTGTAAAATGTATTTAAACAAGCCCTTGAGCTGGCTCATGTGTTTTTGCAGTTAATTTAGCACTTCACTAAGCGCAGCTACACTGTTGGTTTCTAAATCTGGTGCATTCGGTGTCTTTTTTTGTCCATACAGCACATTTGAAAAGGGTTTTACTAGTTGCAGTTCAATAGTTCAGACCTGCTGTATGTTGAGATCACTCTAATTGCATTCTCAGAGCATGCATAGAGCTTGATGGTGACACTTATGACTTTTTTTCGTTGAAATTGCTACCTCCCATCTCATCCATGTGTCACGGTCCACTCGGTGGACTCGTGATGGTTCGTTTGCTACGATCTCGAAAGTGCAAAATTAAGGTGACCAACACCAAAGGGGATAGCAGTAATCAAACAGTGAAACTTTATTGTGTTGCCTGTGAAGCGGCACGCGATAGTTAGAGATGGGTGAGAGAAAGGAGAAAAGTAAAGTAAAGTTTAGAGAGAGGAGGGAGAGAGGTTATAGCTACCACCGCTGATCTCACGACGTCCTAACGGTCCCGGGTCCAGCAGATGCTGCGTCATCAATCGTCGTGGTCCTTGGTGGGGAAGCTTCCAATTTTCGTTGTCCAGAAGTCATCTTTTATGCTCAGTAACACACCTTGCTCCTCCTCTGCCTCAGGGGTCTCCGCCCTTCTCCGAATTCAATTATCATCTCTCCGCCCTTCTCGAGCGAGGCCATCGCGTGTGCGCAGGGGGGAGTGTCCGAGGTGTGGTCAGTCTTGGAGGCGGGTAGCCTTCGACCAGGAGGTGTGTTTTGGTATTATAATGAAGCAAAGTTCATCTGAGGTTCATGATTTCTTCATCGATGTGATGGCAACAGTCGCGATCCATCTTTTCTGACAGTGGCTATGCAATTATCTCTAACAGCTCTGGCTGGGCCCAGGTACCGAACAGTAGCACAGCACTCTTTGTACTGCACGGCTCAGGCACCGAAGAACAGCACTGCACTGCCTGCACCACCCGGGTCAGTGCTCAGGAGAACAGCACTGCACTGCCTGCACCACCCGGGTCAGTGCTCAGGAGAACAGCACTGCACTGCCTGCACCACCCGGGTCAGTGCTCAGGAGAACAGCACTGCACTGCCTGCACCACCCGGGTCAGTGCTCAGGAGAACAGCACTGCACTGCCTGCACCACCCGGGTCAGTGCTCAGGAGAACAGCACTGCACTGCCTGCACCACCCGGGTCAGTGCTCAGGAGAACAGCACTGCACTGCCTGCACCACCCGGGTCAGTGCTCAGGAGAACAGCACTGCACTGCCTGCACCACCCGGGTCAGTGCTCAGGAGAACAGCACTGCACTGCCTGCACCACCCGGGTCAGTGCTCAGGAGAACAGCACTGCACTGCCTGCACCACCCGGGTCAGTGCTCAGGAGAACAGCACTGCACTGCCTGCACCACCCGGGTCAGTGCTCAGGAGAACAGCACTGCACTGCCTGCACCACCCGGGTCAGTGCTCAGGAGAGCAGCACTGCACTGCCTGCACCACCCGGGTCAGTGCTCAGGAGAACAGCACTGCACTGCCTGCACCACCCGGGTCAGTGCTCAGGAGAACAGCACTGCACTGCCTGCACCACCCGGGTCAGTGCTCAGGAGAGCAGCACTGCACTGCCTGCACCACCCGGGTCAGTGCTCAGGAGAACAGCACTGCACTGCCTGCACCACCCGGGTCAGTGCTCAGGAGAACAGCACTGCACTGCCTGCACCACCCGGGTCAGTGCTCAGGAGAGCAGCACTGCACTGCCTGCACCACCCGGGTCAGTGCTCAGGAGAGCAGCACTGCACTGCCTGCACCACCCGGGTCAGTGCTCAGGAGAACAGCACTGCACTGCCTGCACCACCCGGGTCAGTGCTCAGGAGAACAGCACTGCACTGCCTGCACCACCCGGGTCAGTGCTCAGGAGAGCAGCACTGCACTGCCTGCACCACCCGGGTCAGTGCTCAGGAGAACAGCACTGCACTGCCTGCACCACCCGGGTCAGTGCTCAGGAGAGCAGCACTGCACTGCCTGCACCACCCGGGTCAGTGCTCAGGAGAACAGCACTGCACTGCCTGCACCACACAGTTCTGCATTCAGGAGCCTTTGCACCACATTCCACTCCAGGGGTCGGCAGCTGCGCTCCAAACAGGCCGTTGTCGGGTACCTCACTGTCCATGTCCCTGATGACAATGCTGAGGCAACGCTGATCTTCTGACCGACTCTTACACCATGGAAATGCTTTCTGTCTGAAACACAGCTGCCTTATGATTTGCTATGATAAATGTTAATTGATAAATGATAGTCAGCGTCTCTTGTTTGAACCTTATTACAGATTCCAAATTAAAACTTATAAAGCATTTTTCTGGATGCAGGAATGGTACAAGGTATGGGGAAGAACAGGTTTTTGGACAATATGTGGAAGATCCCACAAATGGACAGGCATCATGTTTTTAGCACGGACTGATTCTTGCATTAATCATTACAGCAAACACTAAAGTGACTCCCATGCTAATGGGTTAAATCAATGCACTTAACAATGTGTATTTCCCGCTCATTGATGTGTGAAAAATCTTTGTTTCCATCTTTTGTGCATGTATCTAGGAAGGAGGTGATGGATGCTCCTGCTACATGCAGTTTTATTGCAATCAGAGCTGCAGCTGCCACAAGTTGAGCAAACAGAATCTGCAAGTAAAGATTAAAAGCAGTTTCTGTCTGTGGGAATACAGTAATTCCTGAACTGGGAGAGGTCTGGGGCCCAGTGCTGGTGACCAGATCTCAAAATCATTACACTTCAGCCAGCAGTGGGAGCTCTCTGGAGCAGATTTCTATTTGTGTCCATTTATTAGCTAATGTGTGCAGCTTCATTTTGCATGGATGATGTAGCTGATGCATGTGAGGTCCACAGTGCCTCACAGTCAGGTCTTCACATGTGTATCCGCATTAGGAACCTTGTGGTGGGAGTACAAATGCACCACGATCACTTGGAAGACTTAGGAAATGACACAGCAGCTCTGATCTGTCAGTCCAGTTCATGAGTTCAGTCGTTGTCAGTGCAAGATCTGCTGGATTCATACAAAGGTGTGTTTCAACACCAGGTTTGTTTAGAAAGGGTAGGAGAGTGAATTTGTACTGATGTATATTCAAACTGTCCTGGCACCAGACTCTTCTGTTGATTTAACTCACCTTAATGCCGTAATTCATGAGAACCAACTTCATGGATACGTGTACAATGTGATGCTTTGTACTGAAAAGTGGCAAAGAGCAAGGGTTGTTCTCTGTTTCTTTAATATGTTACCGCACACACAGTTTTGCTAATCTAGTTCTATGCACGTATGGATCTATCTTAAGGTTAATTTTTTTGTGAGATGAACACCTGTAGTTCTGCATAGTGGAGCCTGTTGGCTTCAGAAAGTATAATTGCATGTGAAATTGTCACATAACCCTTTCCACTTAGTGCTGTTTAAGAATTTTGCAGTAAGCAGGGTGCTTTATCCCAGCCTGTGTGATAGCGATGTTGTTTGGAGTTTCATAGGAGTGTGTTTAGTACATGTGTTTAGGATGTAATAGGTGTGTTTTTATGGATGTGGACAGTGCTCACGTATTGTCTAATGAGCATTGTCTGTTTTAAAGATTGGATAAGAGGATTGCTGGGTTTTAAGAAGGGGGGGGAACTGTTTCTGTTACTATTTGGTGCATCAATGTCACTTCTTTATGCCTCTGCATTGTCTATGGTTTCTCTGTTCTTACTCTCTTCATTTATTGTAGAATGTGCTTCTGCCAAAATACTCAAGTCAGAGTACTGGAGGGGAGGATGTGTGTGTTCTTCCTTCCCAGAACATGATTATTTTTAAAGGTAAAATAACGTACTAGGTTCTAGGGACTGGGCGGTTTAAAGGAACAGTTACAGAAGCTAAACCTTTACTTTCCACGTTGCTGTCTCAATTCCCATTCACGTATTAGTGAGCAATGTTGCCGTCTGACAGCTGCCTGCAGCTCACATCAAAATGAGATGGTGGTACAAGTCCAGTCCTGGAGGCTGAAGGGAAACCGGAGGAAAGCAAAAAAAATAAGCCCCTCTGATTTGTCCTGCAGGTTGGGACCCTGTGGGCACCCTTGGCTGAGTGCTAAGAACAGAGGTGGGAGATGCACATGTGGCTGCTCTGCCTGGAAAGACTCCTCATCTCGGTGAGTAAACTCACCGGTCCTTTGCAGGTCAGGGTGTGACTCATGCTCCAAGGTGCTTCTCAGCAGGAATGACCCAACTAGCCAAGTGGGAATCGTAGAATGTGGTGGACGCCGCGTGCTTTCTGTTAGCTGAGAGATGTGTACCTGGTGGGTCAATTTTCTTTGGAAAGAGTCATGTTTAAAGAAGTCTCTAATTTCTGAAAAACGCGTACAATTGCTTTGGCATTCCTGAAAGTCCTTCTGTCTTCCAAGTGTAACACACTTGAAGGCTTTGCAGGAATAAGGAAACAAAATTTGGCCTTTTAGATGAATCAGCTCCTCCCTTTGCAGAGACAGTAGCAGATCCGTAGATGGATACAGTGCTAACGTGGTGTCGTTATAAGCCCACGGGTGTTACCTCCAGAACTTGCCTGTAATCCGAATATTGCTGATTTCATACCTTGATTTCAAGTCACTAAAAAGCTGCATAGGCCCTCTAGGGGATAAGAAGATTGAAAAGGAAAGATTGGAATGGGCAACACAGGGAAAATAATCAGTGATGCCTGAGTTCCAGGCAACAGACACTCTCCTGGGAAAATGTCTTTTCCATCACTTATAGTTACAGCTGCCCACTGATGACCCCAGGGCCAGGGTGAGACATTAGATTGAGACCATCAGGTGTGCTGATGGCACAACCTGGCTGATTTAATGGGTTGTTCAATAGGTATTATAACTGATGTGAATTAATCTCTTCACTGCATGACTGGGTCTCATTGCTGGTGGGCAGCCCTCTGGTGACCAAACCCCAGAGAAAACAAGGGGGTTTACTGTATTACCTCTTGTACTTGAAGGAACAATCCTTTAGCCCAGGTGTCTTTGGACGTGTCTTTAGGGAGGGGGATACCAGGCCTCCAAATCCAACAGTTTCTGTCAGTTGATTCTTTGTCGTGTTTCTGTTTTGCTTCTGGTCCTTAATCTGCAGAGACAGATTGGGGCTGTGTGAATGCAGAGAGGTTCAGGGCAGGGTCACCTGTTCCTCCAGGACAGGATCTGCTGATTCAGCTCAGTATTTTAAGCAAGATGGAGCCGAATGAATCCTCCTTGTAGCAAGAGCTGGTAGCCAGGATGGATGAGCAGTTCATTCACAGTTACTGAAGCACTGAAGAAAATTCAATTTGTATGTTTAAAATTGCTTTCTTAAGCAGTGTTTAGCATCTTGGGCTCTCAAGGCCTAAAATACCTCTGGCACCTTGGATCAGTGTATGGGGATTTAAAAGTGCTCTAGATTAAGCAGGCAGATGAGTTAAACTGCATTTAGCTGATTCCCTGGCTGTGAATAATCCAGCCAACCCTGTGCTGAAGACATCTGGGGCTCGTCTGCTGTTCGCAGTGGAGGTTTCGGACCCTTTCTCAAAGCTGTCACCGGTCTGTAAGTTACGGCTTTACCGACCAGAAGGTAGGAGGCACTTTGGGAGTGGCCCCTTGTGATGGAGACCGGAGACCTCTGCTCTTCTGTCCTGGATGTCAGGCAGTGGCTTTCACAGTGGTCCCATCTCTCAGCTCAGCTCTGCTTTCTGTCCTTAGGATACAGCTTTGATTTGCCAGGGCTGAGTGAATTGGGACATCCCCTACTGCAGATCTGCACGAGACATACCCCTCTAGCAAGCCATATTCCAGCAAGGTACAGGACAACCTTACAAATACAGAAAGCTAAACCTCCCGCTAATTACTCAATGGGAATGCAGCAGGCAGAGCTTTTTGTCTAGATTGCATCCGTGCTGCTGTTAGCTTCAGGAACCCAGTGCTTCCAGCCCTGCATCTTCCTCCCCGTTCTCCCCCATGCCCTGGGCAGATCTCTGTTTCAGGGCTGGCCCTGCTGTTCCATGAGCTGTGCCCTCTAGGCGTGGTTATCGAGTGTTAGGACAGACTTTGGGTGTTGCGCTGTGTTATTGCAGTGGTTGTGTCAGTCAGATGTGGGCAAGTCCCAAGTGCAGATGTGTGGTGACAAGTGCCCGTTATTTGGCCCTGACTGCAGGAAGGAATGAACCCCTTCAGCCTTCTCAGTCTGGGTGGAGATGAGTGATGGAAAGCAGTTGCATACTTTGAAGGGATCAGTGAAAGGAGGATCCTTTGCTCTGCTCCCTCCATTAAAATGCTCTGCTGTCAAGCAGCAGCTCTGGTTTTCTCTGATTTTTGCAGTGACTGCTTGTTGTGTTTAATCTGCTGCGCTGTTATAAGCAGTCTCCCTGCGAGCGAGAAACTTGTGAGTGGCTGAGCTGAGATTTCCAGGTTCCTGATCAGAGGAAAGGCTGTCCCAGCTAAACTGGAGTTGGGTTCCTGATTGCATCCCAATAGAACAGATTATTCATCCAGTGGAAAAAAAAACAAAACAATAAAACAAAACCAAAAACCCAGAGCTGCTGTTTTATTGAGTGTTTGGCCTATCTTAGCTGAGCAGATCTTGGCGCTCAGTACGAGCTACAGCTCTGCTTTTCTGAGCCCATGAGCTGGGCTCACTTACAGCTGGCCTGACTCTCAGGAATGCTGCCTGCTTTCTGACTTTTCCTGCCCCGTGGGGCTTGGGGGCTTCAGGAACCCTTTTCCTCCTTTCCTTTCCATCAGCCCGTTTACCACATGCTCTATCAGGTTGTAATAGTGCGGTTAACTTTGGCATGAGGAAATGATGTTCCTTTTTGCCACTGGCCTGGCCGGAGCCTCAGTGCCAGCGGCTCATGGCCAGGCAGTCTGGGTCTGCATCTGTGCCCGCAAGTGCTCCCCATGTGGGGGGTCATTCTGACCCGGCTCACTGAGGCTGGGTCCCTGTGAGGGTCAGCACTGCCGGAACACCAGTGGGTTGGTGGTTTCAAGAGGGGTGTTGTTACACGTCATCCGCTGTAAACAAGCGTGCGGAGGAGACCCAGGTGTGAAGCACGAGGCTTTGCTGGAAAAGCAGCTTGTGTGGTTGTGTGTATGGAACTGTGCTTTGTGCCCCTTGAGAAGGTGAAGCACTGAGTCATTTCTGACTCGTCTTAGGCCTGTGATTTTGGGAAGTGGGGCTTTGGGTCTAGAGGGGTGTTCTGCAGGGCTCTTGGGTATCTGTCTCGGTCTGTTTCCCTAAGGGACTGGTTTACATCATCTTACAGTCAACGAAGATCGATTATGGTAGAAACCAGGCAATTTCCTTTTGACTTTAATTTCAATATTCTTAGGATAATCTCGTGGCCTCTCATCTAATAGTTCTGAAAAGCTGGTTGATGTCTATCACTGAATGGGCTACAGACCAAAACTGTTAATTTGGGTGCTTGGAAGACTTGTGTGTAGCGCCCACTCTGGCAGAAGGCAGGTGGGGAAGGGGCAAACAGGCACTTTCCCACGCAGCTCTGCAGTTAGCACTGACTTCGGCTGGTTGTGAGCTTGCACGTCGTCTTTGGCAAAATGGTCTTCCTGGGAAGACTAACCCAGGTGGGGAGTTGTTTCCTTGGTTTCTGTGTTCAGCACCTGGAGCACAGCAGGGTAGCTGCAGGCTGAAGATCTTGAGTTTCAGAAACTTAATCTAAGCTGGTTTGCGAGCGTGGTGCTAGGAAGGCAGTTTCCTTCCAAAGTCTTTTTCTGCAAATCAAACGTTCGGGATTTTCTGTGGCAGAGGGAGCTTGGTTTGATTGATGGACAAACACATGTACACGCTTGCATTTCCTGTCCTATTTGTAGTTCACAAGAGTGTACGGCGCGCATCGAAATACACATGAGTGCTGGCAGCTGGTTTGCTCTTGCCCGTTTCAACCAGAGCGTAACTCCCTGCACCACCCTTTCCTGACTGATGCACTGACATTTCCAAAGGTGCGTATCCAGGGAGATGCCTCTGGGCATTTGAAACAAGCTGGCAGCTCCCAGGAGAGCGCCGCTGCTGTGTTTGGATACAGGTGTGCAGCTCTTTTCCCTGAAATCCTCCTCGCCCTGTTTCTGGTGGGGCCTGGGGGTCTCCCTCGGCTGGGCGGGTTGCAGCTGCCGTAGCCACGGCGATGGGAAGGAGAGCGGGGATGTCCCCTGCCCGCCCTGCCTTCGGCTGCTCCGGAGAGCTCGGGAACTGATTCTGAGTTCCCCTGTTCCGTGCCCCGGCGACGGTTCCCGGGCACGGGGAGCTCGGCTCCACCCGTGGCCACGGCCCGGGCTGTCTCCAGCGCGCCGAGGAGCTGCGATGGCTGCCACGCGCGCGGCGGGGCTGAAGGGCCGAGGCAGGAGCACCAGCTCCATGCAGGGCCGGAGACATGTCTATCCGAGACATGACTGGTCTTTTTGTCTTGCAAGAAGCCAATCCTGGAGGGAAGAACATAGTGCAAAAAGCTGCTACTGTGCTCTCTGTGGATTGTAGCCCCACCACCCCTTTTTGACTTTCCAGAGGACGCGTTGTATAAACCTGCCTTCTCTGTCTGTGGTTAAAACTTGGAACACAAATGGAATGGCAGAAAAGGAATGGGGGCCTGAGCAACCACATTTAGTCAGGCTTTCTTTGTCTGTGTAAGCCTTTGCCACCCACCTTAATACTTAAAAATTCATAAGTTGATCATTCGTGCCTGAATTTCCTGTTTATCCTAAACTTGTGTGTCTCTATTCCTTGGATGAATAGAACAGTAAATCTCTTGTCAGAGTGTATTGGTAAGGGCAAGCAGTGCCTAGAATTCCAAAATTTAATGAAAAGCAAGTACTGATACTTTTAATTTGTGCTAAAAATAACATTTTTATGCTTCATAAAAAGTTATGATTAAATGTTGAAAGACACAAACCCGTCATTCAGCAGTAAAAAAAAAATAGAGTTATATAGATGGTATTACTTGTACTTTGGGGTTTCTTTTGTGAAATATTCGAGATCCTGTAAAAACAACAAATGGTGATGGATACATTTCCACTCAGACAGTTGTTTCATACAATTTTTCACTGGTCCAATGTTAGTAGAAAAGTTTTCTGTAGCTCCTGCTTAAACATATTTCCCAGATCTGATTGCTCATTATTTTGTGCAGAACAGTTCGGTTAACACATCTGTCTAAACGATGCCTTTTTTTTCCTTTTTTTAATATATATTAGGATGTTTTGAATAACTTGGGTTCCTGTGAGTTGGATGAGGATGACCTAATGCTTGACTTGGAGTTCCTAGAAGAACAACATCACCATCGTTCTGGTAAGTCAGGTACATATTGACTATCTTCAGCAAGGTGTTATGATTCTAGAAATATAATATAAATGTATTCAGTACAGTTACTTGGAAATAAAAAGGCCATTTCCGTGGAAGGGAGAAGCAGTATGCATTTTGTAGTGTTGTTTCTCAATGCGTTTGCCATTTAACAGGAGGATACTCTTTATAGTGCATTGGGACTTCGGAGAGACTTCACTAAGCATAATATGACATGATGAGCCTTGAGGGTGCCTTTTTATTACTCCAAGTAAATGAGACTTTTGAAATATGCTACAGCATTGATTTCCTGTTGTAAAATAATGAAGTTAGTGGTTTCTGTAGCGGGAGGCCATTGCTGCTTTATAGAAAGTGGCAGAATTAAATTAATCTCATTCATTTTCCTTTTCCCTGGTGAAACATGACTTACATGATTCCAAGCATTGATTACTCAAATGTATAAGGAAGACCTTTATATTCAGTGATAGAAGCAGTGGGGAATTTATTCAAGTAGTGCACATGGATGTGGGTGAGCTGTGTGCTTGTGCTGTGCCATCGCCGACTGAAGAACCAAATGCTTGGTTTGTGTGGTCAGTGTTGGCATTGAATCACCACTGCAGTACTAGTAGCCTTTTCTAAAAGGTCACAAAGGCATAGCTATCCACGGTCTTTTGTAATTTCCTAACTACTTGCCATAGGTGTCGTACAGCCGGTGCTCCTGTACCTTTCTAGACGGCCGTGTGTGTGCAGCTGGGGTTTGCAGTGAGTCCATCCGAGCCGGGGGACTGCTCGTGGTACCGGGTATTGAGCGCGGGGGGGTGTCACCCCCACATCAGGCTGCACGCTGCGCAGGGACTGTCCACAACTGCGGTGGTGGTTAGCTGTGTGCCCAGACTGGCCTGCCACATCCATCATGTTCTCGCTGGAATGCTTGCAGAATGGGAGCTCCCTATAGTTTTTGGAAGAGATTTGCCTTCAGCCGGAGCTTTGCCATTTTGGATCTAATGCCTCAGCCTCCTCTGTAAAGCAGTGATCCAACGTATATGTCAGGCAGAGTGATGTCACCCAGCATACTTCAGAATTGAAATGATTTGCCTTATTTTCTGGAAAAAAATGAATTAAAAGTGGAAATACAAAAGTGTACTTTAGCATCCACCTGAATATTGTTCAGGTCTTAAAAAACCAAGCCCTGTCAGAGATAGGGCACATTTTGTTCAAACCTCAGACAATCTCTGCTAGAAGCTTTTTAAGTGTGTGCTTAGTTCTGTGCATGTGGTAATACCTGCTTTGGTGCTTGCTGCAGGTTTATGAATGAAAAGCAGTATGTGTGACTTGGCAAAATGACTTTTGACGTGCTGGCAATGGCTCTTCTGTGCCCTGTCTATGTTTTCTTCTGTGAGTGGTTGTTGAGAAGGAAGGGCCTGTTCCTGGTACAGCTTTGTGTTGGTGTAACTGAAAGGAAGGAGCATGTGCAGGTCTGATGGAGTAGTGTCACTCTTGTGATGTAACCCTTGCTTGTGCATACCTAATAAAAACAGCAAAGTGGTTATTAAAGAGATGCTCTTGATGTTTAAAACGTAATGCTGTGGTACAGTGTCTGCTGAGCGCTGTCAGGAATGAGCAGGGAGAGGCACATCTTTGTGAAGTGGTTGGAAACTCTGGGCTCTGACCATTGGCATGGGTTTGCATTACGTAGTTTTTATTTAGTGCACATCAGGGAGATCCAAACCGTAGTGCGTTGGGTCAGAGTGCTATATCACAACACAAATTTTGCTTTTCCACTGAAAAAAATATATTTATTTGATGGATAACTGTATGGGTTTTGCAAACTTCCTAGGGCAAGGTAGAAATAGTGTTTTGGTTTTTGAGATGGATGCACAATTCAGACATGTTATTTAGATGTCAGATTACAGTCGTCGTATCAGATTTTGATCTTTTTGCAATATAATTACATTAGCTATAGTGCGCTTTTTTTTGGAAAGTAAAAGTCAGGAATTTTTGTTGTATTTATTTTAAATTCCGATAGCCTGCAGATCAACTGCCATCAGTAGCCAGCAAACTAAAGTGTTGGTGTAATGACCCCGTGATGGTAATTAGGTAGTTGCTGAGTTATTCTGAATGTGATGAACAAGATGTGTGAAAATTCTGTGGTGGGTTTGGAACTCCTCCTGTGTCGAGTAACTAAATGTACTCATTATTTCTATTAATATTTTAATGGAGAGTAGGAGTGCTGATCTGAGCTGAAACCACTTCAGTGTTTTGTGGTGGGTTTGTTTGGTTTGTTTTGTTTTCGTGCCACAGGATTGCACTGTCAGAAGGTGAATAAATAGCTGACATGTCTCTGTTTATTGGCACTTGCCTTAGAAATAAGAAATGCTAATTTTTCTGTTGGGCAACGTTTCCAACTAGTTACTCTTGCTGCTTCTGATGTACACATTTCTGTGTTAGGGCTAATTGGAAACCATCGTGGAACTGACTGGCAATGGACAGGAATACATACCTTTGTGGGTGTCCTTTGGCTTCTTAATAGATTATCTTAAAGGAAGAAGGAAGCAAGGAGCATATAAATACATAGCACAGCTTATTCTGTTTTGTCCTCTCGCTCTTTTCGCTGTAGCAATACAATATATTCAAGCAGTACAAGTTCAGTCTGTAAGGTTTGCCAAATCCATTACTGATGCTCAGTGGAGACGGAATTAATGCTCATTAATATGAAATATGACAGGCCGATGAGTTATTGCATTACTGAAGTTTCAGTCGGGCGCTGTTAGATGTTTGGTAGCACACAGAAGCTATTCCAAGTACACTTTTAAGATGACTTTTGCGGGGAGGAAAGGGGCAGAAAATCAAGGCAAATGGCCCCGTGCAAAATGAACCTGGAGCAAAGTGACTGATTTCAAAGCTTCCTGTGGGTTGGTGGCTGAGGAAGGCAGGAGAAGGGCCACCCCTTCTCATGGGAAGCTGTCTTCACCCTCCAGTCTCTCCTCTCTTTTCATGGCCCTTATTTGCCAGCCTTTATGATACCCTGGTTTCAGCAGGGAGCTTTCCCTGCTTGACTTGCTACGTTGCCTCGTGCTACAAGGATCTCTTCTTTGCAGTTGTCTGCTGCAAGGAGTTCAGTGAAGTATTTAGGATTGGTTACGCAGCAAAACCGACACCTCGTTTGCTGGTGTACTGGGCAGTTAGGGTTGCTGTCACTGTGACAGTAATTAACGTTAACCTGAGCTTGCCAAGAGCCTGAACTGACACCTCTGAGACACAAGCAGTTCTTTAATTGCATTGGGTGCGAATTCAAATGCCAGTGGTGATACTTTGCAGGCCAGAGCTTGTAACTTATTGCTTCTCGCAGGTGAATAAGAGAAGAGGAACCATTGTACAGTGAGAGGTGTTTTCCTTGAAACTGGGAGAGGAGTTGTAGGAAGGGTGAAGTTGTATTTTCATGAAAATCCGTAGACTGAAGCTGGTGGGTCTAAAACCAATCTTTAAAGCATGGAAGCGATGCAACCCCTCTCTCACCCAGGCATGCTTATTTAGAAACCTGGTTTGAAACCGTCTAAGGGTTTGCAGTTGCAAAGTAAAACAAGGCTGTAAACTGGTTCCAGCTGTACCCGCAGACTGTAAGCAAGTGCCTAGCAGAGCTGGTAACGCAGGGCAGTGCTGCAGTGGAGAACTGCAGCCTGTATCTCCTCCCGAGGGAGGGTGATTCAGCTTGCAAAAGCTCACGGGACTGTGGGTTCAGAGCAGCCTGAGCAGCCAGCTTCTGTCTGGCACCCCTCTTCCCTTGGCTTTCCCCCCGTTTGGCCTGAGGCTGCGTTCAGCTTGGCGCAAGGTCCCGTTCTGTTTGGAGATGGGTGACTTAAGCAATTATAAACCAATTTGGAATTATTATATACAAGCTTAAGGCAGAATGCAGTTTAACTTTATTGGTATAAGACAGTGCTCGTCAAAAGTCAAAATCCCAGAGTACGTATAAATACGGAGTGCAGTAATGATCCCTTTTGTCTTTGAAGAATTCAGTTTAAATCAGGATTTGACAAATAGACTGTGTGTGTCTCTAACAAGATTTGACCTCATTAGAGGAGTACATGGTTCAACTGTGATGATAATTGTCATCCATAATCTTGTGAAGAAAAGAGTTACTTCAGTGATGGGTTTGCAGAGATGTTTGTGAGAGTCCAATTACTTTGTTTTCCATATGGACAAATGTCAAATTGTCCACAGAGTAAAGGTGACCATAAATCTTTACCATCAACTCATGTATGTGTGCTAACAAGTTGACTGGTTGAAAGTCATGGACCTTGAGTGTTGGTGCTTTCTATTTAAACCTTAAAGACTGTTCTCAAAAGAGTAGAATAGTTTCTATACGAAGAAGAACAGTAATTCAACACTGTGTGCGGTTTGGAGCTTTATGGTCTGCCTTCAGAATACAGTGTGTTATAGTAACTTTGGGCAGATATTTTTCTGTTACTCTAAGCTGAATGAAAGTTCTATGGGCTGCTTGGTTTTTATTAGCATATCATAGCTTGTAAATGCTGCTGTGTTAGCAAGGGCTGACGTTACAGGGAATACTGGTTGTCTTGACATTCTTCCAAATTTGTTAAAAGTTTTTAGCCGGTGCAGCGGAGGCACAACTGCTGTGATGTGCATAGGTGGCCTTAATTGGCTAACAGATGTACTCCAGTATCATTCTCAGGAACTGAACGTGTCTTGTACTCTGGTGGTATTCTTAGCTTGAGAAACAGGGAACGTGCAGCGTTCAGTGAGTCGCTGTGCCCAGCACTGCCTTTCCTTCAGTGGTTTCAAGGAGGATGAATGCTTTGCTTTCCCATCTCTGTGCCTACTGTTAGCAGGCCAGCGGGCAGGAGGACTTCCAAGCCACTTTCTCAGGTGATGGCACCCAAAACATTAAAACTTCAAAATGACCTGCCAGTTTCAGTTCAATTTGGGGGGATTTTCTCAGCGAATTCTGGTCCAGTAAGGTGTGTTGCAGTAGGAATGGCTGGGTGTTACTGCTATGCTGTCCAACATTGTGTCTGTGTATAAAACCTCTCCTGTTCTTACTTTCTGGATAAATACAGCGGGGAGGGCGTGGCTAGTACAGCGGGGGTGTGACTAGTGCTGCGTGGGCATGGCTATGGCGGCAGGGGCATGGTTATAGCGTGGGGGTCGTGGCCAACGCCGTGTGGGCGTTCTCAGAATTCATTGACATAGTCTGAGCATGCGTAGTAAAAATAGAGTGAGGGTCTTCTCCCTCCTTAGGGGTCCACAGAGTCTTCCTCACACTGTCCGTTAGTGAACTTTAGGATTCTCGTGTCCATATCTGGTCATAGAGGGACCTCATCCGTCCTTCAGCTCCCGTTTGTTCCAAGGAGGTCAGTTCAGACCAGCTTCCAGTCGCTTATCTTGACACTGGCGTCTTCTTAGACACTTGTTTTTTAGGTTGCTGCTATTAGGGATGTACTCGGGGAGTTTTTCAGCCTGTCCAAGGTCTGTCTTATCTCCACTAGGCAAGGAGTTACAGGTTTCAAAACATCTTACAAGTGGGTAATGAGTGGAGAGGGTAGTTAGGAAAAAAAAGTGTAAATGAAATTCCATACTTTGCAGTAAAACAAGGGAAGAATAAAAGCTCGTAAAACACAAGTGATGGTTAACGTTAAACCTAAACGTCCTACTTTACAGGTCCCTGTACATTAGCAATTTCAAGTGTACTTGTAGCAACTTCCCTTCGTTGCCTTGCTGTATAACTCCACTTAATGAGGTGTAACCCACTAAGTTCTTGGCCCAGGGATTTGTAGAAGTGATGAAATACAGCCTCATTTTCTGCCCTGTGAATTTTCAGATTCTGGGTGCTTTTGATCTAGAGAAGAGCAAGTGTGGTGTGGTACTAAGTGAGAGCTTTGATGTCTTACACATCCTTGACTGAGTGAGAGGGACGTGCAGGATGGGCGGGCAGCTGAGCATCGTACGTCAGCTCAAGACGAGCAACGACCCTGAGAGCTGCGGAGTCATTCTGGGTTTGTATCAGGGGCATTAAAGGTCGGTTTGATGTGAGGCAGAGTATTTCACAGGTCACGGCACCTGCTGGTCGTTGCCATACTCTGCTTTTCACGTTTCCTTTCCCGAACAGGCAACTGTTCTTCCAGCCTCCATCCACCCATGGACAAATGTTTCTTCTAATTTCCCCTGGGGCAATTTTCATTGAATCTCTCGTTATGGGTGTGCCAGTATGCATGAGAGAGAGTGAATTCTGGTGTGAATTGCAGTTGCTATTTGCAGATTGCGCTGGGGACCCGTGCTGGGGGCAGCAGCCACCAACGGCCACCCGCACCCCAGGAGAGGGAGCCCCTCTTGCCCCTGGGGAGCAAGCTGGGCACCCCCGAAGCCTCCCAAGTGGTCTGTGAGCCACTTCGTACAACGGCGTGTAGGTAATTCTGGCTTCTGCAAGAGAGGGCAACACTCCCTTTTTCTTGAAGTACTGAAAAAATGCCATCCGATATTCTGTATATTTCTGTCACACCCTCCCATTCCTCTCCTGCTTTTTCCAGTCTTCCTTTTTCCCTTAGAAGCTTCTTTCTCCTCCTAATTTCTGTCGCTGTTTCCAGCATCTTTCTCACATTTTTTGCTACATCCATTTAAAAAACCCCAAATGTTAAACGAATCCCGTATCTAAGCAATATTTACCGAACTGTTTGCCACTGTAGTCTATTCCACTTACAATTTTTCCTCGTTAGTCAGTCACTACTTTGCAATGAACAAAGGTTTTCACCACCTGCCCTTGAGTGCTCTCCACAGCTTTCTTGAAGGGATTATATTTCTTTCTACTATTCATCACTGTTCTCAGTGTTTGTGTATTCACCACAACGTCTCATTTCAGTGCATATTACGTTGCACTAAGTTCACCAGTGCTGAATTAAGGCGGTAATGGAGTTGTCCAGGGACCATACTATGAACTCTGTCTTGGCTTTGTCTTGCCCTGGGCCACCTAAAGAACGTACAGAAGTTCCCATCTTACTGATTGCTGCTTTTTGTTGCGTGTTGTTCGGGGTGGGGGTGGGGTGGGGGGAGTGTTACCAATTGAAAAAGAAGTCATTTGTCTTCCTGCCTCGTTTCATGTCTCTTTGAATCTATAAAAGCACTTTGCATCTCATCTGTAACTGTATGTCGTTAAAGAGCCTTTTGTGGTGGAGTTTGCCAGAAGCTTTGGAATCTGCACATAACCGTGCCAGCTTGTTTCCCTTCTCCCCGCCGTAGTTCTGATTACAGTAATAAATTACCAGTGAGTTCCTGCTGAAGAACACCCAAGTCCACATGGCTTGAATGACAAATTTTGAAGGGGATGAGGCGTCAGTAACTTATTTCAGAGAAAACTTTCCTTTTCAGCCAATCCTGAGGATTTCCTGAATTCCATTTGAATTTTCTGGATAGTTTCAGCTGACAAGAACAAATGGAACGGACCTTTTTTCCCTCCAAATTATCTGGTGGAATGACAAAGAGCCTTTAATCTTTGGTTTGCAGAGACCCCAGCAATATGGCCTCAGCAAGAACCACACAGGAAACACCTGTCTAGTCTGGTCATGTCTCTACTTCCTCCTTGCTGCGTGCCTGGACTGCAGCATCCTCATTTCTCCCTCCTGTAAGACAGGGAAAATAAAAGCATTATTCAGAATGCGGGAGAAATACTTTTCTGCTGCTTTCTAAAGAATCAGGAAGAATTTTCTGAAATTATCTCATGGTTACTGCATTATATGTGCAATGAAGTCTGCATTTTCATGTAGTACATCTTCAAAATTTGTGATTTTTTTTGCAAGAATGTGGTTGTGCAAAGCTGGAAATGGCTTGGCTGTTTGGAAATGGCTTGGCTGTTTGTCGGGAAGAGGTGGCCACACTGTGTGACCCCCGGGACGGGGAAGAGGTCCCATGGGAAAAGGCGGTAATGCCATAGTGGTGTTTCTGCACAAGCAGCCGATCTTCGCCTGTGGAGCAGGTTTCTGGAAGACCGACCCCCTGGGCCTGTTTCCAGGCCCAGCACCCAGCCCCGGCTCAGGCTCTCCTGGCTGTGCCCCAGCTGCCCTGCTGCAACACACCCCGTCCCTCTGCACATCCGAACTGCAGGCTGGGAACAGGACGGAGGGGCGGTGCTTCAGGGAAACAGTCCTCCAGCCAAGGCAGAGAGCGGCCGCCTGCCTTTGGTCTGTCCGCGAGTAGGCAACCAAGGCTCAGGACCGTTTATTTCCAGAATTATTGCTGGCTTGTTGAACAAAAGCTCCATTTCAAATATCCTACCGCTATTTCTTATGTTTGAAAAACGCTAAAGACCTGTTTCTGGAGGATTAGCAATATGTTAATCTCCCTGTAGAAAGAATTAAGTCTGTACACTCACGGGGTGTCTATACAAACTACTGAGGGGAAGAATTCAAAAAAAGGAAGAGCCCTAGGCTAAATTTGAAAAGATACTTAAATGCCATAACTAGTCTTCCTTGATCACTGTTAGTGGATCACAGAAGACAATAAAACACAGCTGAAGTTAAATTTAAATGGTAGAGAAACAGAAGATTCTGTTGTGCTGGAATTCTTTGATTTGATAATAACCTGAGACCTGTTGGATGTAAGACTTGAGATGGCAACAGATAAACCAGTCTAATCTCCGGAAGAGCCTCTGAGAAATACACCCTCTGACAGATGAATCAGGGCTTCAGGACAAGCTGTGGTAGACACTGTGGAAGTTGCAGCAGCCTCATGAGGGGGAAGGTGAGCACAGCACCAGGAGGAGGAGGAGAAAGCATCACGGGTGGCAACGACAGCAATGCCAGCCGCACTGCGTGTAAGGAGAGACTGAGACTTCTCATGCAGTTTTCATCGTTTTATTCTCCTTCTTTGATGATGAGGCTACTAACACGCACCTCCAAGTCCCCTTGGGGGCTGGCGAGCACCCCAGCTGCTAGCCCGGCCCTGGTTTCGCCGGCTTCTGGCCACCCTAGCGTCGCCTGCGGCGTGGCCGCTTGTGGGCTGAAGAGTCCTGGGAGCAGCTGGCCTTCCTCTTGGGGCGTCGCCGGGGCCCCCCGGGTGAGCAGTCCGTGCCCTGGCCAGCAGCGGAGGGACCTGCCACCGCCTGCCCCAGCTCCTCCCGGGGCTCCTCCTGCGCTCTGGGGTCGGGGGCAGGAGTGTCCCCCGGGGCGGCGGCAGGGCCAGGGGTGGCCAGGGGGCTGTGCTCCTGCTCCTCGGCAGCCTGGGAGTCCCGGGGCTCCAGCTGCTGCATGAAGCGCTCCCTGCACCGCTCTGGCACGACGGCGACCAGCTGGCGCACAAACGTCACCGTCCGGTGCTGCAGGAAGGTCTGCAGCTGCCGCACCAAGGCCTCCTCGTCCGGCCCGTAGTGGCACAGATGGGCGATGATGTCGGCCTGTACCAAATCCACCATCCACCAGCACTCCCTGTACATCTGCCGGAGCTGCTGCCTCAGCCAGGGCATCAGGGGCTCCAGGATCTCCGTGCAGTCCCGGAAAAAGCGCGCCCAGACACGGGGCAGAAAGCCACCCACGGGCACTGGGTCCGCAGCCCGCTGCTCGTCCTGGTGGCCGGCAAGTGATGGACGGGAGGGGCGCCGCCGGAAAGACATGTCCAGAAAATCTTCCTCTGACCGCACAGAGTAGAGGATGTCCTTGACAGTCTGCCTGCAAAGGGGGCACGACGCTTTCCTCTTGGCCCACCGCACAATGCAGCCCAGGCAGAACTGGTGCAGACAGGGGTTCACATAAGCGGCGCCATCTCGGGTCTCGCCGCAGATGGGGCAGCTCCACTCGCTCTCTGCAGCCATGTTGGCTTGTTGCGGCAGGCTGGGGAGAGCTGAGGACGAGGAGCTGCTCCCCCTCGCTGGCGTCACACACTGCAAAATGGAGACAGGCCCCGGTCACTCACGGTCCCGGCGAGGGGAGGAGGAAATGCCCAGGCCCCTGGCGAAGGACACCCTCCGGCTCCCCGAGCCCCTTCGCCCACCCCAGGGGGACGCTCCCCCGCACAGCTCACCTCCGCTGCCGCGAGTGCGCCCGTTGGTGCCCGGCTGCCTGACGCAGGCAGGGCCGGGGAAACACAGGGGATGGCTCCGGGACGGGCACCGAGAGCTGCCGCCAACAGCCCCCAAAGCACCACCCAGCACCCGGAGCAGCGTCGCTCGACCCTCCAGACCTCGCAGACACGCTCGGCAGGAGTCCAGGCAGGAGCCAGACTGGGCCGGGCGCAGGCAGAGCCTGCAGGGAGGGACGTGAGGTCACATTCCATCGCTCGCTGACGTCACAGCCCACCGCACGGTGACGTGACAGTGGGCCGCCTGTCTCCATGGCGCTTGCCCATGTCGGGGCCTGGCTGGCACTGGCACTTGTGCAGATGGAAAATGTAACCATTCCCCTGTTCTTGGACGTAGAAACGAGCCACTCTTCTATGGCTTGTACCTGTTCCATTGCAAGCACAAGGGGTCTAGAGAAGACACAGCTGAAGCGCGGCAGATGAGAAGAAGCCGTCAGTAATCCATGTGAGGAAGCTCGAAAGCAGAGGCACAGTTTGCACAGAAAATGCCCTGGTTATGGCCGAAACACAGTTCTCACTGTCAGAGATTTGTGGAGAGTTGCTCATTAGAGGGAACTGACGCCCAAAAAGGGTTTCTCTGCGTTCCTTTCCCTGGTCATCACATACAGCTTAAGTTAAATTTAAATGGCAGCACAATGGAAAATTCTGTTTGCCTGGAATTCCTCCATTTGATAAGCTGAGAGACACGTTGGAAGTAAGACTTGAGATGGCACTAGCTGGAACAGTAAAATCTCCTGAAAAACCTGTGAGAAATTGACTCTGACGAGTCGGGGCTTCAGGGGAAGCTGTGATGGACCATGTGGAAGTTTCAAAGCTGTTTGTAAGAGGGTTTAGCACCAAGTAGAGAAGAATACTTTTTAAAGAAATGGTGGATTTGAAAAGGATTATTGGATTTGCCAAGTTATGCCAAGCTTTGAGAAACAGTTAAAGCCTGGCTTGAACACCCTGCTTTGTGCATTTCCAAACTCTGGCCCGTGGATCACCCCACCCACCTCCAGCTCGCAGAGGGAGAGATCCTGGTGCTCCTTTTTGGGGTAACACTGGCTGTGAAACCAGTGCTGGCACCTGTGCGATCTGAAACCTTGCCACGGTACCACATTCAATAAAGAGATTAAAGTCTTTGTTTTACCAGGCAGCAACGTTTCGGCTTACCATTTCCCCCACACCTCGAATTAAACCCCTCCAGAATTTGCTCTGCTTTCCTGCATTGTCTGCGTTGGTCACGATTTGCTCCTGTCCCAGAGCAGGCAGAAACCCCCAGCAGAGACACAGTCCTGGTGTTGTGAGCTAACGGCATGCCAGCTGGGCCAGGAACGTTTGGATCACAGATTTCCCCGAACGGCCTGAGCCTCCGCTCCCTTCCTCCCCACGCGCTGCCCTCTGACCCACGCTCGCTGCTGCCGCGTCTCCCACACGTGGCACTTGCCTCACCTCAGCCACCTACGGCCGATTCGGCTTTCCCGTGTGGGCCAAAACGCAGCGCGCAGAGTAATGAGGTGAAGGACAGCACGAGTGTGTGCACCTGGAGTCGTGTGCCACAGCAGCTCTGAGCTGACATGCCAGCGGATGTCACAGCCTCCCCTGACATTCTTGGTCATGCCCAGGATTTTGACTGAAAAGCTAACAGGTGTTGTATATTTGAGTTAGTCTGTTTGCATTGACATCCAAACCGATCAGCACAAGCAAAGAAGGCCAGACTTCTTTTTTTTTGTGTGGTGTCAGAAGAGGATGGGGAAAGCCCAAACAAACCCTACTGTCAGGGTGCAGATTAATTGTTTTTGCTTTGAACTAATGCCCCTGAGTGCTTGGAAGAACCTAAGCCGTGCCACTTAGTGAGCTGTGTGTTGGGCTGCCCACAGTGTACCTGAAGGAGAGATCCTGGTTCCAGGTACCAGCTGAAGAGGAGAAGCTGCTGAACTGTGCTCTGTTGCCATTCAACATCTCCCCGGTCCCTCTGGCTTTAGGAGGTGAGTTAAAAGTAGAGAAGTAGGAGAAAACTTCAGAGGCCGGCATCTGTTTTTGTGTGCAATAGCAAAACCCTTACCAATGAGTAGTGTGTACAAAATCCAAATATTTGTATTCAGGAGTGGGCAGTCCCACAGAAGTGTTTTAAGTGGCTTGTTGCTCTAGTAGCAATGAGCTTAGAAGTAAAGCAAGAGAGTCTTTGTGTCAAGAGAGGCTTAACAGACATATGGAATGATAAGTTTCTGTACTTCAGGCTTCTGAGATTTAGAAAACTTCCTACATTTCTGAGCTGTAGCTGATGACAATTTCCTGTGGAGAACATGCAGAATAAATATTAAAGAGAGTAACTGTGAAAAATAATGATATGGTGTGAGAGTTTGGCACAGTAACAACGGCAAAACCCTCCTCCTGTGGTTGTTTATTTTGGAAAACAGTTCGGGCAGGGCACTACAGTGATTGTTCAGAGCGTGTTTCTCTATAAAACCGGGTTTGGTTTGCTCTGTCAGACAGGTGGCATTGCCGTGCTGCTGTAAAACCATTGGCTGAGCTTGTGTGCAGAAAATGCCCCTGTCTGTTGGAATGAACATTTCCCCTGAGACAAACTGGTCTGGGGGTGCAGCAGAGTGACTCGGGGTGCAGCATCCTTTTGAAGCTGGGATTCTTGCTTTTGCACTGTGATAGTTTTGCCTTTGTTCATGTTAGTTGTGCTTCAGTCAGTGCTGGTTGCGCTTCAGTTGTGCTCTGGTTACTGTAGATGTGTATTAGAAAGACCTTTTGTAATTTATCAGTTATGAGTGATTGTTATTCAGGAAGGTTGTTTTGTGGGCTGCTTTATTATCTTGAATATCGCAGACCTGTAATGCTTGGGGAGTTAACGGAGGGATTTAATGACTGTGACAATAGGAACAGTTACAGGAATGGTGGGAAGAATCCTTGAATGTATTATTTTTATTTCCCTGGAGTTAATCTTCACGTATCAAAGTAAATTCACCAGAATATGCTGCTTAGATGTCTTCTGGCTTCCCAAGTCAAAAGCCATTCTGAACAGAATGTGATTCTCTCTATTCCCTCTCCTACAATCCTTACTCACAGCGTGCTCCTAGTGAGGTCAGTGTCACTGAACAAAGTGATATTCTACAGACGTTTGGGGTGTTAAGGGAAAGGTGCCAGTTACTGCGATATGTGTAAGTGAAATTATTTTGCCATGAGTTTTTTTTTCTCTCTTAACGAGGTTTTTGCCATTCGTTACTTAATGCATGAAGAATGAAGAGGTGTTTCTCCTGGAACAAATGCTAGGTCATAGCCTGTCATATCATTCTGGGAAGATTTTTATAAAGGGTGCGATGTTTTGTCATGAATCTAGTTTTCAAAATCAGTTGCAGCCCCCTGGAGACATGTGCTGTGCTAGAACGGAGTATTTGCGTGCCTCGCTTTGTCCATTTAATGCCCTGAGGGTTTTCCTACTGAGTGGCTTTACTGGAGAGGTCAAATTAGATGGGAATTGAAATCCTATCCTGGCTGGAGATGGAACAGAATATATTTCATATTTGTTTTTTTGTCTAGGAGTGGGTGCATACAGAGATGAATTTCAGTGTACTCCTCAAACTGTTCACTATGTTGTGCTAATCTCTACAGCTCCATCTGATTGCCAAGGGAAAAAAAGCCACGGGTAGGCTTTAAAAGTTTCTGCCGTCGGTGCCGGTGCAACCCTTGGTTCACCGTAAGGATGTGTTGGAGCAGCCTGACAGGGTCCCTGTGCCTTGCTGTCTCTGGTTTGGGATCTGTCTGTTCAGATGGAGCAGCGTGTGGGTCTTCCCTTTCACCAGAACAACCCCAATCCTGAGATCCTTTTTTGTAAACACGGAGTAGAAAATAGTGTTTTGCTGATTAGGGATATCAATTAAACTCAGGCACCAGAGTGAAAAGAGCAGGCGTATTTTACTAGAAATAACTAAATAATATAACAGAATAATACAGAAAACATACAGTAAGAAAAGACAGAATAGTGCACTTAAACAAATAGGAAAATACAGGGTAACGCATCACATCATTACTACCTGAGAGAGAGAACAGTGATTAAGGAAGGTCCATCCCCACTCGCACCCGTTCCCATCACCCAGACCCGCAGGCGCTGGGCAGCCCCGGGTGCAGCGAGGATTTGTTGAGCCTGTCCCGGGGAGTGGGAAATCCTACGCGGGGCGTCCACCCGTAGGTGAGGCACCCAAAGTCGCTGTGAGTGGGTCCGGCCTTATATGCTAAAAGTCAGCAAGCCACAATAGCTGGCACCTTTGTTTTAAGCGGAAATACCTGGTTTAAATTTCACATTAGGTTCCCCCCAGAGCCTGGCCAGGGCTCAAGGAAGAAACTGAGGGAATTTCTCTGCTTATTGGATCGGACCATGCGCAAGGTCTCACATGGGGCCTCGAGGACAGGCACCTGCCTCCGTGACTCTGTTACTCTCTTCATATACAAAGGAAGGGAAAGATACATTCATCACATCAGGTCTCGGGGACAGACACCTGCCTCCGTGACTCCGTTGTTCTATTCACATCCAAAGGAAGGGAAAGATACATCCAAGACAGCTCCATCCCCCATGCAGATTTCATTAGGGATTACACACTGAGTTCGCAGTTTCGGTGCAGGGCCTGTTGCTCAGGCTTCAACACTTCCACCGTTTACATCAGACTGGGTGGTTTGTTATAACTCGGTATAATAGCTGTTAGCACAGTGGTTACCAGTTATAAAATATACAGGGTTCATCTATAGGTCAGCTCTGGCTTGGGCCTGTTGTCCAAGCCTGAGCACTTCAAATAGGTGCTCTCTTGTGGCTTTTAATTGCCACGTTAGTTCTGTGTGCTGCTTGAATGCTTCATTCAAGGCTTTTAATAGCTACAAAAGACATCACCACCTCTGTTAAGAGGGAGACTAAATACGATGCCTGCTACACTGTAGAGTCAGAGCTCGTGGCCTCTGTCCTTGTTACTTGCACTTCAAAACTTTTACTTCACTATTTTCACAGGAACCTTGTGTGAACTTAGCAGAAACGTGACTTCAGTTTGAGTTTTTAAATTTACATTTGTGGCAAGATGTGCTTAAACGTTATAAATGCAGCAGAGTAAGGAACAGGTTTTTTCTAATTCTTTTCAAAGGCTTGACTGTGTGTGCTGAGTCGATCACGTCAGGAAAGGGAGTCGAACTTCAGCGGGTGGAGGTGGCCTCGTTTCCTCAGAGGTAAGAGGTTTCAGAAGTCTCTTGTCCCCTGGCAGGGATGGGGAGAGGCGCCTGATCTAATGCTGGCAGTTCTCCACATCCCTACGCATACCATCAGTCTTACTCTTTTTTCATCTGGGCCTTTCACACAACACTATCGGGGAAAGAAGCATTCCTTCCGGTGAAAAATGTGTTTGTGAAAACGTCCGTTATCAGCAGGCTGCAGGCACAGCTTGCTCTCCTCTAAAACTAATTGTCACTCATTTTTATTTAGCACTTGACATTGTCCACTTAATGCAGCACTGAAGTTCTATACAGGTTCCTAAAGCATCACTTACCGTTTCATTATCTGACTTCAACAGCACAAGACGACGTAGGTGAGCTATGTTTAACTCAGAAGAAGCAATAAAAGAACATCTGCTTGTTAAGCAGTAATAGAGGAATCCTACTAAGCTCTCTCTAAAATTGCTTCCCAAACGAGAAGTGTGCATTCTTCCGATAAGTGCTGGGGACTCTTTTCCCAGAAGGAGCCAGTTAGTATTTATTA
The DNA here is from genome assembly GCF_047716275.1 of Strix uralensis. Lineage (NCBI taxonomy): Eukaryota > Metazoa > Chordata > Aves > Strigiformes > Strigidae > Strix > Strix uralensis. The sequence continues at coordinate 722,321 of NC_134010.1, read as the reverse complement.
TCAACATTAATGTGGCTGCGAGAGATGTGTTGGCCAGTGACAGGTTGCAGTATGAGCGAAGGAGTTTTGAAATGTAGTCATGTATCTTTCTTCCTGTTGGATAAAGATTTCCTAATCTGAGCTTATCTGAAGAAAAATTGGCAGAGCAATCAGACTAACTGTGGGTGAATCTTGCACAGCAAACGCAACCAGGAGTTTATACAAAAGTCTACTGAGATCTGTGTTAAGAAGTTGTGTTTTTTCTGAGCTTTTGCCATTTTGAGAAAATTGAAAATTATATTTATTATCCATTCAGATGAAGAGTTAGTGATCTGAGATACAACTGTTTTATAAAGCACATTAAATGACATATTTGTACACAGACTTTGTGCCTGTATGTATTACTATGCCCTGTAGTATCTGGAAAAGTCATGAAATAGCTCTTTCTGAATTCTCAACTCTGTGCTAACATGTGTTGTAAAACCCTTCTTTTTATCCAGAAACAAAATTTCCTGTGCAATACTATTTTTTCCTTTTTTTTTTCTTTTTTTCCAGAAGGAAGAATTAGTGGACCGTTCAGAAGGAAAAAATCTCTGTGAGGAAAGATACAGATCAGTCACCTGTGAGACATGGCTGATGTCCCCACGCAGTCACTTGTGCCGTGCAGCCTCCAGGGGATGGAAGAATACCCCTGTCTGCCGGGCTGCTTCATCCCGAGGAAGGCAGTTTGCCATTGCCAGCCGGGGGGAGTTGTCTCCCCTCCTATCCTACCCCTCAGACTAGTACTGTCCCTCTGTCTGTCTTGCTCTCCAGCGTACTTCAGGCTCAAAATGAAAGGCAAGGAAAATGGTAGAGGAGAAGACTCACTGGGGGCAGAGAGCGCACCCGGAGAGACCAGGGGCTGACAGAAATGTCGTGGCTGCAATAACCACCCGGGGGTCACAGGCTGCTCAACAGGAGTGCAGAACAAGTATGTGCAAAAGATGACGTTTGCCCCTTTCTCCGTGAAGTGCAGGCGAGCTGGCAGTTGTAAAAAGAATCTACAGAAGTTCTTGAGAAAAAGGAAAATGTCTCAGTGGTTTAGAGAAAATGGCTATACTGGTCTTGGGCCAGCAGGACGACTCTGCTGCTACAGCTGCTGGTTCGGGAGCAAAACCGACGCAAGCTGTGATAAGCTTATCCTGCTCCCCTCTGCTGGGCCCACTCCTGCGAGAGCTGGACGGCGTGATCACGAGCATTTGTGTCCTGGACACACGTCGTGCAAAGAGCTCTTCTGCAGATAGAGGCAGATGGCTGTAGATTTCAAGGGAACAGATTTATTTCTTTGCTCTTCCAGTTTGTTGCAGTGGGAGCCATCAAATAACTATTGCCTCGAGTTTTTAAACCTCAGACTCATCACCTTCCAACCTGGAGCAGCCCGCTGTGACACTACAGGGGTTTGTTAATCTCTGCACTCCTCCACTGTCACCCATTTGTAGCCCACCATTCCCATGACGGCTGTGGCTGTTTTAGTGGAGTTTCAGAAGGCTTTAGTACAAAGTATATACTAGCTGTGTTTTTAAGGCTCTTTAAAACCCTGTCTAGCCTGGAAAGATGCTCTGGCGTGGGGCCCTCAGGAGGACTGCAGGCAATTGCTGTCTCTCAGCTGGCTTGTGAGCTCAGCCGACTTCCTTACCAGCTTTTCTGTCCTCGGCTCCTGCTCAGGGAAATAGTCATGACTTTATTTCCCTTCACTTGCTGTATTTGCAGCAGTTCTACAGAAGACTGTAAGCTCCATGGGATGCGTGCTGTCCTTTACACCCCCACACAGGCTTGGCTGTCTGAGGGTTGGCATGAGACGTGCCCCCAACATAGCAGTGCTGCCAGACCTCCTGGAAGTCCTGACCTGCTCCATGCGTTGGGTCGAGGCCTAACGAACCGCAGTTGTGGAGGGGTTTATTATTAAGCTGACACTTCCATCACTAGACCAAATCTCTCAGTTCTCTGCTGAGGCAAAACCCTCCTGGTTGCAGCTGATAAAATCTGTAGGCTGTGGCTGGATGCTGCATGTCTGAAGCAAAGCAGAACAGTTGAATTGGCCACCTTTTAGATTGGCACGTAACTCCCAATAGGTGCCGTGGGTCTGCACAGAGATGGAAACAAGGACTGAGCTGTGAACTGCTTAGTTAGTTCTGTGGAGGTGAAATACCCAAACGGCTTCTCTCTGTGCAGAGGAGAGCTCAGCAGGACCAAGACAGAGGTGGTTGATGTGAAGTCGTGGGCTTTCTTCTTTTAATCAGCGATGGGATGACAATGGACAAGTGCGTTCCGTTGTGAAGTTCATACACTGTGTGTCCACAAGCCTTCGGAATACAAAGAGTGTGAAACTCGGGCTTGCAGCGGGTGTCTGCAGCCAGAGCCCAGCTGCCCTCTGCCGGCTGGCAGGAGCTGGGGGCCCGCTGCTGGGGGCAGTGTGGGGGGTGACAGTGCCAGCCCCTCGTGCAGGGACACAGTGCTGGGGAGAGCTCAGCCCTGGCTCTGCCCTGCAGACAGCTCTGTGGGATGGGACTGAAGGGAACCGTTAGAAGGTACCACAGAGATACACAACCACTGATCAGTAAATAGCAGCCCTGCAAGGATTTTATCCTGCAGCTTGTTTGTAGCCAGACGGAATTTCCCGGCTTTGCGCCCAGAGTCTGGCAGCTCCGCGTGTGCTTTTGTATGGGAATAGTCCCATCGAAACCCCTGGAAAAAACTCTCCCAGTTGGACAAGCTCCGTGTCTGCCACTGCTCTGAAGCTGCTGCAGATGACGCACAGTATGAGTTGTAACTGGCATGCTTTATTGACTGCGATGGGATTATTTGCCCCAAGTCACGGTGAGTTGTTTGTATGGAGCTGGGATTTAATCTCCTGGGGGAAGTCAGTGGGGAATGTCACTGGGACATACTGGGGCACACTGGGAAGGTTGTTAGGATGGACTGGGGGGGTTACTGGGACATACTGGGGGGCAGCGGGACATACTGGGATATACTGGGGAGCACTAGGAAGGTCACTGGTACATAGTGGGGGGCTCTGTGAGGGTCCCTGATATGTACTGGGGGCCGCTGGGACGTACTGGGACATACTGAGGAGTGCTGGGAGGGTTAGTGGGACATACTAGGGGTCACTGGGACATACTGGGCAGTACTGGGAGGGGCTCTGGGACGTTCTGAGGGACACTGGGACATACTGGGTGGCACTGGGCTGTACTGGGGGGCACTGGGAGGGCTCTGACTCTCCCCCTCCCCCCCCTTAGGCAATCCCAGCCCTTTCCTCTTAGAGGCTTTGCGTTTTCCGATGGAGACAGGGTTGGAGTTGCAGTGAATTGAAACCGTAGGCTGGGAAATTGTTCTATCCATGGGAGTCGAACAGCAGCATTGGGGATCTTTTCCCTTTCAGAGGAGGGAGCCATGTCCTCTTTGAAATGGTCAAATCTGTCAGAGTGTCAGCAGAAACGTCCTATGGGAATTTCCCCTTTAAGCATTGAACCAACTTTTTCTATGAAGGAGTCTTTTTGCAAACAGTTGTTTCTTACAGAACCTGTCGACAGTCCCCTGCGCACTCAGAGCTGTGCGGCAGATACTCGAGCATCAGCCGAGCAGTATCGCTGCCCAGACTCTGTCCTGTTCTCAGCAAACTGTTTTATAATTGAGACGTGATCTGTTTTCCCCGTTTTTCAAGCAGTGGTGTTGGAGGTTAAACTTTTAGAGCAGTGTAGCCATGCTTGGGTCAAGCAAGACGTTCTTTGTGTTAAAGCCAAAGGCATCCCGCGTCAGCAGAACAAGTCGACGGCTGCCTTTGAGCAGGACAGACCGTCCCCCCCCACCCCGGCTGCTGAGCCCAGCCCAGCCCAGCCCAGCCCAGCCCTGCCCGCGGCTCCCACGCGTGTTCCCGGGCGGCGCTGCCCGCGCTGCCGCTGGTCATGGGCGGTCCCTCAGCGCAGGGCTCCCCGCGGCGGCTGCTCCGCTCCGCGGCCGGGCGGGCGGGCCGGGCAGGTGCGCGCTGCGGCCCCCGCTGCCCCCTCCCAGGTACGGCCCGGAGAGCCCGGGGCGGGGGGGGCGTGTGTGACTGTGTGCGCGGGGGGGGCGCGTCCGGGCGTCCCCGTCCGGCTGCCGATCCCAGCGGCGGAGGCGACGGCAGCAGCCGCGGAGGTTCCCGCAGGGGCCGGTGCTGGCGGGGGGGGCTCGGTTGGCAGCGGCGGCAGGGCCGGGGGAGCGGCGGGGCTGGGAGGGCCCAGCGGGGTGGGCGGGGGGTGCCCTGGGGCCCTGGAAGCTGCGTCCCGGCCCTGCGCCGAGAACCGCCCCCCCTGCCGCCCCCACAGCCCCGGCCCCAGGAGGAGCGAGCGGGGAAACTGCCCCGCCCGGCGCCCTCCGAGGGAGCGAAGCGCCGCTCCGTCCTGCCCCCCCCCCCAGCCCCCGCGGCTTCCGCCCCGCCCTGTGGGGACCCCCGAGAGGAGGGAGCCTCGCCTGGCCCCTGCGAGGGAGCAGCCGCTCTGGGTGAGTACAGCGGGACCCTGGAACGGCGGCAGGTTTGGGCGGAAAAGGGGAAAAAAAACCCAGAAAAGCGGCTTCACCCCCCCGCGGCCCCTCGGGCTGTCCGGTGGCTCTTGGTGCAGAATTCCCGGGGGAAGCTGAAATGGGGGGGGGAAGCAGCGGTTTGGGGCTGGAAAGGCAACGTCCTTCAGCACTGTCCTGGTGGAGGAGCGAGCCAGCCTCATCTGGCCGCTTTAATTCCATTTTGCCTCTCTCCCTGTAAATCCCTGAGCCCGGGAGGTATCTCCAGCAGGTACCTTTAATCCCAAACTGCTCCAAATGGATTCCGGAGTGAGACTGGGATTGCTGGGAAAGGCCTAAACTGCTCTGCTGCCAGATGGCCTTGGCTGGGCACTGGGAGCAGCTTCCCATCCCTACTGCGGCACGGGGTGAGATATTGGTGTGGGGGAAGGAGCCATTTTATGGTTGAATCCCATCGCTGATGGCAGACAGAGCCCAAGGGAAAAACTGCCTGGGCTGCTTCTCCTGCCAGAGCTTAGGGCAGAGTTTGCTCCCGTGAACGCCTCAGCCCAGGCAGCTCTGACCCAGGGGGGTTTTCTGTCACGGAGCGTGGACTTACAGAAATATGCCTGGAGAGGAGCTCAGGGGGTCGTCTTGTCCATCCTCCTCCTGATGGGCTTCACCCCGAATTTTCGATCTGGAGGCGATAGTCCCGTGCGTGCAAATGGCATTCCAGCTAAACGAGCGTTTAACCCGTCGCAGTCTCTACCAATCCCTCGTTATTAATCAGTGGCTCTTTGCCCCGTTCCCCTCGGTTTCCCGGCCAGCTCGCCTTTTGGCGTGGCGGGGCCGTTCTGCCTGTCCTGTGCCTTCCTCGCAGTCGGAGCTGGGGCAGCCCCTGTCCTTCCCCAACCTCCTGCTCACGGCTCCGCTCCTACACACGAGACTGTCCCAAGGCCCCTCCTCCCCGAGGCTGTGCACATCCCCCAGGCTGACTGTCGGCATTTCTGTAGCTGATGGGTGCCAGAGGTTCTTCCAAACGGGGTTTGTGTCTCCCTTGGGTGCAGCAGGTTCATCCCAGCCTGCAGGGAGTTCTGCTGGGATGTTGATCGTTACTAACACCGCTGCCATTCACCTCGGGGGTGTAACTACTTCTGCATCAAATTCCACTTGTGAGGCGTTTTAGGATCTTTCAAGGATTATTTTTTGGGGTCCAGAGTCCAGGAAAAGGCAATACACTGAGCGATGGTACATGGGTGAAATAACCAGTGACAAATACTCATTCCTTGCTGTTCTGAAGTTGTTATTGCTGTTATTTTCCAGTGTGGTTGTGCTCAGAAGTCAGGCGCTATATAAACACCAGTGAATGTACAGAACTTTCATGGGGTATAGTGTATGGTGGTGGGGTTTTTCACCCTGAGTCATTCGAGTGGTAAAGTTAATTAGCCCTGTAATTAGAGCAGAGGACTGTCAGTTAGGATCCCTCCCGGTTTAGGCTCTGGGGTAGCTGGGAGCGAGCTTGCTGTGCGTACACAGCTTGCTGTGAAGGCTCCGCTTTTGGCCCCCCAGCCTGTGACCCAGAGTTTGAGAACCTGGAAGCAGCCGTTGACATCGACCAAAGTTAGAGTTTCCCAGGACCTTTGAAAATTCCCTTTCTGTACGGCTCTCGTTTTATGGATTTGCGTAGCCAGCATTACTGACTGCTCGGGAAAATGTAGCCCCAGTCTCTTTCCATCTCCTCGTTACCTGTTAAATCAGGAGAATCGTACTTCTCTGAGAGATTTGCAAAGAGCGTTGATGACATTTAATGAAAATACTACAGAGGTGGGAAGAGTTTGTTTCAAAAGCTTTAGAAAAACAGCAGTGACAATATGCTGAAATACAAACCATCTGACGTATTAAAAAGGAAAATGAATAGTTTAGGGTTATTTTTTGTACAAAGCAATCCACGGCTTACACTGGGGATCCCATTTAGAGCTTCTTCCCTTCCTGAGCTGGTGCCAGGATTTGGCTCCTGTAACAATCCTGTCATGCCTGGTGTGACTCCTTCAGGTTTATATCTGACTAAGCTCTACTGATTGTCACTTTTTACCATTTCACCCCAAATCAATACTATTATAACTCTTTTTTTTTCCCTCATCAATAACCCCACAGAGAATGACTCTGTTTATTGCACTCTGACTTTCTCAAAAGTGGATCTAGCAGAAAATTTGCAGTAAAAACAAACCCAAATGAACAAACCTTTCAGCTGTCAATATATCTCCTTCCTCCCTGATGTATTTAACCCTGCTGATACCAAATCTCTCATATTTCAGCTTGTGGCCTTCATCTAATCATCTTTGTTTATCTTGCTTTTCACTATAATTCTGTAGTGTAGGGGAAAAAAGAATAAATAGAATAAGAAAGTAGGAGGAGTGTGGGAAGGCTCGTAAGAGGAAAAATGGTGATGGAGCCGATGACAAGTTACTTTGGAGTTTGAAGGCACTGTACAGAGTTCACTGTCAAACCTGTAGTATGGAGGTAATAGCTGTAAGAATATATTCTTACATATATTTCAAATTCCTGGAATTCTATTAAAACTGTGTGTGTGGAGGAATTCTAAAAGGAGAGGGAGGTAAACAGTTCAGTAAGCCTCTGGTTTTGAGAACTTTGCCCTTGTAGCCGGAGGTCTCCTGGGCACGTGTCTGCTTTACTGTCCCAGGTCAGCGGGGTGAGCTCTGTCCTTCTGCAGTGTCTCTGCAGGGCCCCGTGGGGAGGCTCAGGGCTGCCACACGCAGCTCCGTGGGCTTGGACGGGGCCGTGGGCTGTCCCCTCGTCTGGCATCCTGGCCTCAAGCAGGGTCAGATGTGCTCGTGTTCTTCTTGCAAGATGTTGGTTTAATCCTCAAAGTCTCCACCTCTCCTGTAAGCACCCTCTGCCAGTGCTTCATCAGCCTTTACACTAGGAAGTTTGCCCTGAGCTCTAACCTGGAGCATCCCTGCTGCTGTTGAAATCTGCTGTTTCCCGTCTCGCTCACGGCCGGCGTTCAGCAGAGCTGCTGCTCCTCAGCTCTCTGGCTGTCTTTGTGCTGTGTTCCGTCTCTTTGGTCCTCTGCTGCAGAAATGCAGAGCCCAGTTCCTCCAAAGGCTGGACGGCTCCGTTGGCTCCACACTTCTCCTACGTGTCCATGGTACTTCCTAGATTGCTGGTCGTTCAGCCCGTGAGCTCGCTCCCGTGGAGCCGAGTGCCCAGCGGCCTCCTCAGTGCTGGGCAGAGCTGAGGGGTGGCTGCTCGTGCCTTGGAGGCTCTGCTCCGGCTCGGACATCCCGCGGACCTTTGCTGTCATTTTATGAGACACGGTGTGCATCCAGCTTCTGATTCCCTGCAGCTCCCAGGCCTGTTCCTGCAGGGCTGCTCCCTGGCCAGCTGTTCCCATCCCGTGTCACTGCTTGTTTTGGCGTTGCAGTCACTGTGCCGGGTGTCCCTGGTCGCGTTTCCTGCAGGCAACATCCCTTCACATCGGTACGTGTGTGCTTTGAAGATGGGAAGTGCTGTCCATCGTGCGTGACGATAAAGAAATCTGGCATCTGGTGAAGCCTTCAAACGTCGTACTGAGCGTTAGTGACACCGTGCAGAATAGTGGTGGGGTTTTTTCTAGACCAAAGCTGAATTTTTACTGCTCTGTGATTTTATTGCATTTGATTGGTGCCTTGGCTATGCCTTGGTTACAGTTTCTAACCACTGCCTTTGGATGTAGTGGCTACCAAACCCACATCCTGCAGGTCTCTGAGGGCGGGGGACTTGTTTCCTTGGGGTAATACACGTTTGTGTGTGTGCTGAAGGTGCAGGCCCACCATAGTGCTGAGTTTTGTCAACCTCCAGTTGTTTTTGGCAAGAGAAGCCAGCCAAAGATTCCCCCTAAGTGCCTTGCATGCGCTTTTGAGATCATAAAGAAGGTTTTCTGAGAAATCAGAATGTTTTCTGATACCCTCTCACTCAGTCTGTAGTTAATGTGTTTTACTCCCTCCCTCTCAGTGCGTCTGCTTTGCTTGTCAAGCAAAATAGACACTTCAGCCTCGAGCTCTCTGTGTATTGGATGAGATCATCAGTGATTTGGCAGGATTGTTTTTAAGCCCCAGCTTATCGGAGAAGCTCAGTATTTTGGAAGGAAGAGGTTTGGTATTTTGGTATTTTACGAGCAATTAGAATCTCCTTTACCACTTCTGTCATTCCCAGGTGTTGAAGCGGCAGCTGACAACCCCAGAGGTCTTGCTTATGTCTCACCATCTTCCACATCACACCAGCTGTTCCTGCGTGGTTCGGCCGTGTGCATTGCTGAAGTGCCTGCACACATTCCTCTCTATCCCATTGCTTCCTACGGGAAAAATGGAATTGGGAGCAGTGGCACTTTGGGGATTCCATCCTGGGCAGGCAATGGGATGTGCCTGAAGCTGTAGTTTGACTGTGTGGGGAATTGTTGCAGAACCAGAGCGTAGGGTTGGGGAGTCAAAATGTTCCAGCAGCAATGAAGAGAGAAGTATGCAAAGGTTTCAGCTGCCAGCCTGCACACCCTGGGTGTGCATGTACTCGAATGCACGGCTGCATGGCCCCAGGCTGCAGAGGTCATTGTGTAGAAAAGCCCTGGGTTAGTGGAAGAATTCTCCGTTGTTGAGGATTTCTGGAAAGTAAATGGCAGAGGTGTTTTGCTTCTGTCTGACTTGTTTATTCCCTCACTACAGCCCCGGTCGCTCTGACTGTGTCTTAGGGTGTCCCTTTCTAGCCTTGGCCTTTTGTCTGAAGGTGGTCCGCTCAGTTTTTGTAATCCTTAAGGATAAAGTAGTTCATGGCGGAAACTAGACGTCTTCATCTGAGTTCATGCTGATAACACAGTTCGTGATTATTCTGGGTCGGGGATTGTCTCTTTTATGCTACTGTGGTGCTTGTGGCCGAGTCTGGAACTTGTTCAGGGCAGCCACAGCTCTGAAATTGGTGACACCTGTGGCAGGTGGGACGAGGCTGTGCCTGTCCAAATGCACAGCTACCTGAACCGTAGCCACCAGCTTCCAGTAGCACCATAAAGTGCGCAGGGCTTGATCTGTGCCGGAGCTGACTGTAAAGCGTCAGGTAAACCTGTTCTCTGATGTCTGACTGCTGGGGCAGCCTTGCTCGCGTTGGGAAACAGGGAGCTTTGGAGCTTTGATGTGACAAAGGGAATTGCTAGAGCACGGGGCAGAGGGCACGGAAATTGTGTCCTAGGTGGCTTCTTGGGCAAGACTGACTTTTTGTCAAGACTTGGCTTGCCCGCTTCCCACTGAGCTTTGGGATGCAGATCTCAGAGCTGGCTCCCTTTAGATGGAGCTGTGCTTCTGAGCTGCCCTTCAAAACCTTGTGGAGAATGTACCCACAGGGGGGATGCTAATTACCTTGTATTTTGACCATAATGCCATGGGGGAAGGAACAGGGTCAGCTGTAAGGAATAAAGGAGATGTTATGTGTGATGACTCCCAGATCTTATTTTTCCTGGGTGTTAGGTCTGCTGTGGAAGGCAGGAGGAGGGAGTGGGAGCCTGGGCCTCCTCAGCTGTGTGAGTGCCCCTTTTCTGAATCCTGGCTCAGCAGTGGGATGCTTGTTAGAAAGCAGGGATCAAGAAGGGAGTCCTGGGCCAAGCTCTTTGCTGGCAGAACTGTGCTGAACTCTGTGCCCTCGCACCAAGAGATAATTTGCCTCCCAGTGCTGGAGGGCTGAGCAAATGCTCCCCGCGGATGGGAAACAAGTTGCTCCGTCTCCCCCCTGCCCTTTCCTTTTTCCTTAAGGAAAGAGGGAAAACCCTACTGAAGATGGGATCCCTGGCACAAAAGCTGAGTTGTGTGGAGTTATTTTCAAAACTCGCATTACCTCTATGAAACCAGAGCCGATGAGGAAGGTCGGGGTGGCTGAGCTTTGGATTTAGCTCCCGCTGTGGCTCTGACAAGCCCATGAGCCCAGCCTGCCATACATGACCGTGAGCAGCACAGCCCACTCGAATACCTGCCAAAGTCAGCGTGGGGGAGCAGAGGGAGTTGCTCTTCCCCAGGTTCACCAGCTGGAGAAGAGATGGTGTCCATGGTCACCCTGCCTCAGGGCTGTGGCAGTCGCCTTCGGGAAAGGAGCGGTCTTGGTCTGGCCCTGAGCAGCAGAATGGGATATTTACCCTGTGACACAGAGGTACCTCTCGGGCAAAGCAGAATACGAAGTGATTTTTTTGATGAATGTTCCTTCTCATTCTGATTTCATGCTGTCTGAACTGGTTTGTCAAATCCTGACTGATCTCCCCAGCTGTCCATCACCCACTCCCATGTTTTGATGGCTCTTGTCACAGACAGCCTGGTAAAAAGATCTTGGTTATTTTCTCTTTCCTTTTTTTCCCCTTTGAGCAGTCTCGTGAACTTTTTGCAGCTGTCCTGACTCTCCTCCCCTGTCCTCACTGCAGCAGTGTGGCAGTTAGAGCTGCTCCCCCGGGAGGAGGTGTGCTCTGCTGGCTGTTAAAGAGTTGGCAGCGCTGTGCTCTGTGCTCATCTCCAAAGCTTCTCTGATCCCCCTGGGCAGCGGATTGTAGTGTTCTGCCATTCCGAGTACAGTAATATCTGTACAGATACAGAACCTCTAGTTCATGGATTGGGTTCGTGAAGCCCTGATTCTTTTGATCTCCTTAGGAAGCTCTATTGCCCCACATTTTCTCTCTCCCTCCCCTCTTCTCTGTCAGACTGTTTCACAGCTGGCCTTCTTCCCCAGGCTTTGCCTCGTCCCCTGGTCAGACTCGAGCTGTTCAGTTCCTGCAGGCCCAGCGGCTGTTGGGGGATCTGAGCTGGTCAGAGACAGCAGGGCCTGATCTCTAAAGGAAGCAGATTTTGTGGTCTGACTCTGATCTTGCTGAAGCTGCTTTTGTCACCCTTTCAGAAACCAACTGAAGGCTGAATCAGAGCTGGCGGTTTGCTGAATGTACCAAAGAATGGGGGGTTTAGAAGCCAATGCCTGATCCTGTGGACAACCTTAATGCTGTTTGTTTGGTAACTTGTCGGAGGTATTTTATTGTGGGTTTTGTGTAAGGTGCTATAAAGCAATCCCATGCAGCTGGAAGCCAGAGGCAAGAGTATTTATTTCAGGGCTTTGAAGATCTCTACACCTGGGACAGCTGTCTCGCTGCTGCAGTGGCTGGGTTTTATTTTGCTTTGAAAAAACTGATCAAAAATTTTCCTTCCATTTCCTTTTCCCTGAGGTGGGAGAATTCCTGGAACTCTCCAGAAACAATTAAGGGGTGTCTTCATCTTGTTTTTCCCTGGGCTGGGCTGAGTGCAGCTCCCAGAAGGCCGGGGTTTGGAAGGCTGGGAGCGCTGACCCGACCAGTCCGAGAGGATCCTGACAGCAGGGCTGGGCTGCAGATGTGGCTGCAGGTGCTGCGGGGAGATGCTGGGTGTGTGGGTGGGCTGACCTGGCTGGTTTGGTGGTTTTGAGGGCGCTGTACTCTCTGCACCAGCTGCTAATAAGGTGTTTTCTGTGGGCAGGGCTGGTGGCCCATCAGTCTGTGTTCTCAGAGATGAGCCCACAGGAGTCCCTCGCTGGGGCTTGGCTGCAGAGAGCTCTGTGGTATCTTGGCAGTGTTTGACATTTCCCAGACAATGCTTAAACCTGCCAGTTGACGCTGTTTAACACTCTCCTCTGTAAGAGCCTTCCAGCGGGGATGCCTGTCAACTCTGGCTTTCCCTTCAAAGAACTGTTCCCAAAAGCTGCTGTATCTTTGTCACTTGCCAGATGCCACCTTGTTGCTTTGGGCTTTTACATGTTGCCTTTAATTAGGATGTGTGCTCTTCTGTCCAGGGGCTGGTGGGCAGCCCTCTGGTGACCAAAGCCCAGAGAAAACAAGGGGGTTTACTGTATTACCTCTTGTACTTGAAGGAACACTCCTTTAGCCCAGGTGTCTTTGGACGTGTCTTTAGGGAGGGGGATACCAGGCCTCCAAATCCAACAGTTTCTGTCAGTTTATTCTTTGTCCTGTTTCTGTTTTGCTTCTGTCCCTTTATCTGCAGAGACAAATTGGGGCTGCGTGATGCAGAGAGGTTCTGAACAGGGTTACCTATTCCTCCAGGACAGGATCTGCTGATTCAGCTCAGTGTTTAAAGCAAGATGGAGCCGAATGAATCCTCCTTGTAGCAAGAGCTGGTAGCCAGGATGGATGAGCAGTTCATTCACAGTTACTGAAGCACTGAAGGAAATTCGATTTGTGATGAACCTGTATGTAGTCTTCGGGCAAGTGGGACTGTCGAGGGAGGGATTTGGGAGGGCAGGGAGCCCATGCTGGCAGCAGCCCCTGCCCTGCCCCGGGACCAAGCAGGGCTCTGGGAGCGATGTGCTGGGGAGGAGCTCCTTGTATTGCTGCTTTCCTCAAGAGCAGCTGTTTCAGGCTTACCTGGATTATGACCATAATGAGAGAGGGGTTCTTGTTGGGCGTGCATCCCCAGGGGGGGTTGCACTTGATATCTGACCTTGGTTTTCATTTCATACCAGGTGTTTGTAGGCCTTGAAATGTTTCTGTGGGCTCCAGGGGACAGTTAAGTGAAGGAGGGCGAGCGTAGGGTTAGTTCCCAGGGAGACAGGATGTGTGCAAGGGTTAGAGAGTCACAGAATCATCTCGGTTGGAAAAGCCCTTGAAGCTCCTCCAGTCCAACCATGAACCTCACCCTGACCGTTCCTAACTCCACCAGATCCCTCAGCGCTGGGTCAACCCGACTCTTCAACCCCTCCAGGGATGGGGACTCCCCCCCTGCCCTGGGCAGCCCATTCCAATGCCCAACAACCTCTTCTGGAAATAAATGCTTCTTAAGAGCCAGTCTGACCCTGCCCTGGCGCAGCTTGAGGCCATTCCCTCTTGTCCTGGTGCTGGTTCCTTGGCTCAAGAGACTCATCCCCCATCTCTGCACCCTCCTTTCAGGGAGTTGTAGAGGGCGATGAGGTCTCCCCTCAGCCTCCTCTTCTCCAGACTAAACCCCACCAGTTCCCTCAGCCGCTCCCCATCAGACCTGTGCTCCAGACCCTGCACCAGCTCCGTTGCCCTTCTCTGGACACGCTCGAGTCATTCAATGGCCTTTTTGTAGTGAGGGGCCCAAAACTGAACCCAGTCATCGAGGGGCGGCCTCACCAGTGCCGAGTCCAGGGGTAAGATCCCTTCCCTGTCCCTGCTGGCCACGCCATTGCTGATACAAGCCAGGATGCCATTGGCCTTCTTGGCCACCTGGGCACACTGCTGGCTCACTGCAATTGTGGCTGTTGCATGGTTGTATTAAGCCTGTGAAAGCAAGTGCCCAGAGCAGGTAAAGCCACATTGCACTTTGCCTTTTTTCTTGATGGCGGCTCACAGTGTAAATTCCTCGCCCAGCAGAGCTGGTGCCTTCAGGCTGCCCCAGCACCTCTTGGCACAGCCCGTGTGCTGCAGGGAGCTGCACCCGCTGGCCTGGCAGTGGCAAGGAGACCAGCTTGTCCCTTCAGTGCTTCACAAGGCATAAAGAAAGCAAGCTGCTCCTTCCCCAGCACTGCTTCTGAACACGCTGTGGTGCTTTGTAGCTGCCGTGACTGTGCCTGGGGCTCCTGTGGGCTGAGGCTGAAATGCATGTCACGGGCTGGGTTTGTCCCTTCCCTGTGTCCCTCTTACAGCTGTTGGTTTTTAATCTTCCTCTCCTTTGCTTCAAATCACAGAACCAGATGTTGGTGTTTGCAAGTGCCCTGCAGGAGAGGTACTGGACCTGCTGGGCCTTTGGATGACCGATTTGCTGTGAAGCCAAGAGCCAAGGAGACCCGTCCCACTGCAAATGGAGCTGCCAAGGGATGCCAGAAGCTGCAAATGCTAACCAAGCTGTTGTGGACCAGGTAAAGCACATCAGGGTTTTTTTTTTCTTGTCCTGGAGTAGTTGGAGGGAAGGACCACTTGTGGCATTTAGCGCAGCTAGAGCTCAACCTGGCTACAGCTGTTAAAGATAACAAAAAATGCTTCTATAAATTGATTAACACCAAAAGGAGGATTAGGGAAAATGTCCCTCCTTTACTGGATGCAGAGGGAAACATGGTAACTAAGGATGAGGAAAAGGCTGAGGTGCTCAACGCCTACTTTGCGTCAGTCTTTAGCAGTGGAACTGGCTGTTCCCTGGACACCCAGCCTCATGAGCTGGGAGATGGGGAGGGGAAGCAGAATGGGGTCATCACAATTACAGAGGAAGTGCTCAGAGACCTGCTACACCACTTGGATGCACACAAGTCTGTGGGACCGGATGGGTTACACCCAAGGGTGCTGAGGGAGTTGGCAGATGTGCTCGCCAAGCCGCTTTCCATGATTTACCTGAAGTCGTGTCTAACTGGGGAGGTCCCATTGGACTGGAAGGTGGCAAATGTGACACCCATCTACAAGAGAGGCAGAGAGGAGCATCCAGGAAACCATAGACCTCAGTGCCAGCGAAGGTCGTGGAGCAGGTCATCTCGAGTGCCATTAAAAGTCATATAATGGACAACCAGGGGATCAGGCCTAGTCATCATGGGTTTATGAAAGGCAGGTCCTGCCTCACAAACCTGATCTCCTTCCATGACAAGATGACGTGACTGTTGGACGATGGAAAGGCTGTGGATATTGTCTACCTGGATTTTTGAAAAGCATTCGACACAGTTCCCCATAGAATTGTCATAGAAAAACTGTCTGCCCATGGCCTGGAGGAGCGAACGGTCTGCTGCGTCAAGCACTGGCTGGATGGACGGTCCCAGAGAGTGGTGGTCAGTGGAGCTCAATCCAGCTGGCGGCCGGTCACAAGTGGTTTTCCTCAGGGCTCGGTGTTGGGACCATTTCTGTTCAACATCTTATTGATGATCTTGATAAGGACACAGAGTGTATCATCAGTAAGTTCGCAGATGACACCAAGTTAAGCGGGAGTGTCGATCTGCATGAGGACAGGGAGGCTCTACAGAGAGACCTGGATAGATTGGATCGGTGGGACAACATTAACGGGATGAGCTTCAACAAGGACAAGTGCCAGGTCCTGCACTTGGGCCACAACAACCCCCTGCATGGCTACAGGCTTGGGGAGGTGTGGCTGGAGCTGTCTGGAAGAGAAGGATCTGGGGGTTCTGATTGACAAGCAGCTGAACATGAGCCAGCAGTGTGCCCAGGTGGCCAAGAAAGCCAACGGCATCCTGGCTTGTATTAGAAATAGTGTGACCAGCAGAAGCAGGGAGGTGATAGTCCCCCTGTGCTCTGCACTGGTGAGGCCACACCTGGAGTTTTGTGTCCAGTTTTGGGCACCTCAGTACGAGAGAGATCTCGAGGTGCTGGAGCGAGATCAGAGGAGGGCAACGAGGCTCGGGAAGGGCCTGGAGAACAAATCCTGTGAGGAGCGATTGGAGGAGCTGGGACTGTTTAGTGTGAGGAGGAGAAGGCTGAGGGGAGACCTCATCACTCTCAACAGCTCCCTGAAAGGACATTGTAGAGAGCTTGGTGCTGGTCTCTTCTCACAGGTAATTAGCGATAGAACAAGAGGGAATGGTTTTAAACTGCAACAGGGGAGGTTCATAGTGGACATGAGGAAAAACTTTTTCCCAGAAAGAGTGATCAGACAGTGGAATAGGCTGCCCAGGGAGCGGGTGGAGTCCCCATCCCTGGATGCTTTTAAGGGTCGTTTGGATGAGATGTTGAGGGATATGGTGTAGGGGACAACTTTGTAGAGTTGGGCTGATGGTTGGACGCGATGATCCCAAGGGTCTTTTTCCAACCTGAATAATTCTGTGATAAGCCTGTTATTGCATCGCGTCATCGCTATGGGTGATAGATCTTACACTAATGGCATCACATGAATGAATATTATGAACTTTGGTAGGGTCAGGACTGATTTCAGCAACTGATTTCAGCCAGTGGAATATCCTATATCCTGTAACGTCATGCTTAGGATGTCAAGGAGGGGCAGCTGGGAAGCAGGAGGTTCTCTCTTGCATCTGGGATTGCGGTTGCGGGGTCTCGGTTTTTGGGGATCGCTGACTGGGAAGGGGCTGGGTATCAGGTGGCGAGTGGTGAGCAATCACAGGCTGCATTACCCGTTTGTACTTTCTATCATTGTTATTGTTTTATTACAATTACTAAACTGTTTCTTATCTCAACCCATGAGTTTCCCTTTGTCCCTCCAATGGGTCCCCCATTTCCCGGGCAGGGGGAGGGTGAGCGATTGGCTGCGTGGGGTTTGGCTGCCGGGCAAGTTCAAAGCACGACAAGGGGCTGAGCAAGCGCAGAGCCCCAGGTTTGCTCTTGGGCTGAACAGGCTGCCAAGGGCTGGTGAAGGCCGGGGACAACATTCCTTCCTAGGACCTTCTGTGTGGCCTGAGCTGATGGTGTGTTTGGATGGGTCTGGTACAGCAGCAATCAGGGTGGGCAACGGGACCCGGAACTGGGCAAGGGGAATGCCCTTCGGCTACTGTCACAAGACCATCTACAGCAATCTCCATGTCACAACTGCAGCCGTGACACTGAGCAGAACTTGTAAAGAAAAGTAGCTTTGCCACTGGTGTGAACCTTCCCCGGGGAGACTGAGCCGGCTGCGGGTCCAGCGAGGCCCGAAGCACAGGGCCATGGCGCTGGGCAGCCGGCCAAGGCCAGCCCGCAAGGAGGGAGGTGTGGGCAAGGTGCTGCCAGGCCCCGGGGGAAGAAAACCCTCTGGGCCCAGCCCCTAACGCTGCCCCTCGAGAAAAGGAGAGCAGGAGGCAGAAGCCAACAAATGAGCGTGGAGTGTCCCAGGGCAGAGATCAATGGCCAACTTTATTGCACCGGTGGAGGGGGATCAGGGCCAGCACATGGGGACAGCGCACGGTTGGTCCCGCGTCTGCGTCCGCGCTGGCTGTAAGGGTTTTGGGCCCGACGTTCCACGCGGGAGCGGTCCCTCATCCGCGCAGGCCCACAGCGGCTGGAGCGGCTGCCACTCTCGGGCGCTGGAGAGGGGCAGGAGGACTCCGCTGGCAGCTGGCTGGTGGTGCTGGGGCTGCTGCTCTCCGGTACTGGGGAGCCGTGGGATGTCTCCAGCGCTGCCTGGCCGGGGGTGCTGCTCTCAGCACTTGGGGCTGGCGCGCGGCTCCTCTCCTGGCGTCTTCTGGGCCGGCTGTAGGGCGTCTGGGCCTGACGTTGCACCTGGGAGCGGCGTTGCCTGCGGTCGGGCCCAGGTGAGCTGGAGCTGCTGCTGCCCTGAAGCACTGGGGAGTCGTGGGATGGCCCTGATGCTGCCTGGCTACCGGTGCTGGGGCTGCTGCTCTCCGGTACTGGGGAGCCGTGGGACGTCCCCAGCGCTGCCTGGCCGGGGGTCCTGCTCTCAGCACTTGGTGCTGGCGCGCGGCTCCTCTCCTGGCGTCTTCTGGGCCGGCTGTAGGGTGTCTGGGCCCGACGTTGCACCCGGGAGCGGCGTTGCCTGTGGTCGGGCCCAGGTGAGCTGGAGCTGCTGCTGCCCTCATACGCTGGGGAGTCATGGGATGGCCCCAGTGCCGCCTGGCTACCACTGCTGGGGCTGCTGCTGTCTTGTGCTGGTGAGCTGTGGGATGACCCCGATCCTGATTGGCTGCCAGAGCCCGCGAGCTCTGAGATGTCACCGGAGGCTGTAAGGGGAAACAGGAAGGTCATAGGCACAGAGGCCACTGTGGAGAGGCCAGAGTGGTGCCCCCAGCCCTCCTGGAGCAGAGGGGCTCTGCCAAGCCCAGCCTGGGCACCCGCTGCCAGGCCTTGCCTGGGCCCTGGCCCCAGCCCAGGGGCATGAAGGTGCTTTGCCTCTTACCGGTGCCCTGGCCAGCACAGCTCTCACACTCCCAGCTGGTCCTGCTGGTCCTCAAGTTGGAGCAGCGCCGGTGGGTGCCCTCAGCAGCGCAGGAGCTGCACAGGAGCAGTTCCCAAGGCCTGGGGAAGCAAAAGGGTTCATGGCTGTGAGGACAAAGTGACCGCAGCACGGGATTGTGCGGCAGAGCTCCTGTTCTCAGTCCTTCTGCTTCGAGCTCTTGGCGACACAGAGATCCTGTGCAGAGCCCAGGGTGCCGCTTTGGCAACTTACCCCCGTTCCTCTGCCTGCTCCCTGCCTCCGGGACAAAGGCACACACGAGCATCGCAGCGGCTGTGCCTCTGGATTAGTGCTTCATCTAGAGGCCCGCTGTCCCGTGATGGATTTCTGATGGAGAGAGGGAAATCGTTGAGCCCCTGCTGCCCCGGCATAAGGCCGATGCAGGGCAGCCCTGCTCCTCCCCCCTGCCCGGTTTACAGCTCCTCCATGAAGCTGAAGCCTGGGGACTGATGGGACAGCAGAGGGCCAGGACTGCAGGGGCAGCCCCTGGCATGGCACAGGGCTTGCAGCCTCCTGTCCTGTGAGCCGGCAGGACACCAACCTCAAGGGGATTCGGATGCCCATTGTGAGCATGTCCATAAGAAAGTCATGCTTGTCTCTGCAGAGGGGGCAGTTGAAGGAAGTAGTACCAGCGTACCGAGCCTGGCCCTGCAGAGGAAACAAGAGTAGGAGTGAGGCTCTGGTGCTGCCAAGAGCCTGCCATGTCCTGGGCATGAGGGAACGGCTCCTACCTGGATGCAGCCCCGGTGGAACCAGGCGTGTTTGCAGGCGGGGCACACCATGGTGTGGTAGGACTTTCTGTCCTCCACAGGGTCCAGGCAGATGAGGCAGTCGGTGTTCTCCGGATCCGCCTCCACCTCCTGCTCTGGGCGGTGCTCCCTGCAGAAGGCCCTGGGGGAGAAAAGAGAAGGGATGGGTGAGGGTGAGGAGTGATGGGTCCTTCCCCGGTGGGGGTGAGGAGAGATGACGTACCTGTGCGGAAGGAAGTACTGGGTGATACATTGACCCTCCATGGCACAGGGCAGATGGAAGCTGCGGTCGCAGCCCTCCTGGCAGCAGGTGATGGCGGCCCCGCTCTCACCACAGACGAAGCATTGCTGGAAAGAGCAGAGCAGCCCCCGTCAGCGGCAGCCTCAGGGCCTCACCAGCCAGTCCCATGCCTCTGGGCAGGGTGCAGGATGTGTCCGCTGCTGGGCCACAGCTCACAGATCCACCCGGTGCACGAGGCTCCTGGGCTGGAGCCTCTGTGGAGCTGCTGGGAGCAAGGCTTTTGTCCCGCAGCTGCTTGGAAGGGCTGGGCTTTCTTTCCTGGGCTCTGGGCTAAGCTCCCCCAAACCTCTCCTGACACAAATGTCCCTGACCTTGTCAGGTCCTCACCTTCTGCGCTGCCCGCTCGATTGTGTGGGCAAGGTCCTCAGTGATAAATACCAGCATCCCTGATTCCTCGTTCTGCCAGTAAAAAAGCTCACTGGCAAAAATCTGCAGAAGAGTAGAGAAGAGAGGAGGAGCTGATGAGGAGAGCATGGCTGGGAGTGCCTGTCAGCGAGCTGGAGGGAGCCCCAGGGCACTCACCAGGCAGAAGAAATGGGAACAGAACTCTTCAATCTTGATTTTTGGCCCACAGAGAACCGGGTCTGCCGCTGCCCGGCCGCACAGCACGCACGCTGGAGGGGAGAGAGCAAATGCTGGCGGGAATGAGCACCTCTGCGGGGTTGGGGAAGCGTCCCTGAGGGGTTGTCCCCAGGGGCCTGCTCCATCCCTGAGGAGCTGAGGGGAAGGGCTGGGGGCCGTGTAGAGGAAGGGGCATCGCAGGCACTGCCTCCCCCTGCCACCGCGCTTGGCCCCACGCTGACCGCCCCGACAGCCCCTCTGCTGTGCTGTGGGAGGGAAACTTTGCTCTCACCCTCCTCCATCGAGTCGGGGGCCTCCTCCTCTTCCCTCTCAGACATGGTGCACCACCACAGCAAGTGTTGGGAGCGTCCCTGTCCCAGCAGCACCAGGGTGTCTCTCCCAGATGCTCCTCGGCTGACTCTGAGGGACAAGCAGGGCGCGGGTCAGCTCTCAGCACAGCCCCAGTGCCCCGAGGTGTGGGACCCCCCCTCCTCCGTCGGCAGCCCCCTGCAAGCCCCATCCCTCCCCTGCGCTCTCCTCACCTCCCAGGTCGCACTGACACGTGTCTGGAGCCTAGCGATCCTTTTTATAGGCTTGTCCCTGTGGCTCACAGTGGCCATTGTGACATCGGCACCCCCATCTATGGGCAGGGACACCCTTGGTGCGTCACCGTGGCCACAGTGACATCACACCCCATATATGGGCAGGGATACCCTTGGCAGGTTTCCATGGCCACGGTGACATCAGTACCCCCACATACGGGGCGCTGACCCGACCAGTCCGAGAGGACTCCTGACAGCAGGGCTGGGCTGCAGATGTGGCTGCAGGTGCTGCGGGGAGATGCTGGGTGTCTGGGTGGGCTGACCTGGCTGGTTTGGTGGTTTTGAGGGCGCTGTACTCTCTGCACCAGCTGCTAATAAGGTGTTTTCTGTGGGCAGGGCCGGTGGCCCATCAGTCTGTGTTCTCAGAGATGAGCCCACAGGAGTCCCTCGCTGGGGCTTGGCTGCAGAGAGCTCTGTGGTATCTTGACAGTGTTTGACATTTCCCAGACAATGCTTAAACCTGCCAGTTGACGCTGTTTAACACTCTCCTCTGTAAGAGCCTTCCAGCGGGGATGCCTGTCAACTCTGGCTTTCCCTTCAAAGAACTGTTCCCAAAAGCTGCTGTATCTTTGTCACTTGCCAGATGCCACCTTGTTGCAATATGCCAAATTACAGGGAAACAACTTTTATAATCAAACTTGTGAATGGAAAAACAACACTGGGTCCTGGTATTGTACCATCCGGATAATCAGTCAAGTAAATGAGGTTTTCAGCCCTCTGGGAGATAAAAACACAACTTATTTTCAAACCCCAAGGACTGCAGAGGGACCATTTGCCAAAGGTAGCAAAGCCAAAAAGGGCCATTATTGGGTATGTGGACATACTGCCTACAAAGAATTACCAGCAAACTGGTCAGGGATTTGCTATATAGGGATTATCCGACCCCTGTTTTTCCTTCTTCCGGAGGCAGATGGTCCTCAATTAGGAATAAAATTATATGATAAGCTAGGGAACAAAAGGATTGTCCGCAACAAGCGGTCTGTTGAGTTTAAAATAGGTGGAACTCAAAAGTGGGGGGAAAATGAGTGGTCCCCTGAAAGAATTATTGAGCATTATGGGCCTGCCTCTTGGAATCCCAATGAACCGATATCAGGGGCAAGAGAACCAATTTATAAGCTGAACTGTATAATTCGACTACAAGCAGTTCTAGAAATTATTACTAATAAAACTGCTAATGCTATAGACCTTTTAAGTCAACAATCTTGCACTGCAATCCTTCAACATCGCATGGTTTTAGACCTCCTACTAGCTGAAGAGGGAGGAGTATGTGGAAAACTAAATGTTTCTAACTGTTGTTTGGAAATAGCCGATGTAGGTGAAGTAGTCCTTCAACTGACCACAGACATTAGGAAAGTAGCTCATGTCCCCGTTCAAAGATGGAACGGCTGGAGTGGTGATTTATGGTCTCGGTTACCCAGAGCACCATGGGTAAAGCAGCTTCTATTTTATCTCCTATGTGCATTTGCTGCCTTGATGTTTTTGCCGTGTGTTATTCCTTGCTTTGTTCAGTTAATCCAGCGTGTTGTTTCTAACATGCAATTTATATTTACTGTCTCACCTGATGGTGTAAAGCAGATTCGTATCGTTTGCCAACCAAAGCCTGTCGCTGTATCAATTATTTAAACCTTAAGTTTAGGATAGATGTTTCTAGGCCTAAACAGCACATGCGCTCTGGGCTGGGGGCGTCCACTTTGGCAGATCCCTGGCTCAGGCGAGTCCGACCACCATTTATTTTCGGCGCCGCAGTTTGTGACAACAACCAGAATGTATACCCTTTTAATATTGAATTTTGTGGCTGTTGCTTTGTTAGCTCTTGCTGTATTTTCTCTTGCGGTATGTATGTGTTCCATCTGGTAAGTGTCCATGTAAACCGTCTTGTAGTTGTGCCTGTTCATGTAAACAACCACCTCCTTCCCCTCCCCATCCCCAAGGACCGAGAGCACATTCCTCAGCCCAGTCTGAGACGGGACCGAGAGCCCATTCCTCGACCCAGTTTGAGACACGTGTTTGTTTAACTTTGTTTAGTTAAAAACCTGTTAGTTGATAGTGTTACTGTTACCTTTTTATATGTTTATTTAGAATATTGTTAACATTGTTATGGATAGTGTTGTTTATTTACCTTTGTTTAAGTTTGGAACAGAAGTTTCTAGGCCCAAATGACGCATGCGCTTTGGGATAAGGGGCATGGAAAGGGATTTTCCTGCTGCACATGCTGACCCCAACTGCAGCGGACAGCGTGGACTGCCAGAGACTCAGACACTCTGTGGTATTTTGTTAGAACTGTGGGAAAAGATGGAACATAGATTAGGATTAATTTTAATTCACTTTGTAGTTTTTGCCTTATTGGTTACTATCTTAATTGTCATTGTAATAGTTCTTTTTTGTCCCTGTAAACATCAATCATGTAAGTTGCCGTCATGCTCTTCTGTTGATTCATCGGAGCCTCAAAATTAGTTTATAAGATGTTTTGGTTTTATAAAATTAGTTAGTTTTAAGCATGATATATCTGTTAAAGAATGTTATTGGCTATAGGTTTGTTAGTTAAAAATGCTTATATTTGTTAAAGATATTGTTAAAGACATGTTTATTGAAAGAAAATTTGCCGGAAATCTTGTTTGTTATTGTATTTTGCGCTTTTCTGGTCTTTCTCTCTCTTTCCATATACTGTTTTCTTTAACGCCGCCACGAAGACAGCAATGTCGAGCCACGGGATGGTGTAAGGAACTGTGTTAGACATTGTTTGTCTCTACATTGCTGCTCCGCAACCACCACTTCCCGCCCCCAGCATCCTGTTGTTCTAAAGGAGAACTCTTTGGAGGAGACACCGAGTCCCCGACAAAACCACGACATCCGCTCAGAGCGAGAACAACGACAGCCTTGGCCGTGCCTGCCAAGCTGTACCTGCGCGCGAGCTGGGTGCGGGGCAAGGAAGACATGCAAAGGCTGAAGGCACTGCAGGTCGACCCCCCGCCAGCACGACCACCATGGACACCTGGACATGCGCGCATAGTAGACCACGGGGCGGCACATATTACAGTGAGTTCTGTGGAAATGGGCGGATCCTTCGAGGAAACAGTGGGGACTGGGACAATAAAAGGACTGCGTACTCCTCTCTTGGGGCCTCCGTCCTCGGCACCTGTTACTTGGAGCTGGGACCTCGGCAGAGCTTGGAGCACCATCACCTGCACCGAGGCCGAGCCTACGGAACATCGCTGGATCCCTGGTGGCAGCGGTAATTAGCTGCATCTCTACCATTTTCTTGCTTAGGGATTCTAACTTTCCCTTTCTTTTTCTCTCTGTCCTATCGCTGTTATCAGTTGTTATAGAAAATAAAGTTTACAAGGTTGTACGGCATCTGACCTCGTTTGTGTCTTAATCTCGCTCTTGGGATTGTTTAAGAACCCTCCCCGATACTGGATCGGGACAGCAGCGTCCTGACCCAAGGCACCTCGAGGAGTTTCCTTGGGCGGCGTCCCGAACCCAAGGGGAGAGTCGTTGACCGCAGCGTGCTGCTCCAGGGGGACGAGCTCAAAATGGCTCCCCCAGGGGACTCCATTTATACCCAGGCCGAATCCGAGCTGTAGTCAATAGCGGCTCCCATTGGTCAAAGGTCTCAACTACCGCGAGACCTTGAAAACAAAGACAGCCAGAGGCTGCCACGCTTCAGCAGCCAAGAAGCTCTGCTTTCACTGGGCGGATGCACCTGCCACACAAACCACTGACACATCGTGGGGGTATTTTTTATGCCTTATGGTAAAACAACCCAGTGGTACCGTCTTGCAGGTTCGCTAACATTAATACTGGGAACAAAAAAGGGAAATTTAGATGCATCATCTGGATGCAAGGGAATGGAGAAGAAAAAAAAAAATCCTTTAGATGAATTATTGCAAGGTGCCAGTTTCAGGGAATCGTTGGGGAGGGCATTCCTATCTGTAACGTACCCATATCCTCCATGGCATCATTAATGTGTCGGAGATCATGTAAAAGTCACCATTTACCACTTTTGTTAACAAACACCAGGGGGTTCCAAGGACTGGTGGTAGGTACGATATGTCCTGCACTTAACTGTTCATGAATTAAATCAGTAAGGTTGGCGACAGCCACTGATCCACCCACACAGGTGATTCTGTTTTCCGGGTTAGTTTCAGGGTGGGTTTCAGGGTGGGCTGTTCTGCAGTGGCGATTAAGACAAATTTGATCCAATTTGAGTTCCCCATTGAGCCATACAGTCACGGCCCATGATGTAGTAGGGGTTTCCAATATAAATGGATGAATATTTGCTCCCCAGGTTTCTGGGACCCTTATAAGAATGAGATCTTTGCTGAAAAGCACTCGAGTTACCCAAGCTAACAGCCAATCTGCTCGCAGATATTACAGTCACATCCGCGCCAGTATCTAAAATGCCTGTCAGTTCAACAGATTCTTCTGCTTTGGTGAGGGCACATTTTATCACAGGTCGACTTTGTCTCACTGCCTGAGCTCAAAATGTTTGAGGATTACCTGCTGATCCAAATCCTGAGTCACCCGAGCTTCTCGGCATACTGTAAGGGGGGGGGCACAGTAAAATAAACAAGCTGAGTAATTTTTGACCCTTGTTACTGAACATGCATCTATGACCTCTGGTAAAACGAACAACCCCTGTAAGGTTGTAGATGATTTTTATGACAATACCCTTCTCAGATAGATGGTACAAAGGTGCACTCTCCCCGCAGAGTATGCTCCTAAATTCAAGACAACAATTAACACAGTAAAACGAACAACCGCCTTCAAGACAACAATTAACATAGAATTACTGCCTCCCACTAGAGGAGATATTCCACCTATGACACTTAAAACACTTAGTCCGAACAAACAGGCTGCACCGATGACCCAGCGGGCACTAGGGCGCTTGGGCGCTCTGTCAGAGAACTCCACACGCCGCAGCTGCTGCTTTTGGCGGGGGCGGGGTGGGGCCGAGAGCGTGGTGCTGGGCTCGGCCGCAGGCGGGTAGGAGACTTAAGACTGTCTTAGTTTTCTCATTAGCATTATCATAAGTAAGCATATCAAGAAATTTAACTTTCATCATTTAAGTCAGGATTACCATCAATAGCGGCATGTAGTCTGTCAATAAATTTTGGGTAGGGCTCCGTGGGTCCCTGTCTTACTCCTGTAAATGCTGGCGCCGCCTTTTCATCATGTACAGCTAAAACTGTTTTTAGGGCTAATTCCTGGGTTAAGTGTAAGACTTCCGGTTGAAACCCCGCTTGCCAATCTGGGTTGGCAAAAGGGCCTGCGCCCATCAGCATTTGAGCTGCACCCCATATAGAGGGTCTCCTTGCTGACGGGGTGTGGCTGCCGCAGCCTCGCAGGCCACTTGCCAACGTTGGAAGAATTGCAATTGTTGGGAAGCTGTTAGTAAGGTTTGTATAATCATGCACAAGTCATATGGAGTTAATAAATTTGCTGTAAAAATATGCTGAACTACTGAATTAGTATATGGTGATTTTAACCCGTATTGTGTTACTGCTGATTTTGCGTCCTTATCATTTTCCAATCTCAGGCCTCCCACTCATTGCCTTGTGGGGTTACTATTACCGGAAACACCGCTGGTCCAAGCTCCTTAAACTGCCCCTCTATTATTGCATCCCGAATAACTCCCCGCCATCGATGTGCTGGATTATCATTACCACCCACACCTCCCAGTGCCCCGCCTCCCATCTGAGCCGACGATGGCAGCGGCCCGATCGCCACTGTTTCCCCCTGACCGCCCCCCCCCAGTGTCAGGAAAAAAGGGGTTAATAGGAAGAGGGGGTGGCGGCGGTGCCGTAGGAATAGGCTGAGCCGATTCCTTCATTCGCGTTTCAAGTTGCTCTAGTTTTCTCATTAGTTCTCGCAAGTGTGGATCTTGTAAACCATAACGAGATTGTTCCTGCACCGATCGGGGTGATGGAGGCGAGGACGGGGGCAGGGGCGGGTCGGTGCCTTCCTCTGACGAGGCGGCGGCGGTGGGCGCGGGGTTGGGCGGGAGGTGGCAGGAGTAGGGCGGGGCGGTGCGCTCCGGGGATTGTTCTTTTGGGCTTGAGGGGGGGGAGTCGAGCTGTAGTAAATCTGTTGATTTTTGCTCTTGATTTTCCTGCCGCACAGGTGCTGCGCGTGAAGCGTCCCCGTCCCTCCTTTTAGGAGCCGCCTTAGGTAACAGGGATCCCGCGAACGTCATAGCGGTAGCAGAATCCTTAGTGCCAGCGCTTTCTGCCTCTGCTGACAAGGCAGCGAAAGCAGAGGCGGTGGTCTGCCGTTCAGCTTTCAGTTCTTTCAGAGTCTCTAGGACCAACCTCCACATGGTGGAGAGTTTCCTACTGTCTTTAGAACCTGAACTAATGTTGTTCCACAGTGCCGCGCCGATGTTTTCCCAAGTAGCTGCTTCAAAGGCTGCGGTCACTGAGGGGATTAGTTCGTGCTGCCGAGCCCACAACAGCAACTTCTTCAGGTTCCCCTCATCATAAGATACTCCTCTCTTAGAGAGTATATGTTGGAGGAGCTTCTTCTTTGCTTAGCGTGGACCCCATCTCCTCCCCTGCCGCTCACCTGATCAGGGCGAGATTCTGACAATTGCGTGCGCGCATCTTCCCAGGCGCCGGGGCAGCGCCTGCTACGGCTGGCTTCCGCCTCCTCCAGACCGTCTTCTCTTGCTCGGGCGAGCACAGACGGGAGGGTCCCGATTCCCCAGAGTTTAAGTCCTGCGTATCTTCGATGAGGCTCCCTCAGGGCCCTGGTTGGGTGTCAGCTGCCGATGCGGAAGTTCCGGACACAACTTAGACAACCAATTTGATCGAGTTGATGACACTTTATTAAAGGCTACACAGCAATTTATACTCTATCACAAGCTTCACGCACTGCTGTCTTATTGCTAATAGGCTAAAGCTACTTGTTCACGCGCCCTTTTGCCCCCTATGATTGGTCCCGGTGTGGTGTCCACGCGCTGCTCTCCCACGAGGTAGGCCCCCTGTTTTCGACATTCCAACTTCTTTATCTCTTGGGCAGGAATGTAGTTTCTCAGGCCGTCTCGGCCTTGTTTATGTCCTTGAACACAGCTGCAGCTTGCTGTTACAGTGAGGCCCCTTGGTCTGGATCACTCACAACATGTTCGTTGTTCTCCAGCGATTCCACATTCCCATTTGACCCTATCCCAGGCACAGGTGTGCCAGGCCTTTGGGAGATGATGGGCTGTTATAACCGTTTCCCAGCAATCGGGAGGGCAGGAGCCAGGCTCGTTAAGGGGGCGCCTTAACGTTATCAGTCCTTATCTCCACAGACTGGTGTATAGCTCGGGGGAGGTGGCTGGAATCACACCTGGCACAGAGCAGCCCAACAGGAGGGGCGGGGAGGGCTGAGAATTGCACCACCACAATCCACCCCGTGACTAAAGTCAATTCATCTTGTCCATAGAGTGGCAGTGGGCTTGCCTCTTGCCTCTATGCCTATAAACAGAGGATGCCACAATCCCATTATAATTGGAGGGGATTTTGTGTTTGATTAGCTTCTATTAAAAAAAAAATTATTTGGGGGAAGTATACACACGGGGACACTTTTGTAACTGCGTAATCTGTCTAACCATCCTCCAAACCTTAATATACAAAACTATAATAAGCAGTAAACATATTAAAGTTAGAATTAGAAAATCATGACCGGGTGAAACATGGAATTAAACAGTCCTGTAGCTGTTGGTGACCACCAAAATAAGCTTTCCCACCATCGATGTTCTCCATCCTTTTTGACTCTCATTAGCACTTGATGTATTTCTTTTATATCATGCCGGACCGTCATAAGAGTCTTTTGTCCAGTTTTTAAAGGCCTTTTAAAGCCAACCACCAGAGCCTACCTGGAGCCATCTTGGACCAAACCTGGCCAGCCAGATCCTAGTCAGGGTTGTCTTTGATCCTGGCCTGCCACGCAGAGACTAATTAGAGCCCAGTTGGACACCACCTGGCCACCCAGAGGCAACCTAGAACCTGCCTGGAGCAGAGGTAATCCCCCCAGAGCCTACTCAGAGCCCTTGTGGCCTACCGCCAGCTAGCCAGAGATTACTTGGAGCCCATTTGGACCAAAGGTGGCAAGCCAGAGCCAACTCAGAGCTCTCCATGAGGCCGGCGTGCCACCCAGAGACTACTTACTGTTCAGCTGGACACAAGCTGGCCCGCCAGATGCTCTGGCTCTCTGGCTAATGCAGGAAGGTGGGCTCTGGCCCTCTTGCTTAGAACACAAGACAAAGGCTCTGACTCTCTGGCTAACATCAGAAGGAGGATTCTGGTTTACTGCATGACTCAGGGAAGGTGGGCTCTGGCTAAGGTAGGAAGACGGGCTCTGGGTGTCAGGCTAACAATGGCAGGCTCTCTGGATCACAATGCAGAAATGTAGCTTCTGGCTCTCAGAGCCCTCTTGGACCCTGTCCTGCCAGCCAGATCCTACTCAGAGTTGTCCTGGAGGCGGGTATGCCACCCAGAGCCTATCTAGAGCGCAGCTGGCCAGCCAGAGGAAACCAAAACCCTGCCAGCCAGGACCACAGGTCAGCCAGCCAGAGTCTACTCAGAGCCGTCTTGGACCCCAGCTTGCCAGCCAGATCCTACTCAGGCTTGTCTTTGAGCCCGGTGTGACAGCCAGAGCCTTCTTCAAGCCCAGCTGGACACCACCTGGCCAGCCAGAGGCAACATAGAGTCCACCTGCAAAAGAGCTAATTCAGGCAGAGCCTACTTGCGTCCCTCGTGGACCACAGCTGGCTGGACAGGTCCTATTCAGAGTTGCCTTTGAGCTCGGCCTGCCACCCAGAGCCTATTTCTAGCACAGCTGGATACCAGCTGGCCAGCCAGAGGCAACTTAAGAGTCCGTCTGGACCACAGCTCAGCTAGCCACCACCTGCTCACAGCCCTCTTGGACGGCAGCAGCTGGCCAGCCAGAGCCTATCCAGAGCCATTGTGGCCTGCAGCCTGCGATCCAAAGCCTACTTGGAGACCACTGGACAGCACAGCTGGACAGCCACAGCCTACTCAGAGTACTTCTTGAGGCCAGCATGCCATCCAGAGACTAATTGGAGCCCAGGAGGACATCACCTGGCCACCCAGAAGCAACCTACAGCCCGCCTAGACCACAGCTCAGCCAGCCAGATCCTACTCACAGCCCTCTTGGACCCTAGCTGGCCAGAGACACCCTACTCAGAGCCCCTGTGCTAGCATACTTGGGGCCCCCTTGGAGACTAAAGCTGGCCAGTCAGATCCTACTTAGAGTTGTCTTAGAGCCTGTCCTACCACCCAGAGTGTACTGAGAGCCAGTAGGCTATCAGCTGGCCATCCAGAGGCAACCAAGAACCCTCCTACACCACAGGTCAGCCAACCACAGCCTACTCACAGCCCTCTGGGACCTCAGCTGGCCAGACAGAGCCTACTCAGAGCCCTTTTGGCCTGCAGGCTGCAAGCCCGGGCCTGGAGCCTGTGGTATAGGCCCTTCAGACCCCAAGATGCTAAACACTGGTTAAGAAAGCAATTTTAAATATACAAATCTAATTTCCTTCAGTGTTTAAGTAACTGAATGAACTGCTCCTCCATCCTGGCTACCAGCTCTTGCTAGAAGGAGGATTCATTTCCCTGCACCTTGTATGCGGCTCCTGCTTAAAATACTGAGCTGAATCAGCAGATCCTGTCCTGGAGGAATAGGTAACCCTGTTCAGAACCTCTCTACATCACGCAGCCCCAATTTGTCTCTGCAGATTAAGGGCCAGAAGCAAAACAGAAACAGGACAAAGAATAAACTGACTCCTGGATTTGGAGGCCTGGTATCCTCCTCCCTAAAGACACGTCCAAAGACACCTGGGCTAAAGGAGTGTTCCTTCAAGTACAAGAGGTAATACAGTAAACCCCCTTGTTTTCTCTGGGGTTTGGTCACCAGAGGGCTGCCCACCAGCCCCTGGACAGAAGAGCACACATCCTAATTAAAGGCAACATGTAAAAGCCCAAAGCAACAAGGTGGCATCTGGCAAGTGACAAAGATACAGCAGCTTTTGGGAACAGTTCTTTGAAGGGAAAGCCAGAGCTGACAGGCATCCCCGCTGGAAGGCTCTTACAGAGGAGAGTGTTAAACAGCGTCAACTGGCAGGTTTAAGCATTGTCTGGGAAATGTCAAACACTGCCAAGATACCACAGAGCTCTCTGCAGCCAAGCCCCAGCGAGGGACTCCTGTGGACTCATCTCTGAGAACACAGACTGATGGGCCACCGGCCCTGCCCACAGAAAACACCTTATTAGCAGCTGGTGCAGAGAGTACAGCGCCCTCAAAACCACCAAACCAGCCAGGTCAGCCCACCCAGACACCCAGCATCTCCCCGCAGCACCTGCAGCCACATCTGCAGCCCAGCCCTGCTGTCAGGATCCTCTCGGACTGGTCGGGTCAGCGCCCCGTATGTGGGGGCACTGATGTCACCGTGGCCGTGGTAACCTGCCAAGGGTGTCCCTGCCCATATATGGGGTGTGATGTCACTGTGGCCACGGTGACCCGCCAAGGGTATCCCTGCCCATATATGGGGTGTGATGTCACTGTGGCCACTGTGTCCCACGGGGACAAGCCTATAAAAAGGATCGCTGGGCTCCAGACGTGTGTCAGTGCGACCTGGGAGGTGAGGAGAGGGCAGGGGAGGGATGGGGCTTGCAGGGGGCTGCCGAGGGATGAGGGGGGAATCCCACACTACGGGTCGCTGGGGCTGTGCCGAGAGCTGACCCGCGCCCCGTTTCTCCCTCAGAGTCAGCCGAGGAGCATCTGGGAGAGACACCCCGGTGCTGCTGGGACAGGGACGCTCCCAACGCTCACTGTGGACGTGCGCCATGTCTGAGAGGGAAGAGGAGGAGGCCCCTGACTTGATGGAGGAGGGTGAGAGCAAAGTTTCCCTTCTGCAGCACAGCAGAGGGGCTGTCGGGGCAGTCAGCATGGGGCCGAGCATGGTGGCAGGGGGAGGCAGTGCCTGCAGTGCCCCTTTCTCGCCACGGCCCCCAGCCCTTCCCCTCAGACCCTCAGGGACGGAGCAGGCCCCTGGGGACTATCCCTCAGGACGCTTCCCCTGGCCCTGCAGAGGTGCTCATTCCCACCGGCATTTGCTCTCTCCCCTCCAGTGTGCGTGCTGTGCGGCCAGGCAGCAGCGGACCCAGATCTCTGCGGGCAGAAAATTGAGCTGGAAGAGCTCTGTGCCCATCTCTTTTGCGTGGTGAGTGGCCCGGGGCTCCCTCCAGCTCGCTGACAGGCACTCCCGGCCACACACACCTCATCAGCTCCTCCTCTCTCCTCTTCTGCAGTTTTTTGCCAGTGAGCTTTTTTACTGGCAGGACGAGGAATCAGGGGTGCTGGGATTTCTCCCTGAGGACCTTGCCCACACAGTCGAGCGGGCAGCGCAGAAGGTGAGGACCTGACAAGGTCAGGGACATTTGTGTCAGGAGAGGTTTGGGGGAGCTTAGCCTGGAGACCACGAAAGAAATCCCAGCCCTTCCAAGCAGCTGCGGGACAAAAGCCTTGCTCCCAGCAGCTCCACAGAGGCTCCAGCCCAGAAGCCTCGTACTCTGGGCAGATCTGTGGGCTGTGGCCCAGTAGCGGCCACATCCTGCGCCCTGCCGGGAGGCGTGGGACTGGCTGGGGAGGCCCTGAGGCTGTTGCTGATGGGGGCTGCTCTGCTCTTTATAGAAATGCTTCGTCTGTGGTAAGAACGGGGCCACCATCACCTGCTGCTGGGAGGGCTGCGACCACAGCTTCCACCTCCCCTGTGCCATGGAGGGTGAATGTATCACCCAGTACTTTGCTCTGCACAGGTACCTCCTCTCCCCTCCTCACCCCAACCGGGGAAGGACCCAGCACTTCTCACCTCACCCATCCCTTCTCACCTCACCCATCCCTTCTCACCTCACTCATCCCTTCTCTCTTCCCTCCAGCTCCTTCTGCAGGGAGCACCGCCCAGAGCAGGAGGTGGAGGCGGATCCGGATAAGAACACCGAATGCCTCATCTGCCTGGAGCCTGTGGAGGACAGAAAGTCCTACCACACCATGGTGTGCCCCGCCTGCAAACATGCCTGGTTCCACCGGGGCTGCATCCAGGTAGGAGTCGTTCCCTCGCCCTCGGGACATGGCAGGCGCTGGGCAGCAGCATGGCCTCACTCCTGCTCCTTTTGTTTCCGCTGCAGGGCCAGGCTGCATGCGCTGGTTTTGCCTTCAACTGCCCCCTCTGCAGAAACGAGCAGGAGTTTCTCCAGGACATGCTCGCAATGGGCATCCGAATCCCCCTGAGGTTGGTGTCCCGCCGGCTCACAGAACAGGAGGCTGCAAGCCCTGTGCCATGCCAGGGGCTGCCCCTGCAGTCCTGGCCCTCTGCTGTCCCGTCAGCCTGGGCTTCAGCTTCATGGAGAAGCTGTAAACTGGGCAGCGGGGAGGAGCAGGGCTGCCCTGCATCGGCCTTATGCCGAGGCAGCAGGGGCTCAACGATTTCCCTTTCTCCATCAGAAATCCATCATGGGACAACGGGCCTCCAGACGAAGCAGTAATTGAGAGGCACAGCCGCTGCGACGCCCGTGAGTGCCTTTGTCCCGGAGGCAGGGAGCAGGCAGAGGAACGCGGGTAAGTTGCCAAAGCGGCACCCTGGGCTCTGCACGGGATCTCTGTGTCGCCAAGAGCTCGAAGCAGAAGGACTGAGAACAGGAGCTGTGCCACACAATCCCGTGCTGCGGTCACTTTGTCCTCACAGCCATGAACCCTTTTGCTTCCCCAGGCCCTGGGAACTGCTCCTGTGCAGCTCCTGCGCTGCCGAGGGCACCCACCGGCGCTGCTCCAACTTGAGGACCAGCAGGACCAGCTGGGAGTGTGAGAGCTGTGCTGGCCAGGGCACCGGTAAGAGGCAAAGCACCTTCATGCCCCTGGGCTGGGGCCAGGGCCCAGGCAAGGCCTGGCAGCGGGTGCCCAGGCTGGGCTTGGCAGAGCCCCTCTGCTCCAGGAGGGCTGGGGCACCGCTATGTCCTCTCCACAGTGGCCTCTGTGCCTGTGACCTTCCTGCTTCCCCTTACAGCCTCCAGTGACAGGTCAGAGCTCGCTGGCTCTGGCACTGGTAGCTGGTCAGGATCGGGGTCATCCCATGACTCGACAGCCCCAGAGAGCAGCAGCTCCAGCACTGGTAGCCAGGTGGTATCAGGGCCATCCGACGACTCCCCAGTGCTTCAGGACAGCAGCAGCTCCAGCTCACCTGGGCCCGACCGCAGGCAACGCCGCTCCCGGGTGCAACGTCAGGCCCAGACGCCCTACAGCCGGCCCAGAAGACGCTGGGAAAGGAGCCACGCGCCAGCACCAAGTGCTGAGAGCAGCACCCCCCGCCAGGCAGCGCTGGGGACGTCCCATGGCTCCCCAGTACTGGAGAGCAGCAGCCCCAGCACTGGTAGCCAGGCGGCATCAGGGCCATCCCAAGACTCCCCAGTGCTTGCGGGCAGCAGCAGCTCGAGCCGCCGTGGGCCTGCACGGATGAGGGACCGCTCCCGCTTGGAACGTCGGGCCCAAAACCCTTACAGCCAGCGCGGACGCAGACGCGGGACCAGCCGTGCGCCGTCCCCGCGTGCTGGCCCTGATCCCCCTCCACCGGCGCAATAAAGTTGGCCCTTAATCTCTGCCCTGGGACACTCCACGCTCATATGTTGACTTCCTCCTCCTGCTCTCCCGTTCTCGAGGGGCAGCGTTAGGGGCTGGGCCCAGAGGGTTTTCTTCCCCCGGGGCCTGGCAGCACCTTGCCCACACCTCCCTCCTTGCGGGCTGGCCTTGGCCGGCTGCCCAGCGCCATGGCCCTGTGCTTCGGGCCTCGCTGGACCCGCAGCCGGCTCAGTCTCCCCGGGGAAGGTTCACACCAGTGGCAAAGCTACTTCTCTTTACAAGTTCCGCTCAGTGTCACGGCTGCAGTTGTGACATGGAGATTGCTGTAGATGGTCTTGCAACAGTGGTCGAAGGGCATTCCCCTTGCCCAGATCCGGGTCCTGTTGCCCACCCTGATTGCTGCTGTACCAGACCCATCCAAACACACCATCAGCTCAGGCCACACAGAAGGTCCTAGGAAGGAATGTTGTCCCCGGCCTTCACCAGCCCTTGGCAGCCTGTTCAGCCCAAGAGCAAACCTGGGGCTCTGCGCTTGCTCAGCCCCTTGTCGTGCTTTGAACTCGCCCGGCAGCCAAACCCCACACAGCCAATCGCTCACCCTCCCCCTGCCTGGGGAATGGGGGACCCATTGGAGGGACAAAGGGAGAATCATGGGTTGAGATAAGAAACAGTTTAGTAATTGTAATAAAACAATAACAATGATAGAAAGTACAAACGGGTAACGCACTCTGTGATTCCTCACCACCCGCCGCCTGATACCCAGCCCCTTCCCAGCCAGCGATCCCCAAAAACCGAGACCCCGCAACCGCAATCCCAGATGCAAGAGAGAACCTCCTGCTTCCCAGCCGCCCCTCCTTGACATCCTGAGCATGACGTTACAGGATATGGGATATTCCACTGGATAATTTGGTGCTCTGGCTGTGCCCCCTCCCAGCTTCCTGTACACCTGCGCATGGACAGGACGTCGGGAACTGGAGAGACCTCGATCTATTACAACGATCCCTGTATTATCAGGATTCTTCTCATAGCAAATCCCGCACTGAATCCAAAACACAGCGCTATTCTAGCTACCAAGAAGAAAAATTAACTGTATCCCAGCTGAAACCAGGACAGGCTCCACCCCTTACCTTCTACCATTTACATACCATTTACGTTAGACTCAGGTTTCCAATACATTCTAAGGAATCCCCATCCCATTCCCTGGTCTCAAGTGTATCTCCACAGATCTCATTCCCTTCGTCTATGGGCCATCCCTCCAAAATGTGTAGTGACATCATTTAGTCCATAACTTCGGCTTCCATCTGTCATGACAGTCTTTTAAGGCAGGAGGGATGAGGCGGAGTTGGCTCCGTCGGTGGAGCGGGTGACCTTGGGCTCAGCGGGACGATGGCGTGAACTCTCTGCTACAAGTGGAGCTGGTGCATCTGGCGCTGTCCCTGCTCACAGTCTGCAGGCCAAAGATGTCCATCTCCAGGGCGTTGCTGGGCACCAGCTGCTGAAATCAGTCCTGACCCTACCAAAGTTCATCTTTTTTATTAATGTGATGCCATTAGTCTAAGATCTATCACCCATAGCGATGACGCGATGCAATAACAGGCTTATCACAGAATTATTCAGGTTGGAAAAAGACCCTTGGGATCATCGCGTCCAACCATCAGCCCAACTCTACAAAGTTGTCCCCTACACCATATCCCTCAACATCTCATCCAAACGACCCTTAAAAGCATCCAGGGATGGGGACTCCACCCCCTCCCTGTGTAGCCTATTCCACTGTCTGACCACTCTTTCTCTGAAAAATTTTTTCCTCATGTCCAGTCTGAACCTCTCCTGTTGCAGTTTAAAACCATTCCCTCTTGTTCTATCGCTAATCACCTGTGAGAAGAGACCAGCACCAACCTCTCTACAACGTCCTTTCAGGTAGCCGTAGACAGTGATGAGGTCTCCCCTCAGCCTTCTCTTCCTCACACTAAACAGTCCCAGCTCCTTCAATTGCTCTTCACAGGATTTATTCTCCAGGCCCTTCACCAGCTTCATTGCCCTCCTCTGCACTCGCTCCAGCACCTTGACATCTCTCTCGTACTGAGGTGCCCAAAACTGGACACAAAACTCCAGGTGTGGCCTCACCAGTGCAGAGCACAGGGGGACTATCACCTGCCTGCTTCTGCTGGTCACACTATTTCTAATACAAGCCAGGATGCCGTTGGCTTTCTTGGCCACCTGGGCACACTGCCGGCTCATGTTCAGCTGCTTGTCAATTAGAGCCCCCAGATCCTTCTCTTCCAGACAGCTCCAGCCACACCTCCCCAAGCCTGTAGCCATGCAGGGGGTTGTTGTGGCCCAAGGGCAGGACCTGGCACTTGTCCTTGTTGAAGCTCATCCCGTTAATGTTGTCCCACCGATCCAATCTATCCAGGTCTCTCTGTAGAGCCTCCCTGTCCTCATGCAGATCGACACTCCCGCTCAACTTGGTGTCATCTGCGAACTCACTGATGATACACTCTGTGTCCTTATCAAGATCATCAATAAAGATGTTGAACAGAAATGGTCCCAACACCGAGCCCTGAGGAACACCACTTGTGACCGGCCGCCAGCTGGATTGAGCTCCACTGACCACCACTCTCTGGGACCGTCCATCCAGCCAGTGCTTGACCCAGCAGACCGTTTGCTCCTCCAGGCCATGGGCAGACAGTTTTTCTATGAGAATTCTATGGGGAACTGTGTCGAATGCTTTTCAAAAACCCAGGTAGACAATATCCACAGCCTTTCCATCGTCCAACAGTCGGGTCATCTTGTCATGGAAGGAGATCAGGTTTGTCAGGCAGGACCTGCCTTTCATAAACCCATGATGACTAGGCCTGATCCCCTGGTTGTCCATTATATGACTTCTAATGGCACCCGAGATGACCTGTTCAATGACCTTCCCTGGCACTGAGGTCAGACCAACAGGTCTATGGTTTCCTGGATGCTCCTCTCTGCCTCTCTTGTAGATGGGTGTCACATTTGCCACCTTCCAGTCCAATGGGACCTCCCCAGTTAGACACGACTTCAGGTAAATCATGGAAAGCGGCTTGGCAAGCACATCTGCCAACTCCCTCAGCACCCTTGGGTGTAACCCATCCGGTCCCACAGACCTGTGTGCATCCAAGTGGTGTAGCAGGTCTCTGAGCACTTCCTCTGTAATTGTGATGACCCCATTCTGCTTCCCCTCCCCATCTCCCAGCTCATGAGGCTGGGTGTCCAGGGAACAGCCAGTTCCACTGCTAAAGACTGACGCAAAGTAGGCGTTGAGCACCTCAGCCTTTTCCTCATCCTTAGTTACCATGTTTCCCTCTGCATCCAGTAAAGGAGGGACATTTTCCCTAATCCTCCTTTTGGTGTTAATCAATTTATAGAAGCATTTTTTGTTATCTTTAACAGCTGTAGCCAGGTTGAGCTCTAGCTGCGCTAAATGCCACAAGTGGTCCTTCCCTCCAACTACTCCAGGACAAGAAAAAAAAACCCTGATGTGCTTTACCTGGTCCACAACAGCTTGGTTGGCATTTGCAGCTTCTGGCATCACTTGGCAGCTCCATTTGCAGTGGGACGGGTCTCCTTGGCTCCTGGCTTCACAGCAAATCGGTCATCCAAAGGCCCAGCAGGTCCAGTACCTCTCCTGCAGGGCACTTGCAAACACCAACATCTGGTTCTGTGATTTGAAGCAAAGGAGAGGAAGATTAAAAAACCAACAGCTGTAAGTGGGACACAGGGAAGGGACAAACCCAGCCCGTGACATGCATTTCAGCCTCAGCCCACAGGAGCCCCAGGCACAGTCACGGCAGCTACAAAGCACCACAGCGTGTTCAGAAGCAGTGCTGGGGAAGGAGCAGCTTGCTTTCTTTATGCCTTGTGAAGCACTGAAGGGACAAGCTGGTCTCCTTGCCACTGCCAGGCCAGCGGGTGCACCTCCCTGCAGCACACGGGCTGTGCCAAGAAGTGCTGGGGCAGCCTGAAGGCACCAGCTCTGCTGGGCGAGGAATTTACACTGTGAGCCGCCATCAAGAAAAAAGGCAAAGTGCAATGTGGCTTTACCTGCTCTGGGCACTTGCTTTCACAGGCTTAATACAACCATGCAACAGCCACAATTGCAGTGAGCCAGCAGTGTGCCCAGGTGGCCAAGAAGGCCAATGGCATCCTGGCTTGTATCAACAATAGTGTGGCCAGCAGGGACAGGGAAGGGATCTTACCCCTGGACTTGGCACGGGTGAGGCCGCCCCTCGATGACTGGGTTCAGTTTTGGGCCCCTCACTACAAAAAGGCCATTGAATGACTCGAGCGTGTCCAGAGAAGGGCAACGGAGCTGGTGCAGGGTCTGGAGCACAGGTCTGATGGGGAGCGGCTGAGGGAACTGGGGGGGTTTAGTCTGGAGAAGAGGAGGCTGAGGGGAGACCTCATTGCCCTCTACAACTCCCTGAAAGGAGGGTGCAGAGAGGGGGGATGTGTCTCTTGACCCAAGGAACCTGCGCCAGGACAAGAGGGAATGGCCTCAAGCTGCGCCAGGGCAGGGTCAGACTGGCTCTTAGGAAGGATTTCTTTCCTGAAGGGGTTGTTGGGCGTTGGAATGGGCTGCCCAGGGCAGGGGGGGAGTCCCCATCCCTGGAGGGGTTGAAGAGTCGGGTTGACCCAGCGCTGAGGGATCTGGTGGAGTTGGGAACGGTCAGGGTGAGGTTCATGGTTGGACTGGAGGAGCTTCAAGGGCTTTTCCAACCGAGATGATTCTGTGACTCTCTAACCCTTGCACACATCCTGTCTCCCTTGGAACTAACCCTACGCTCGCCCTCCTTCACTTAACTGTCCTCTGGAGCCCACAGAAAAATTTCAAGTCCTACAAACACCTGGTATGAAATGAAAACAAAGGTCAGATATCAAGTGCAACCCCCCCTGGGGATGCACGCCCAACAAGAACCCCTCTCTCATTATGGTCATAATCCAGGTAAGCCTGAAACAGCTGCTCTTGAGGAAAGCAGCAATACAAGGAGCTCCTCCCCAGCACATCGCTCCCAGAGCCCTGCTTGGTCCCCGGGCAGGGCAGGGGCTGCTGCCAGCATGGGCTCCCTGCCCTCCCAAATTCCCCCCTCGACAGTCCCACTTGCCCCAAGTCTACGTACAGGTTCATCTGGCAACGTCACAGCAACAGCAGCTGTCTTTCCAGTCAAATAAATTCATCTAAAAGAGGAAAGGCAGCTAGCATCTGCTCCCTGGCACAGCTTGCAGCAGACAGCAATATTGCCACATTTGATGTGTTTTTATAATGCTTTTTTCTCTTCCTTTCACTCCTCATAAAGCAGACTGCATGGGCCATCAGCAGGATCAGGCACAGAAACATGGAAAAATTTAGGAGGAAGAGACTTTGGATGTCTCTGGTCCAACCCCTCCGCACAAAATGGACAATTTCACAGTTAAAACAGATTGTGCAGGGATGCGTCCAGCAGTGTGAAATATCTCCCAGGACGCAGATTCCCCACCTCTCTGGATCACAACAAGCCTTTACCTGCCCTTAAAGTCACCAGACGTTTGTCCTCAGCTACAGCACAGGCCCCAAGAGATACTGTGTGTTGTCACCCTGCAGCCTTTGTTCTTGATTTGCGGAAAACAGACTCTACAACTCAAATAGAGTTATACAGCAGGTATGTTTACTCCGGCCGGGGTGCAAGGGGATTTCTCCACAAAGCTTGCACACCAACAGCACATTTTACCAAAACTTATTGAGTGTGGATATACATATTCATTGGATTACAGAACACAAACATGCATATGCATGAGTGAGGCTGGGTTAGTTCTAGAGGCTGGGGTCAGCAGTTTATGTTCTCTTTGCACCTGCGCATTGCCTCCTGGGGGGCATCTTCGGGGGGCTTTGGGAGGAAGGCTCGTAGTCTTTCTCACCTTGTTTTTTCCCCCGGAGCGTGGACAGATTCTCTTAGCCAACTTCTTGAACAACAAAAGTGTTTTTCAGCCGGTTTACTCATCCTATCTTATTTAAGGGAACCAATGAAACTTCTACAGTCCATACATGCTATCTTTACTCATTACCGAGGCCCAACTTGTTAGAGCACACCTGCTCCTCAAGGACAAAAACATGATATTTTGCTGAACACTGCAGTTCTTGGTAGATTTTCACAGTAAACTGCTTTGTTTTGATGGACACAGTAGTCCTTGGTAAAATGCCACAGAACAGTCTGGGCAAGCAGGAACCTTAGCAATATTAAAAAATACTATAAGTAATACTATAACTTGCTAGAAGTAAGTAAATAAGTTGCTAAGCAGTTTTCTATAAGTAAATAAGTCTTAAAACAAGTAATCATTTCTCTGTATCACTTGAGATGCAGCCAAAGGTCCCTGTTTAGCCAGGCCGCTCTCCTTCCCCTCCCGCTTGTTTTCCGGCACACGGGAACAGCCCGCTCCTGTGCCTTTAAGACTCCGCTCTTGAAGTATGACCAGCCTTCCTGGACTCCCATTTCCTTCGGGGCAGCCTCCCAAGGGATTTTGTCAATCAGTCTTTTGAACGGGTCAAAGTCTGCCCTGCGGAAGTCTAAGGTGGCAGGTTTACTGACCCCTCTCTTTGTTTCTCCAAGGATCGAAAACTCAATCATCTCATGATCACTGCACCCCAGACGGCCTCCAGCCTTTACCTGCCCCACAAGCTCTTCCCTGTTCACAAGCAGCAGGTCCAGGAGGGCACCTCCCCTGGTCGGCTCACTCACCAGCTGTGTGAGGAAGTTATCCTCCACACATTCCAGGAACCTCCTGGATTGTTCCCTCTCTGCTGTGCTGTGATCCCAGCAGATACCCGGGAGGTTAAAGTCCCCCACAAGAACAACGGCAAGTGACCACAAGATTTCTCCCAACTGTTTACAGAAAGCTTCATCCCCCTCACTGCTTTGGTTGGGGGGTCTAGAGCAGACTCCCACAGCAAGATCTGCTCTATTGGCCCTTAACCTAATCCAAACACTCTCAACCCCGTTATCACTGTACTTGATTTCTGAGCTGTCACAGCATTCTCTTACATACAGGGCCACTCCACCGCCTCTCCTTCCCTGTCTGTCCCTCCTGAAGAGCTTGTAGCCATCGATGGCAGCACTCCAGTCGTGTGAGGCATCCCACCACGTGTCTGTTATAGCTGCTATGTCATAGTTCTCGTGCTGCATCATGGCCTCAAGCTCCCCCTGGTTGTTGCTCATACTGCGTGCATTGGTATAGATGCACTTGAGATGAGCTAGTGAATCCAACACCTTTTTGTGAGCGTGGGCCCCATTCCCTACCAGACCCTTCTCAGGTGCTTTCGGCAGAGACCTCCTTCCTCCTGCCCTCGCTGAGCTCCTGCAGTTCTCTGCCGTAGCCTGTGGCGGATTTCCTTGAAGGAACGTTGCCGTGCTCGTCACATCACAGGCTGTCCCAGCTGACGTGTGGCTGGCACATCCCTCCCGTGAGCTTTACCCACATCCCAACACGCTGCAAGGATGAAATGCTCTTTATTTTTCGAGCGATCAAACCGCAGAGGTCTGACAAAACTTCCCGGGGGTGTCAGTGCCACGAGTTCCCTTTCCTTTCCCGACTCCCCGACGGGCCCTGCACAGGCTCTTCTGCTGGGCCTTGCCTGGCTCCTCACAGGCAGAGCCCGGCCGGTGCCTGGCCTGGGGCTGCTCCAGCTCCCGCCATCCCTCTGCTCTCCAGCTCCCCAGGCCCCGCACACAGGCCCTGCTGGCGCCGGCACCCACAGCCCTTCCTGCAGGGCCGCTCGCCCGCCTCTGCCCCCGCTCAGGCCTGTGCCCGGCGTCGGGGTTTGCAGAGTGTGCGCTGGGGCTGCGTTGGCCCTTTTCTTGGCCAAAAACGCTTCGTGTGACTGAAATCCGGCCAGCACAGCGCATTTCCCGGCGGGAGGCGGCTGCACTGGAACCTTCGTCTGGGGCCTGAGGGAGAGGGTCGGTTGGGGGCGGGAACGGTGCCTAGAGGGGCTGCTACCCCGCCCCCTCCCCTCCAGCTGCCGATGGGGCTGCTGGCCCTGCCCCTCCCCTCCAGCTGATTGGGGACTGCTGTCCCCGCCCCCTCCCCTCCAGCTGCCAATGGACTCCTGACCCCGCCCCCTGCACTCCAGCTGCCAATGGGGCTGCTGGCCCCGCACCTCCCCTCCAGCTGCCAATGGGGCTGCTGGCCACGCCCCCTCCCCTCCAGCTGCCATTAGGCTCCTGGCCCAACCCCCTGCCCTCCAGCTGCCAATGGGGATGCTGGCCCTGCCCCTCCCCTCCAGCTGCCAAAGGAATGCTGGCCCCGCCCCTCCCCTCCAGCTGCCAATGGGGATGCTGGCCCCGCCCCTCCCCTCCAGCTGCCAATGGGACTGCTGGCCCCGCCCCCTCCCCCAGCTGCCAATAGTCTCCTGGCCCCGCCCACTCCCCATCTGCTAAAGGGGCTGCTAGCCCCGCCCCTCCCATCCAGCTGCCAATGGGCTCCTTTCCCGCCCCTCCCCTCAGGCCGATCCCAGCGGCAGAGGCGGCAGCAACAGCCGCGGAGGTGCCTGCTGGGGCCGGGGCCGGGGCCGGGGCCGGGGCCGGGGCCGGGGTCGGGGTCGGGGTCGGGGTCGGGGCCGGGGCCGGGGCCGGCGCTGGCGGGGGGGGCTCGGCCGGCAGCGGCGGCAGGGCTGGGGGAGCGGCGGGACCAGGCGGCGGTTGCACTGGGGCGGGCGGGCGGGAACGGAGCGGCTCCCTCGGTGCCAGCGGCGGCGAGCCGGCCGCCTTTACCGGGCAGAAGCTGTGTCCTGGCCCCGCGCCGAAAACCGCCCCCCCCGACGCCCCCCCAGCCCACGCCCCGGGAGGAGCGAGCGGGGAAACTGCCCCCCCCGCGCCCGGCGCCCTCTGAGGGAGCGAAGCGCCGCTCCGTCCTGGCCCCCCCAGCCCAGCCCCCGCCGCCTCCGGCCCCCCCCGTGGGGACCCCCGGGAGGAGGGAGCCTCGCCCCGCCCCTGCGAGGGAGCAGCCGCTCTGGGTGAGTACAGCGGGACCCTGGAACGGCGGCAGGTTTGGGCGGAAAAGGGAAAAAAAAACAGAAAAGCGGCTTCACCCCACCGCGGCCCCTCGGGCTGTCCGGTGGCTCTTGGTGCTGAATTCCCGGGGGAAGCTGAAATGGGGGGGGAAGCAGCGGTTTGGGGCTGGAAAGGCAACGTCCGTCAGCACTGTCCTGGTGGAGGAGCGAGCCAGCCTCATCTGGCCGCTTTAATTCCAT
This sequence comes from Strix uralensis, assembly GCF_047716275.1. Classification (NCBI taxonomy): domain Eukaryota; kingdom Metazoa; phylum Chordata; class Aves; order Strigiformes; family Strigidae; genus Strix; species Strix uralensis. Next base: position 678,891 of record NC_134010.1, on the reverse strand, counting down.
TTTGCCTCTCTCCCTGTAAATCCCTGAGCCCGGGAGGTATCTCCAGCAGGTACCTTTAATCCCAAACTGCTCCAAATGGATTCCGGAGTGAGACTGGGATTGCTGGGAAAGGCCTAAACTGCTCTGCTGCCAGATGGCCTTGGCTGGGCACTGGGAGCAGCTTCCCATCCCTACTGCGGCACGGGGTGAGATATTGGTGTGGGGGAAGGAGCCATTTTATGGTTGAATCCCATCGCTGATGGCAGACAGAGCCCAAGGGAAAAACTGCCTGGGCTGCTTCTCCTGCCAGAGCTTAGGGCAGAGTTTGCTCCCGTGAGTGCCTCAGCCCAGGCAGCTCTGACCCAGGGGGGTTTTCTGTCACGGAGCGTGGACTTACAGAAATACGCCTGGAGAGGAGCTCAGGGGGTCGTCTTGTCCATCCTCCTCCTGATGGGCTTCACCCCGAATTTTCGATCTGGAGGCGATAGTCCCGTGCGTGCAAATGGCATTCCAGCTAAACGAGCGTTTAACCCGTCGCAGTCTCTACCAATCCCTTGTTATTAATCAGTGGCTCTTTGCCCCGTTCCCCTCGGTTTCCCGGCCAGCTCGCCTTTTGGCGTGGCGGGGCCGTTCTGCCTGTCCTGTGCCTTCCTCGCAGTCGGAGCTGGGGCAGCCCCTGTCCTTCCCCAACCTCCTGCTCACGGCTCCGCTCCTACACACGAGACTGTCCCAAGGCCCCTCGTCCCCGAGGCTGTGCACATCCCCCAGGCTGACTGTCGGCATTTCTGTAGCTGATGGGTGCCAGAGGTTCTTCCAAACGGGGTTTGTGTCTCCCTTGGGTGCAGCAGGTTCATCCCAGCCTGCAGGGAGTTCTGCTGGGATGTTGATCGTTACTAACACCGCTGCCGTTCACCTCGGGGGTGTAACTACTTCTGCATCAAATTCCACTTGTGAGGCGTTTTAGGATCTTTCAAGGATTATTTTTTGGGGTCCAGAGTCCAGGAAAAGGCAATACACTGAGCGATGGTACATGGGTGAAATAACCAGTGACAAATACTCATTCCTTGCTGTTCTGAAGTTGTTATTGCTGTTATTTTCCAGTGTGGTTGTGCTCAGAAGTCAGGCGCTATATAAACACCAGTGAATGTACAGAACTTTCATGGGGTATAGTGTATGGTGGTGGGGTTTTTCACCCTGAGTCATTCGAGTGGTAAAGTTAATTAGCCCTGTAATTAGAGCAGAGGACTGTCAGTTAGGATCCCTCCCGGTTTAGGCTCTGGGGTAGCTGGGAGCGAGCTTGCTGTGCGTACACAGCTTGCTGTGAAGGCTCCGCTTTTGGCCCCCCAGCCTGTGACCCAGAGTTTGAGAACCTGGAAGCAGCCGTTGACATCGACCAAAGTTAGAGTTTCCCAGGACCTTTGAAAATTCCCTTTCTGTACGGCTCTCGTTTTATGGATTTGCATAGCCAGCATTACTGACTGCTCGGGAAAATGTAGCCCCAATCTCTTTCCATCTCCTCATTACCTGTTAAATCAGGAGAATCGTACTTCTCTGAGAGATTTGAAAACAGCGTTGATGACGTTTAATGAAAATACTACAGAGGTGGGAAGAGTTTGTTTCAAAAGCTTTAGAAAAACAGCAGTGACAATATGCTGAAATACAAACCATCTGACGTATTAAAAAGGAAAATGAATAGTTTAGGGTTATTTTTTGTACAAAGCAATCCACGGCTTACACTGGGGATCCCATTTAGAGCTTCTTCCCTTCCTGAGCTGGTGCCAGGATTTGGCTCCTGTAACAATCCTGTCATGCCTGGTGTGACTCCTTCAGGTTTATATCTGACTAAGCTCTACTGATTGTCACTTTTTACCATTTCACCCCAAATCAATACTATTATAACTCTTTTTTTTTTCCCCTCGTCAATAACCCCACAGAGAATGACTCTGTTTATTGCACTCTGACTTTCTCAAAAGTGGATCTAGCAGAAAATTTGCAGTAAAAACAAACCCAAATGAACAAACCTTTCAGCTGTCAATATATCTCCTTCCTCCCTGATGTATTTAACCCTGCTGATACCAAATCTCGTATTTCAGCTTGTGGTCTTCATCTAATCATCTTTGTTTATCTTGCTTTTCACTATAATTCCATAGTGTAGGGGAAAAAAGAATAAATAGAATAAGAAAGTAGGAGGAGTGTGGGAAGGCTCGTAAGAGGAAAAATGGTGATGGAGCCGATGACAAGTTACTTTGGAGTTTGAAGGCACTGTACAGAGTTCACTGTCAAACCTGTAGTATGGAGGTAATAGCTGTAAGAATATATTCTTACATATATTTCAAATTCCTGGAATTCTATTAAAACTGTGTGTGTGGAGGAATTCTAAAAGGAGAGGGAGGTAAACAGTTCAGTAAGCCTCTGGTTTTGAGAACTTTGCCCTTGTAGCCGGAGGTCTCCTGGGCGCGTGTCTGCTTTACTGTCCCAGGTCAGCGGGGTGAGCTCTGTCCTTCTGCAGTGTCTCTGCAGGGCCCCGTGGGGAGGCTCAGGGCTGCCACACGCAGCTCCGTGGGCTTGGACGGGGCCGTGGGCTGTCCCCTCGTCTGGCCTCCTGGCCTCAAGCAGGGTCAGATGTGCTCGTGTTCTTCTTGCAAGATGTTGGTTTAATCCTCAAAGTCTCCACCTCTCCTGTAAGCACCCTCTGCCAGTGCTTCATCAGCCTTTACACTAGGAAGTTTGCCCTGAGCTCTAACCTGGAGCATCCCTGCTGCTGTTGAAATCTGCTGTTTCCCATCTCACTCACGGCCGGCGTTCAGCAGAGCTGCTGCTCCTCAGCTCTCTGGCTGTCTTTGTGCTGTGTTCCGTCTCTTTGGTCCTCTGCTGCAGAAATGCAGAGCCCAGTTCCTCCAAAGGCTGGACGGCTCCGTTGGCTCCACACTTCTCCTACGTGTCCATGGTACTTCCTAGATTGCTGGTCGTTCAGCCCGTGAGCTCGCTCCCGTGGAGCCGAGTGCCCAGCGGCCTCCTCAGTGCTGGGCAGAGCTGAGGGGTGGCTGCTCGTGCCTTGGAGGCTCTGCTCCGGCTCGGACATCCCGCGGACCTTTGCTGTCATTTTATGAGACACGGTGTGCATCCAGCTTCTGATTCCCTGCAGCTCCCAGGCCTGTTCCTGCAGGGCTGCTCCCTGGCCAGCTGTTCCCATCCCGTGTCACTGTTTGTCTTGTTGTTGCAGTCACTGTGCTGGGTGTCCCTGGTCGCGTTTCCTGCAGGCAACATCCCTTCACATCGGTACGTGTGTGCTTTGAAGATGGGAAGTGCTGTCCATCGTGCGTGACGATAAAGAAATCTGGCATCTGGTGAAGCCTTCAAACGTCGTACTGAGCGTTAGTGACACCGTGCAGAATAGTGGTGGGGTTTTTTCTAGACCAAAGCTGAATTTTTACTGCTCTGTGATTTTATTGCATTTGATTGGTGCCTTGGCTATGCCTTGGTTACAGTTTCTAACCACTGCCTTTGGATGTAGTGGCTACCAAACCCACATCCTGCAGGTCTCTGAGGGCGGGGGACTTGTTTCCTTGGGGTAATACACGTTTGTGTGTGTGCTGAAGGTGCAGGCCCACCATAGTGCTGAGTTTTGTCAACCTCCAGTTGTTTTTGGCAAGAGAAGCCAGCCAAAGATTCCCCCTAAGTGCCTTGCATGCGCTTTTGAGATCATAAAGAAGGTTTTCTGAGAAATCAGAATGTTTTCTGATACCCTCTCACTCAGTCTGTAGTTAATGTGTTTTACTCCCTCCCTCTCAGTGCGTCTGCTTTGCTTGTCAAGCAAAATAGACACTTCAGCCTCGAGCTCTCTGTGTATTGGATGAGATCATCAGTGATTTGGCAGGATTGTTTTTAACCCCCAGCTTATCGGAGAAGCTCAGTATTTTGGCCGGAAGAGGCTTGGTATTTTGGTATTTTAAGAGCAGTTAGAATGTCCTTTACCACTTCTGTCATTCCCAGGTGTTGAAGTGGCAGCTGACAACCCCAGAGGTCTCGCTTGTGTCTCACCATCTTCCACATCACACCAGCTGTTCCTGCGTGGTTCGGCCGTGTGCATTGCTGAAGTGCCTGCACACATTCCTCTCTATCCCATTGCTTCCTACGGGAAAAATGGAATTGGGAGCAGTGGCACTTTGGGGATTCCATCCTGGGCAGGCAATGGGATGTGCCTGAAGCTGTAGTTTGACTGTGTGGGGAATTGTTGCAGAACCAGAGCGTAGGGTTGGGGAGTCAAAATGTTCCAGCAGCAATGAAGAGAGAAGTATGCAAAGGTTTCAGCTGCCAGCCTGCACACCCTGGGTGTGCATGTGCTCGAATGCACGGCTGCATGGCCCCAGGCTGCAGAGGTCATTGTGTAGAAAAGCCCTGGTTTAGTGGAAGAATTCTCCGTTGTTGAGGATTTCTGGAAAGTAAATGGCAGAGGTGTTTTGCTTCTGTCTGACTTGTTTATTCCCTCACTACAGCCAGGGTCGCTCTGACTGTGTCTTAGGGTGTCCCTTTCTAGCCTTGGCCTTTTGTCTGAAGGTGGTCCGCTCAGTTTTTGTAATCCTTAAGGATAAAGTAGTTCATGGCGGAAACTAGACGTCTTCATCTGAGTTCATGCTGATAACACAGTTCGTGATTATTCTGGGTCGGGGATTGTCTCTTTTATGTTACTGTGGTGCTTGTGGCCGAGTCTGGAACTTGTTCAGGGCAGCCACAGCTCTGAAACTGGCGACTCCTGTGGCAGGTGGGACGAGGCTGTGCCTGTCCAAATGCACAGCTACCTGAACCGTAGCCACCAGCTTCCAGTAGCACCATAAAGTGTGCAGGGCTTGATCTGTGCCGGAGCTGACTGTAAAGCGTCAGGTAAACCTGTTCTCTGATGTCTGACTGCTGGGGCAGCCTTGCTCGCGTTGGGAAACAGGGAGCTTTGGAGCTTTGATGTGACAAAGGGAATTGCTAGAGCACGGGGCAGAGGGCACGGAAATTGTGTCCTAGGTGGCTTCTTGGGCAAGACTGACTTTTTGTCAAGACTTGGCTTGCTCGCTTCCCACTGAGCTTTGGGATGCGGATCTCAGAGGTGGCTCCGTTTAGATGGAGCTCTGCTTCTGAGCTGCCCTTCAAAACCTTGTGGAGAATGTACCCACAGGGGGGATGCTAATTACCTTGTATTTTGACCATAATGCCATGGGGGAAAGAACAGGGTCAGCTGTAAGGAATAAAGGAGATGTTATGTGTGATGACTCCCAGATCTTATTTTTCCTGGGTGTTAGGTCTGCTGTGGAAGGCAGGAGGAGGGAGTGGGAGCCTGGGCCTCCTCAGCTGTGTGGGTGCCCCTTTTCTGAATCCTGGCTCAGCAGTGGGATGCTTGTTAGAAAGCAGGGATCAAGAAGGGAGTCCTGGGCCAAGCTCTTTGCTGGCAGAACTGTGCTGAACTCTGTGCCCTCGCACCAAGAGATAATTTGCCTCCCAGTGCTGGAGGGCTGAGCAAATGCTCCCCGCGGATGGGAAACAAGTTGCTCCGTCTCCCCCCTGCCCTTTCCTTTTTCCTTAAGGAAAGAGGGAAAACCCTACTGAAGATGGGATCCCTGGCACAAAAGCTGAGTTGTGTGGAGTTATTTTCAAAACTCGCATTACCTCTATGAAACCAGAGCCGATGAGGAAGGTCGGGGTGGCTGAGCTTTGGATTTAGCTCCCGCTGTGGCTCTGACAAGCCCATGAGCCCAGCCTGCCATACATGACCGTGAGCAGCACAGCCCACTTGAATACCTGCCAAAGTCAGTGTGTGGGAGCAGAGGGAGCTGCTCTTCCCCAGGTTCACCAGCTGGAGAAGAGATGGTGTCCATGGTCACCCTGCCTCGGGGCTGTGGCTGTCGCCTTTGGGAAAGGAGCGGTCTTGGTCTGGCCCTGGGCAGTAGAATGGGATATTTACCCTGTGACACAGAGGTACCTCTCGGGCAAAGCAGAATACGAAGTGATTTTTTTGATGAATGTTCCTTCTCATTCTGATTTCATGCTGTCTGAACTGGTTTGTCAAATCCTGACTGTTCTCCCCAGCTGTCCATCACCCACTCCCATGTTTTGATGGCTCTTGTCACAGACAGCCTGGTAAAAAGATCTTGGTTATTTTCTCTTTCCTTTTTTTCCCCTTTGAGCAGTCTCGTGAACTTTTTGCAGCTGTCCTGACTCTCCTCCCCTGTCCTCACTGCAGCAGTGTGGCAGTTAGAGCTGCCCCCCCCGGGAGGAGGTGTGCTCTGCTGGCTGTTAAAGAGTTGGCAGCGCTGTGCTCTGTGCTCATCTCCAAAGCTTCTCTGTTCCCCTGGGCAGTGGATTGTAGTGTTCTGCCATTCCGAGTACAGTAACATCTGTACAGATACAGAACCTCTAGTTCATGGATTGGGTTCGTGAAGCCCTGATTCTTTTGATCTCCTTAGGAAGCTCTATTGCCCCACATTTTCTCTCTCCCCTCTTCTCTGTCAGACTGTTTCACAGCTGGCCTTCTTCCCCAGGCTTTGCCTCGTCCCCTGGTCAGACTCGAGCTGTTCAGTTCCTGCAGGCCCAGCGGCTGTTGGGGGATCTGAGCTGCTCAGAGACAGCAGGGCCTGATCTCTAAAGGAAGCAGATTTTGTGGTCTGACTCTGATCTTGCTGAAGCTGCTTTTGTCACCTTTTCAGAAACCAACTGAGGGCTGAATCAGAGCTGGCGGTTTGCTGAAGGTACCAAAGAATGGGGGGTTTAGAAGCCAATGCCTGATCCCGTGGACAACCTTAATGCTGTTTGTTTGGTAACTTGTCGGAGGTATTTTATTGTGGGTTTTGTGTAAGGTGCTATAAAGCAATCCCATGCAGCTGGAAGCCAGAGGCAAGAGTATTTATTTCAGGGCTTTGAAGATCTCTACACCTGGGAGAGCTGTCTCGCTGCTGCACTGGTTGGGTTTTATTTTGTCCCTCGCTGGGGCTTGGCTGCAGAGAGCTCTGTGGTATCTTGGCAGTGTTTGACATCTCCCAGACAATGCTTAAACCTGCCAGTTGACGCTGTTTAACACTCTCCTCTGTAAGAGCCTTCCAGCGGGGATGCCTGTCAACTCTGGCTTTCCCTTCAAAGAACTGTTCCCAAAAGCTGCTGTATCTTTGTCACTTGCCAGATGCCACCTTGTTGCTTTGGGCTTTTACATGTTGCCTTTAATTAGGATGTGTGCTCTTCTGTCCAGGGGCTGGTGGGCAGCCCTCTGGTGACCAAACCCCAGAGAAAACAAGGGGGTTTACTGTATTACCTCTTGTACTTGAAGGAACAAATCTTTAGCCCAGTTTCTTTGGACGTGTCTTTAGGGAGGGGGATACCAGGCCTCCAAATCCAGGAGTTTATGTCAGTTGATACTTTGTCCTGTTTCTCTTTTGCTTCTGGCCCTTAATCTGCAGAGACAAATTGGGGCTGTGTGAATGCAGAGAGGTTCAGGGCAGGGTCACCTGTTCCTCCAGGACAGGATCTGCTGATTCAGCTCAGTATTTTAAGCAAGATGGAGCTGAATGAATCCTCCTTGTAGCAAGAGCTGGTAGCCAGGATGGATGAGCAGTTCATTCACAGTTACTGAAGCACTGAAGGAAATTCGATTTGTATATTTAAAATTGCTTTCTTAACCAGTGTTTAGCATCTTGGGGTCTCAAGGCTTAAAATACCTCTGGCACCTTGGATCAGTGTATGGGGATTTAAAAGTGCTCTAGATTAAGCAGGCAGATGAGTTAAACTGCATTTAGCTGATGAATAATCCAGCCAACCCTGTGCTGAAGACATCTGGGGCTCGTCTGCTGTTCGTAGTGGAGGTTTTGGACCCTTTCTCAAAGCTGTCACAGGTCTGTAAGTTACGGCTTTACTGACCAGAAGGTAGGAGGCACTTTGGGAGTGGCCCCTTGTGATGGAGACCGGAGACCTCTGCTCTTCTGTCCTGGACGTCAGGCAGTGGCTTTCACAGTGGTCCCATCTCTCAGCTCAGCTCTGCTTTCTGTCCTTAGGATACAGCTTTGATTTGCCAGGGCTGAGTGAATTGGGACATCCCCTACTGCAGATCTGCACGAGACATACCCCTCTAGCAAGCCATATTCCAGCAAGGCACAGGACAACCTTACAAATACAGAAAGCTAAACCTCCCGCTAATTACTCAATGGGAATGCAGCAGGCAGAGCTTTTTGTCTAGATTGCATCCGTGCTGCTGTTAGCTTCAGGAACCCAGTGCTTCCAGCCCTGCATCTTCCTCCCCGTTCTCCCCATGCCCTGGGCAGATCTCTGTTTCAGGGCTGGCCCTGCTGTTCCATGAGCTGTGCCCTCTAGGCGTGGTTATCGAGTGTTAGGACAGACTTTGGGTGTTGCGCTGTGTTGTTGCAGTGGTTGTGTCAGTCAGATGTGGGCAAATCCCAAGTGCAGATGTGTGGTGACAAGTGCCCGTTATTTGGCCCTGACTGCAGGAAGGAATGAACCCCTTCAGCCTTCTCAGTCTGGGTGGAGATGAGTGATGGAAAGCAGTTGCATACTTTCAAGGGATCAGTGAAAGGAGGATCCTTTGCTCTGCTCCCTCCATTAAAATGCTCTGCTGGCAAGCAGCAGCTCTGGTTTTCCCTGATTTTTGCAGTGACTGCTTGTTGTGTTTAATCTGCTGCGCTGTTATAAGCAGGTCCCTGCGAGCAACAAACCTGTGAGTGGCTGAGCTGAGATTTCCAGGTTCCTGATCAGAGGAAAGGCTGTTCCAGCCACATTGGAGTTGGGTTCCTGACTGCATCCTGATAGAAAAGATTATTCATCCAGTGGAAAAAAAAACCCAAACAAACCAGAGCTGCTGTTTTATCGAGTGTTTGGCCTATCTTAGCTGAGCAGATCTTGGCGCTCAGTACGAGCTACAGCTCTGCTTTTCTGAGCCCATGAGCTGGGCTCACTTACAGCTGGCCTGACTCTCAGGAATGCTGCCTGCTTTCTGACTTTTCCTGCCTCGTGCAGTTTGGGGGCTTTGGGAGCCCTTTTCCTCCTTTCCATCAGCCCATTTACCACATGCTCTAAGATCAGGTTGTTTGGGACTCTGGCCTCTCTTCAGTGTTTTCTGGCTGAAACACTTTGGTTTGTCCAAGCAACTGTCTGTCTGGATGTCCATCTCTGACTTGCTCTGTCTGTACTCAGCTGACAGACCAGGAAGTGGAACAGGCATCGGTGCTTCCCAGTTAACCCCCTCCTACCACTGCAGGGAGCTCCGGGTGGCGTTGGGGGACAAGACCTTACCATTCCTATAACGTAGGTGACCCTGACTGAGAATGGGACGTGCCCTTTCTGTGTTACTGCTCCAACGACCACCTTTAGCTTTTCTGGGAAAGGGAAGCACAAAGAGATGTAGCACCAAAAAAATGAAACTCTTCCTCCTGACTTTGTGACAAGAGCCAGTTCAGCCAGGATCCCTGACATGCTGACCTCTCCTCTTCTGGCTGGCACAAGCCTGGCAGCCTGTGTCTCCAAGGGCTTCTTACTGAAAAGGCCCCGGGGCAGCCGTTAGCACTTCAGAGTACCTTATCTGCTTGGAGCAGACAGGAGTCTGCACCCATTTGCTGCAGTCACCCCTATTTAAAGGCAAGTGGTACCTGTTCACCTTGTAGTAGCAACAGGGCTGAATGAAGTACCCTTTCAAACATTACTGCAGCTGTGGGGCTTTAGGCTGTGCTAGCCATGCTCACTGCCGTGTGCCGTGTTGCCACAGGGATGACCCTCGTACTGCCATCGCCTGCCTCCCCACCCCAAGGAGCACAGAGCTGCCAGTCTGGGTGGTGGTGAAGCTTTGTTGAACCCATGTGCTGGGTGCAACCAGCTTTTTCAGAGCAAGGTGCAAAGGCTTGTCGTGGGAGGATGTTGGATAACCCAGCCCATACGGTGTCTCCTGCTGCTAGTTAAAGAGCTAGCAGTTCCTTAAAGCAGTGGCACTTAACTGTTCTTTTACCAGCTCCGTGTTGTTCTCAGTTTTGAGAGCCCTAGTGGTTCTTCCACCTTAATGCTCAGCTTGTTTGACATGTTGTATCCGGGGACTTCTTGGTGCTGGTGGACTGCAAGAGACCAGGAAGAAGAGGTAGGTATCTTACTAGATGTGCAGGGCCAAAGGTAAAGGCTGCTTTTATTCCCATGGGGTTGTTGGTCCGTTGCACATCTTCTGGCACTCGTATGCACAAGGCAGATGACCTCAGTGCCTTTCTGCTGTACACTGCCTTTCGTCTGTGGTGTGAAGGAGCTGGCATTTTGGTCTCAGGCAATAGTTCAGCAGGTGGCTTCTTACAAACAAAAACCACCCAGACCAGGAGACTGTCTCTTCTTTTCCAGGAGCCAAGGACTTTGAAGGCACGTGCTGAGGTTAACGGCCAGAACAAAGGCTGCAGGGTGACAACACACAGTATCTCTTGGGGCCTGTGCTGTAGCTGAGGACAAACGTCTGGTGACTTTAAGGGCAGGTAAAGGCTTGTTGTGATCCAGAGAGGTGGGGAATCTGCGTCCTGGGAGATATTTCACACTGCTGGACGCATCCCTGCACAATCTGTTTTAACTGTGAAATTGTCCATTTTGTGCGGAGGGGTTGGACCAGAGACATCCAAAGTCTCTTCCTCCTAAATTTTTCCATGTTTCTGTGCCTGATCCTGCTGATGGCCCATGCAGTCTGCTTTATGAGGAGTGAAAGGAAGAGAAAAAAGCATTATAAAAACACGTAAAATGTGGCAATATTGCTGTCTGCTGCAAGCTGTGCCAGGGAGCAGATGCTAGCTGCCTTTCCTCTTCTAGATGAATTTATTTGACTGGAAAGACAGCTGCTGTTGCTGTGACGTTGCCAGATGAACCTGTATGTAGACTTGGGGCAAGTGGGACTGTCGAGGGAGGGATTTGGGAGGGCAGGGAGCCCATGCTGGCAGCAGCCCCTGCCCTGCCCGGGGACCAAGCAGGGCTCTGGGAGCGATGTGCTGGGGAGGAGCTCCTTGTATTGCTGCTTTCCTCAAGAGCAGCTGTTTCAGGCTTACCTGGATTATGACCATAATGAGAGAGGGGTTCTTGTTGGGCGTGCATCCCCAGGAAGGGTTGCACTTGATATCTGACCTTTGTTTTCATTTCATACCAGGTGTTTGTAGGACTTGAAATTTTTCTGTGGGCTCCAGAGGACAGTTAAGTGAAGGAGGGCGAGCGTAGGGTTAGTTCCCAGGGAGGCAGGATGTGTGCAAGGGTTAGAGAGTCACAGAATCATCTCGGTTGGAAAAGCCCTTGAAGCTCCTCCAGTCCAACCATGAACCTCACCCTGACCGTTCCCAACTCCACCAGATCCCTCAGCGCTGGGTCAACACGACTCTTCAACCCCTCCAGGGATGGGGACTCCCCCCCTGCCCTGGGCAGCCCATTCCAATGCCCAACAACCCCTTCTGGAAAGAAATGCTTCCTAAGAGCCAGTCCGACCCTGCCCTGGTGCAGCTTGAGGCCATTCCCTCTTGGCCTGGCGCTTGTTCCTTGGCTCAAGAGACTCATCCCCCCTCTCTGTTGCACCGTCCTTTCAGGGAGTTGTAGAGGGCAATGAGGTCTCCCCTCAGCCTCCTCTTCTCCAGACTAAACCCCACCAGTTCCCTCAGCCGCTCCCCATCAGACCTGTGCTCCAGACCCTGCACCAGCTCCGTTGCCCTTCTCTGGACACGCTCGAGTCATTCAATGGCCTTTTTGGAGTGAGGGGCCCAAAACTGAACCCAGTCATCGAGGTGCAGCCTCACCAGTGCCGAGTCCAGGGGTAAGATGCCTTCCCTGTCCCTGCTGGCCACACTATTGTTGATACAAGCCAGGATGCCATTGGCCTTCTTGGCCACCTGGGCACACTGCTGGCTCACTGCAATTGTGGCTGTTGCATGGTTGTATTAAGCCTGTGAAAGCAAGTGCCCAGAGCAGGTAAAGCCACATTGCACTTTGCCTTTTTTCTTGATGGCGGCTCACAGTGTAAATTCCTCGCCCAGCAGAGCTGGTGCCTTCAGGCTGCCCCAGCACTTCTTGGCACAGCCCGTGTGCTGCAGGGAGGTGCACCCGCTGGCCTGGCAGTGGCAAGGAGACCAGCTTGTCCCTTCAGTGCTTCACAAGGCATAAAGAAAGCAAGCTGCTCCTTCCCCAGCACTGCTTCTGAACACGCTGTGGTGCTTTGTAGCTGCCGTGACTGTGCCTGGGGCTCCTGTGGGCTGAGGCTGAAATGCATGTCACGGGCTGGGTTTGTCCCTTCCCTGTGTCCCACTTACAGCTGTTGGTTTTTAATCTTCGTCTCCTTTGCTTCAAATCACAGAACCAGATGTTGGTGTTTGCAAGTGCCCTGCCGGAGAGGTACTGGACCTGCTGGGCCTTTGGATGACCGATTTGCTGTGAAGCCAGGAGCCAAGGAGACCCGTCCCACTGCAAATGGAGCTGCCAAGGGATGCCAGAAGCTGCAAATGCCAACCAAGCTGTTGTGGACCAGGTAAAGCACGTCAGGGTTTTCTTTTTTCTTGTCCTGGAGAAGTTGGAAGGAAGGACCACTTGTGGCATTTAGCGCAGCTAGAGCTCAACCTGGCTACAGCTGTTAAAGATAACAAAAAATGCTTCTATAAATTGATTAACAGCAAAAGGAGGATTAGGGAAAATGTCCCTCCTTTACTGGATGCAGAGGGAAACATGGTAACTAAGGATGAGGAAAAGGCTGAGGTGCTCAACGCCTACTTTGCCTCAGTCTTTAGCAGTGGAACTGGCTGTTCCCTGGACACCCAGCCTCATGAGCTGGGAGATGGGGAGGGGAAGCAGAATGGGGTCATCACAATTACAGAGGAAGTGCTCAGAGACCTGCTACACCACTTGGATGCACACAAGTCTGTGGGACCGGATGGGTTACACCCAAGGGTGCTGAGGGAGTTGGCAGATGTGCTCGCCAAGCCGCTTTCCATGATTTACCTGAAGTCATGTCTAATTGGGGAGGTCCCATTGGACTGGAAGGTGGCAAATGTGACACCCATCTACAAGAGAGGCAGAGAGGAGGATCCAGGAAACTATAGAGCTCGGTGCCAGGGAAGGTCATGGAGCAGGTCATCTTGAGTGCTGTTAAAAGTCATATAATGGACAACCAGGGCATCAGGCCTAGTCATCATGGGTTTATGAAAGGCAGGTCCTGCCTGACAAACCTGATCTCCTTCTATGACAAGATGACCCGACTGTTGGACGAGGGAAAGGCTGTGGATATTGTCTACCTGGATTTTTGAAAAGCATTCGACACAGTTCCCCATAGAATTCTCACAGAAAAACTGTCTGCCCATGGCCTGGAGGAGCGAACGGTCTGCTGGGTCAAGCACTGGCTGGATGGACGGTCCCAGAGAGTGGTGGTCAGTGGAGCTCAATCCAGCTGGCGGCCGGTCACAAGTGGTGTTCCTCAGGGCTCGGTGTTGGGACCATTTCTGTTCAACATCTTATTGATGATCTTGATAAGGACACAGAGTGTATCATCAGTAAGTTCGCAGATGACACCAAGTTAAGCGGGAGTGTCGATCTGCATGAGGACAGTGAGGCTCTACAGAGACACCTGGATAGATTGGATCAGTGGGACAACATTAACGGGATGAGCTTCAACAAGGACAAGTGCCAGGTCCTGCACTTGGGCCACAACAACCCCCTGCATGGCTACAGGCTTGGGGAGGTGTGGCTGGAGCTGTCTGGAAGAGAAGGATCTGGGGGTTCTAATTGACAAGCAGCTAAACATGAGCCAGCAGTGTGCCCAGGTGGCCAAGAAAGCCAACGGCATCCTGGCTTGTATTAGAAATAGTGTGACCAGCAGAAGCAGGCAGGTGATAGTCCCCCTGTGCTCTGCACTGGTGAGGCCACACCTGGAGTTTTGTGTCCAGTTTTGGGCACCTCAGTACGAGAGAGATCTCGAGGTGCTGGAGCGAGTGCAGAGGAGGGCAGCGAAGCTGGTGAAGGGCCTGGAGAACAAATCCTGTGAGGAGCGATTGGAGGAGCTGGGACTGTTTAGTGTGAGGAGGAGAAGGCTGAGGGGAGACCTCATCACTCTCTACAGCTCCCTGAAAGGACATTGTAGAGAGGTTGGTGCTGGTCTCTTCTCACAGGTAACTAGCGATAGAACAAGAGGGAATGGTTTTAAACTGCAACAGGAGAGGTTCAGACTGGACATGAGGAAAAACTTTTTCCCAGAAAGAGTGGTCAGACAGTGGAATAGGCTACACAGGGAGGGGGTGGAGTCCCCTTCCCTGGATGCTTTTAAGGGTCGTTTGGATGAGATGTTGAGGGATATGGTGTAGGGGACAACTTTGTAGAGTTGGGCTGATGGTTGGACGCGATGATCCCAAGGGTCTTTTTCCAACCTGAATAATTCTGTGATAAGCCTGTTATTGCATCACGTCATCGTTATGGGTGATAGATCTTACACTAATGGCATCACATTAATGAAAATTATGAACTTTGGTAGGGTCAGGACTGATTTCAGCAACCGATTTCAGCCAGTGGAATATCCCATATTCTGTAACGTCATGCTTAGGATGTCAAGGAGGGGCAGCTGGGAAGCAGGAGGTTCTCTCTTGCATCTGGGATTGCGGTTGCGGGGTCTCGGGGTTTGGGGATCGCTGGCTGGGAAGGGGCTGGGTATCAGGCGGCGGGTGGTGAGCAATCACAGGGTGCATTACCCGTTTGTACTTTCTATCATTGTTATTGTTTTATTACAACTACTAAACTGTTTCTTATCTCAACCCATGATTCTTCCTTTGTCCCTCCAATGGGTCCCCCATTTCCCGGGCAGGGGGAGGGTGAGCGATTGGCTGCGTGGGGTTTGGCTGCCGGGCGAGTTCAAAGCACGACAAGGGGCTGAGCAAGCGCAGAGCCCCAGGTTTGCTCTTGGGCTGAACAGGCTGCCAAGGGCTGGTGAAGGCCGGGGACAACATTCCTTCCTAGGACCTTCTGTGTGGCCTGAGCTGATGGTGTGTTTGGATGGGTCTGGTACAGCAGCAGCAATCAGGGTGGGCAACGGGACCCGGAACTGGGCAAGGGGAATGCCCTTCGGCTACTGTCGCAAGACCATCTACAGCAATCTCCATGTCACAACTGCAGCCGTGACACTGAGCAGAACTTGTAAAGAGAAGTAGCTTTGCCACTGGTGTGAACCTTCCCCGGGGAGACTGAGCCAGCTGCGGGGCCAGCGAGGCCCGAAGCACAGGGCCATGGCGCTGGGCAGCCGGCCAAGGCCAGCCCGCAAGGACGGAGGTGTGGGCAAGGAGCTTCCAGGCCCCGGGGGAAGAAAACCCTCTGGGCCCAGCCCCTAACGCTGCCCCTCAAGAAAGGGAGAGCAGGAGGAAGAAGCTGACAAATGAGCGTGGCGTCTCCCAGGGCAGAGATCAACGGCCAACTTTATTGCGCCGGTGGAGGGGGATCAGGGCCAGCACGCGGGGACGGCGCACGGCTGGTACCGTCTCTGCGTCCGCGCCGGCTGTAAGGGTTTTGGGCCCGACGTTCCACACGGGAGCGGTCCCTCATCCGTGCAGGCCCAAGCCAGCTCGAGCTGCTGCTGCCCGCAAGCACTGGAGAGTCTTGGGATGGCCCTGATGCCACCTGGCTACCAGTGCTGGGGCTGCTGCTCTCCGGTACTGGGGAGCTGTGGGACGTCCCCAGCGCTGCCTGGCCGGGGGTCCTGCTCTCAGCACTTGGTGCTGGCGCGCGGCTCCTCTCCCGGCGTCTTCTGGGCCGGCTGTAGGGCGTCTGACGTTGCACCTGGGAGCGGCGTTGCCTGCGGTCGGGCCCAGGTGAGCAGGAGCTGCTGCTGTCCTGAAGCACTGGGGAGTCGTCGGATGGCCCTGATGCCACCTGGCTACCAGTGCTGGAGCTGCTGCTCTCTGGGGCTGTCGAGTCATGGGATGACCCCGATCCTGACCGGCTACCAGTGCCAGAGCCAGCGAGCTCTGACCTGTCACTGGAGGCTGTAAGGGGAAGCAGGAAGGTCACAGGCACAGAGGCCACTGTGGAGAGGACATAGCGGTGCCCCAGCCCTCCTGGAGCAGAGGGGCTCTGCCAAGCCCAGCCTGGGCACCCGCTGCCAGGCCTTGCCTGGGCCCTGGCCACAGCCCAGGGGCATGAAGGTGCTTTGCCTCTTACCGGTGCCCTGGCCAGCACAGCTCTCACACTCCCAGCTGGTCCTGCTGGTCCTCAAGTTGGAGCAGCGCCGGTGGGTGCCCTCAGCAGCGCAGGAGCTGCACAGGAGCAGTTCCCAGGGCCTGGGGAAGCAAAAGGGTTCATGGCTGTGAGGACAAAGTGACCGCAGCACGGGATTGTGCAGCGCAGCTCCTGTTCTCTGTCCTTCCTCTTCGAGCTCTTGGCGACACAGAGATCCCGTGCAGAGCCCAGGGTGCCGCTTTGGCAACTTACCCCCGTTCCTCTGCCTGCTCCCTGCCTCCGGGACAAAGGCACTCGCAGGCGTCGCAGCGGCTGTGCCTCTCAATTACTGCTTCGTCTGGAGGCCCGTTATCCCATGATGGATTTCTGATGGAGAAGGGGAAATCGCTGAGCCCCTGCTGCCTCGGCATAAGGCCAATGCAGGGCAGCCCTGCTCCTCCCCCCTGCCCGGTTTACAGCTCCTACATGAAGCTGAAGCCCAGGCTGATGGGACAGCAGAGGGCCAGGACTGCAGGGGCAGCCCCTGGCATGGCACAGGGCTTGCAGCCTCCTGTCCTGTGAGCCGGCGGGTCACCAACCTCAGGGGGATTCGGATGCCCATTGCGAGCATGTCCTGGAGAAACTCCTGCTCGTTTCTGCAGAGGGGGCAGTTGAAGGCAAAACCAGCGCATGCAGCCTGGCCCTGCAGCGGAAACAAAAGGAGCAGGAGTGAGGCTCTGGTGCTGCCATGATCCTGCCGTGTCCTGGGGACGAGGGAATGACTCCTACCTGGATGCAGCCCCGGTGGAACCAGGCGTGTTTGCAGGCAGGACACACCATGGTGTGGTAGGACTTTCTGTCCTCCACAGGGTCCAGGCAGATGAGGCATTCGGTGTTCTTGTCCGGAGCCGCCTCCACCTCCTGCTCTGGGCGGTGCTCCCTGCAGAAGGAGCTGGAGGGAATAGAGAAGGGATGGGTGAGGTGAGAAGTGCTGGGTCCTTCCCCAGTTGTGGTCAGGAGGGGAGAGGAGGTACCTGTGCAGAGCAAAGTACTGGGTGATACATTCACCCTCCATGGCACAGGGCAGGTGGAAGCTGTGGTCGCAGCCCTCCCAGCAGCAGGTGATGGCGGCCCCGTTCTTACCACAGACGAAGCATTTCTAGAAAGAGCAGAGCAGCCCCCATCAGCAACAGCCTCAGGGCCTCCCCAGCCAGCCCCACGCCTCCCGGCAGGGCGCAGGATGTGGCCGCTACTGGGCCACAGCCCACAGATCTGCCCAGAGTAGGAGGCTTCTGGGCTGGAGCCTCTGTGGAGCTGCTGGGAGCAAGGCTTTTGTCCCGCAGCTGCTTGGAAGGGCTGGGATTTCTTTTGTGGTCTCCAGGCTAAGCTCCCCCAAACCTCTCCTGACACAAATGTCCCTGACCTTGTCAGGTCCTCACCTTCTGTGCTGCCCGCTCGACTGTGTGGGCAAGGTCCTCAGGGAGAAATCCCAGCACCCCTGATTCCTCGTCCTGCCAGTAAAAAAGCTCACTGGCAAAAAACTGCAGAAGAGGAGAGAGGAGGAGCTGATGAGGAGTGTGTGGCCGGGAGTGCCTGTCAGCGAGCTGGAGGGAGCCCCGGGCCACTCACCACGCAAAAGAGATGGGCACAGAGCTCTTCCAGCTCAATTTTCTGCCCGCAGAGATCCGGGTCCGCTGCTGCCCAGCCACACAGCACACACGCTGGAGGGGAGAGAGCAAATGCCGGCAGGAATGAGCACCTCTGCGGGGCCGGGGGAAGCGTCCTGAGGGATTGTCCCCAGGGGCCTGCTCTGTCCCTGAGGGGCTGAGGGGAAGGGCTGGGGACCGTGTAGAGGAAGGGGCATCGCAGGCACTGCCTCCCCCTGCCACCGCGCTCGGCCCCACGCTGACCGCCCCGACAGCCCCTCTGCTGTGCTGCGGGATGGAAACTTTGCTCTCACCCTCCTCCATCAAGTCAGGGGCCTCCTCCTCTTCCCTCTCAGACATGGCGCACGTCCACAGTGAGCGTTGGGAGCGTCCCTGTCCCAGCAGCACCGGGGTGTCTCTCCCAGATGCTCCTCGGCTAACTCTGAGGGAGAAGCAGGGCGCGGGTCAGCTCTCAGCACAGCCCCAGCGACCCGTAGTGTGGGATCCCCCCTCATCCCTCGGCAGCACCCCGCAAGCCCCATCCCTCCCCTGCCCTCTCCTCACCTCCCAGGTCGCACTGACACACGTCTGGAGCCCAGTGATCCTTTTTATAGACTTGTCCCCGTGTGACACAGTGGCCACAGTGACATCAGCACCCCCATATATGGGCAGGGACACCCTTGGCGGGTCACCGTGGCCACAGTGACATCACACCCCATATATGGGCAGGGACACCCTTGGCAGGTTACCATGGCCACGGTGACATCAGCACCCCCACATACGGGGCGCTGACCCGACCAGTCCGAGAGGACTCCTGACAGCAGGGCTGGGCTGCAGATGTGGCTGCAGGTGCTGCGGGGAGATGCTGGGTGTCTGGGTGGGCTGACCTGGCTGGTTTGGTGGTTTTGAGGGCGCTGTACTCTCTGCACCTGCTGCTAATAAGGTGTTTTCTGTGGGCAGGGCTGGTGGCCCATCAGTCTGTGTTCTCAGAGATGAGCCCACAGGAGTCCCTCGCTGGGGCTTGGCTGCAGAGAGCTCTGTGGTATCTTGGCAGTGTTTGACATTTCCCAGACAATGCTTAAACCTGCCAGTTGACGCTGTTTAACACTCTCCTCTGTAAGAGCCTTCCAGTGGGGATGCCTGTCAACTCTGGCTTTCCCTTCAAAGAACTGTTCCCAAAAGCTGCTGTATCTTTGTCACTTGCCAGATGCCACCTTGTTGCTTTGAGCTTTTGCATGTTGCCTTTAATTAGGATGTGTGCTCTTCTGTCCAGGGGCTGGTGAGCAGCCCTCTGGTGACCAAACCCCAGAGAAAACAAGGGGGTTTACTCTATTACCTCTTGTACTTGAAGGAACACTCCTTTAGCCCAGGTGTCTTTGGACGTGTCTTTAGGGAGGAGGATACCAGGCCTCCAAATCCAGGAGTTTATGTCAGTTTATTCTTTGTCCTGTTTCTGTTTTGCTTCTGGCCCTTAATCTGCAGAGACACATTGGGGCTGTGTGAATGCAGAGAGGTTCTGAACAGGGTTACCTATTCCTCCAGGACAGGATCTGCTGATTCAGCTCAGTATTTTAAGCAGGAGCCGCCTACAAGATGCAGGGAAATGAATCCTCCTTGTAGCAAGAGCTGGTAGCCAGGATGGATGAGCAGTTCATTCAGTTACTTAAACACTGAAGGAAATTAGATTTGTGTATTTAAAATTGCTTTCTTAACCAGTGTTTAGCATCTTGGGGTCTCAAGGGCCTATACCAAGGACTCCAGGTAGGGTGTGGCTGGCAGCCTGCAGGCCAAAGGTGATCTGAATAGGCTCTGTCTGGCCAGCTGAGGTCCCAGAGGGCTGTGAGTAGGCTGTGGTTGGCTGACCTGTGGTGTGGGCGGGCTCTCGGTTGCCTCTGGATGGCCAGCTGATAGCCTACTGGCTCTCAGTACACTCTGGGTGGTAGGACAGGCTCTAAGACAACTCTAAGTAGGATCTGACTGGCCAGCTTTAGTCTCCAAGGGGGCCCCAAGTATGCTAGCACAGGGGCTCTGAGTAGGGTCTCTCTGACCAGCTAGGGTCCAAGAGGGCTGTGAGTAGGATCTGGCTGGCTGAGCTGTGGTCTAGGCGGGCTGTAGGTTGCTTCTGGGTGGCCAGGTGATGTCCTCCTGGGCTCCAATTAGTCTCTGGATGGCATGCTGGCCTCAAGAAGTACTCTGAGTAGGCTGTGACTGTCCAGCTGTGCTGTCCAGTGGTCTCCAAGTAGGCTTTGGATCGCAGGCTGCAGGCCACAATGGCTCTGGGTAGGCTCTGGCTGGCCAGCTGCTGCCGTCCAAGAGGGCTGTGAGCAGGTGGTGGCTAGCTGAGCTGTGGTCCAGAATAGGACCTGTCCGGCCAGCTGTGCTCCACGAGGGACACAAGTAGGCTCTGCCTGAATTAGCTCTTGTGCAGGCGGACTCTAAGTTGCCTCTGGCTGGCCAGCTGGTATCCAGCTGTGCTAGAAATAGGCTCTGGGTGACAGGCCGGGCTCAAAGGCAACTCTGAATAGGACCTGTCCAGCCAGCTGTGCTCCACGAGGGACGCAAGTAGGCTCTGCCTGAATTAGCTCTTGTGCAGGTGGACTCTATGTTGCCTCTGGCTGGCCAGGTGGTGTCCAGCTGGGCTCGAAGAAGGCTCTGGCTGTCACACCGGGCTCAAAGACAAGCCTGAGTAGGATCTGGCTGGCAAACTGGGGTCCAAGACGGCTCTGAGCAGACTCTGGCTGGCTGACCTGAGGTCCTGGCTGGCAGGGTTTTGGTTTCCTCTGGCTGGCCAGCTGCGCTCTAGATAGGCTCTGGGTGGCATACCCGCCTCCAGGACAACTCTGAGTAGGATCTGGCTGGCAGGACAGGGTCCAAGAGGGCTCTGAGAGCCAGAGGCTACCTTTCTGTGTTGTGATCCAGAGAGCCAGCGCCCACCTTCTGGCATTGTTAGCCTGACACCCAGAGGCCGTCTTCCAACCTTAGCCAGAGCCCACCTTCCCTGAGTCATGCAGTAAACCAGAATCCTCCTTCTGATGTTAGCCAGAGAGTCAGAGCCCTTTGTCTTGTGTTCTAAGCAAGAGGGCCAGAGCCCACCTTCCTGCATTAGCCAGAGAGCCAGAGCCTCTGACGGACCAGCTTGTGTCCAGCTGAACAGTAAGTAGTCTCTGGGTGGCATGCCGGCCTCATGGAGAGCTCTGAGTTGGCTCTGGCTTGCCACCTTTGGTCCAAATGGGCTCCAAGTAATCTCTGGCTAGCTGGCGGTAGGCCACAAGGGCTCTGAGTAGGCTCTGGGGGGATTACCTCTGCTCCAGGCAGGTTCTAGGTTGCCTCTGGGTGGCCAGGTGGTGTCCAGCTGGGCTCTAATTAGTCTCTGCGTGGCAGGCCAGGATCAAAGACAACCCTGACTAGGATCTGGCTGGCCAGGTTTGGTCCAAGATGGCTCCAGGTAGGCTCTGGTGGTTGGCTTTAAAAGGCCTTTAAAAACTGGACAAAAGACTCTTATGACGGTCCGGCATGATATAAAAGAAATACATCAAGTGCTAATGAGAGTCAAAAAGGATGGAGAACATCGATGGTGGGAAAGCTTATTTTGGTGGTCACCAACAGCCACAGGACTGTTTAATTCCATGTTTCACCCGGTCATGATTTTCCTAATTCTAACTTTAATATGTTTACTGCTTATTATAGTTTTGTATATTAAGGTTTGGAGGATGGTTAGACAGATTACGCAGTTACAAAAGTGTCCCCGTGTGTATACTTCCCCCAAATAATTTTTTTTTTAATAGAAGCTAATCAAACACAAAATCCCCTCCAATTATAACTGGATTGTGACATCCTCTGTTTATAGGCATAGAGGCAAGAGGCAAGCACACTGCCACTCTATGGACAAGGTAAATTGACTTTAGTCACGGAGTGGATTGTGGTGGTGCAATTCTCAGCCCTCCCTGCCCCTCCTTGTTGGGCTGATCTGTGCCAGGTGTGATTCCAGCCACCTCCCCCGAGCTATACACCAGTCTGTGGAGATAAGGACTGATAACGTTAACGAGCCTGGCTCCTGCCCTCCCGATTGCTGGGAAACGGTTATAACAGCCCATCATCTCCCAAAGGCCTGGCACACCTGTGACTGGGATGGGGTCAAATGGGAACAATAACAGAGTTGCACATTCTTCAAGTTCTTGTGCGGCTGCTGGAAGGCACCAGAATACTTCGTTGTCCGAGCTGGACGTGAGCAAAAGGTATCTGACAAAAGTCAATTATCTTGGACCCTATAAATTGCGACCCCAAGGGAGACCCTTTGAGCTCTCCTGGATCTCAGCGGGCCTGTGACCAGCATCTCCCCTGAGCTGGGACGCCTCTCAGGTACCAAACCCTTACGGTGTTGTGTGCTGCCACAGCTGACGGAAGGCCAGGGCGAAGTCAACCCTCTCGAGTCTCAATTATCGCCGGTTGAGGAATGCCGAGGCATTGTGGGTATTTACTCTAAACTCGAGAGGAGGGAAATTTTCCTTTGAGCTAGCTTCTCTTTCACCCACTCTTTCTCTGCTTACTGGTGTGTGGGTACATACTTCATTCTACTGGATCCGGATACTTTTGTCTCTGTGTGTGTTTGTACGTTTTGTGTTTGTCTATGCGCATGTACATATGTATAAATTAAGATACCGTAAACTAAGTTATTGTGAATCTTGTCATCTTAGAATCTGTAGATAAGTGGCTGTTTTTATAACATTTTCTGAATTCTTTTGTAATGATCAAGTGCTGTTAGTTATTAATAAATCTAGATTTCCTGTTAACATTACCATGTTAATACTTTCATCTGCAACAGATGGAGATGTCCCCAAGAGCCAGTTTGGTGTCTCCTGTGTCCCCTCAAGGTCATGGGGTGTCAACGTGGGAGATGTGTCATAGATGGGACTGTCCCCAAGAGCCAACTTGTGGTCCCCATGTCCCCTCCCATCCCCAGGGTATTAATTTGTAGACCTCCAGGAGACCCATGGGAGTATGGGGGAGGTGTCCCCATGTCCCTGTGTCCCCCATCCTGGTCGATGCTGTTGATGCACAAGTGGAGGCCGCTGGTGGCTTTTTTTGTCAGCCCGGTGTGGTCCCCTTCCAGGGGGGTAGGCGGCACACGGGTGACAACAGGGTCCCCAAATCTGAGGGGAAGGGTTGTGGGGGGCATTGGGAGGTGTCCTCGAGGGGTTGGGGGTGCAGGGATGGGGGGTTGGCATCGAAGAGACCCCCCCCCCCAACCCCCTGCAGGGGATGGTGGGGACAGCAGGCACATGGTGTGTGGGGCAACTGGGGGGGTGTGTGGGGGGGAGTGACAGCGGTGGTGATATAGAAATGTTAAGAAATTAAGCACATAACTATAGAATGGTTAGCAATAGTAAGCTTGAGAGGTGTCTGTTTAAACTAAAGCCCTTTTGAGCTGTGGGAACGAGGCATTTCTGAACTGTGAGAACAAAAGAAAACAAGCGTACATAAACAAAGATAGAGGCCCCAAGGACAGAGGATATAGCACCAGGGTGACAAGAGATATACGGGCATTTTATGACTCAATGAAGTGAGTCTGGGCCTCTGACACCCGGAGATGGAGGACATCTGTGATCCAAGAGCATGACTCCCAACTCAAGGATGCGCATCGCATATCAAACATGGGAACTGAGAGGGATGACTCCACTCAAGGATGCGCATCGCATCACGTTTCCGATATGGTGGAAGAGAGCATGAGAATGTTCATATGTTTATGACCCAAACAGATGACTCCCATCTCAAGGATACGCATCCCATTTCAGATAAGGCAGAAGGAACTGTTGACACAAAGCTTTAGAACTAATTACACTTTGTTATAAATATGTATGTTTGTATTGTGAAACCTCAAAATCCCCTCCAATTCTAACTGGATTGTGACATCCTCTGTTTATAGGCATAGAGGCAAGAGGCAAGCCCACTGCCACTCTATGGACAAGATGAATTGACTTTAGTCACGGGGTGGATTGTGGTGGTGCAATTCTCAGCCCTCCCCGCCCCTCCTTGTTGGGCTGCTCTGTGCCAGGTGTGATTCCAGCCACCTCCCCCGAGCTATACACCAGTCTGTGGAGATAAGGACTGATAACATTAAGGCGCCCCCTTAACGAGCCTGGCTCCTGCCCTCCCGATTGCTGGGAAATGGTTATAACAGCCCATCATCTCCCAAAGGCCTGGCACACCTGTGCCTGGGATGGGGTCAAATGGGAATGTGGAATCGCTGGAGAACAACAAACATGTTGTGAGTGATCCAGACCAAGGGGCCTCACTGTAACAGCAAGCTGCAGCTGTGTTCAAGGACATAAACAAGGCTGAGACGGCCTGAGAAACTACATTCCTGCCCAAGAGATAAAGAAGTTGGAATGTCGAAAACAGGGGGCCTACCTCGTGGGAGAGCAGCGCGTGGACACCACACCGGGACCAATCATAGGGGGCAAAAGGGCGCGTGAACAAGTAGCTTTAGCCTATTAGCAAAAAGATAGCGGCGCGTGAAGCTTGTGATAGAGTAAAAATTGCTGTGTAGCCTTTAATAAAGTGGCATCAACTTGATCAAATTGGTCGTCTAAGTTGTGTCCGGAACTTCCGCATCGGCAACTGACACCCGACCAGGGACCTGAGGGAGCCTCATCGAAGATACGCAGGACTTAAACCCTGGGGAATCGGGACCCTCCCGTCTGTGCTCGCCCGAGCAAGAGAAGACGGTCCGGAGGGGGCGGAAGCCAGCCGTAGCAGGCGCTGCCCCGGCGCCTGGGAAGATGCGCACGCACAATCGTTAGAATCTCGTCCTGATCAGGTGAGCGCCTGGGGAGGAGATGGGGTCCACGCTAAGCAAAGAAGAAGCGGCAGTGCTTAAGCTCCTCCAACATATACTCTCTAAGAGAGGAGTATCTTATGATGAGGGGAACCTGAAGAAGTTGCTGTTGTGGGCTCGGCAGCACGAACTAATCCCCTCAGTGACCGCAGCCTTTGAAGCAGCTACTTGGGAAAACATCGGCGCGGCACTGTGGAACAACATTAGTTCAGGTTCTAAAGACAGTAGGAAACTCTCCACCATGTGGAGGTTGGTCCTAGAGACTCTGAAAGAACTGAAAGCTGAACGGCAGACCACTGCCTCTGCTTTCGCTGCCTTGTCAGCAGAGGCAGAAAGCGCTGGCACTAAGGATTCTGCTACCACTATGACGTTCGCGGGATCCCTGTTCCCTACGGCACTTCCTAAAAGGAGGGACGGGGACGCTTCACGCGCAGCACCTGTGCGGCAGGAAAATCAAGAGCAAAAATCAACAGATTTACTACAGCTCGACTCCCCCCCCTCAAGCCCAAAAGAACAATCCCCGGAGCGCACCACCCCGCCCCTCTCCCGCCACCTCCCACCCAACCCCGCGCCCACCGCCGCCGCCTCGTCAGAGGAAGGCACCGACCCGCCCCTGCCCCCGTCCTCGCCTCCATCACCCCGATCGGTGCAGGAACAATCTCATTACGGTTTACAAGATCCACACTTGCGAGAACTAATGAGAAAACTAGAGCAACTTGAAACGCGAATGAAGGAATCGGCTCAGCCTATTCCTACGGCACCGCCGCCACCCCCTCTTCCTATTAACCCCTTTTTTCCTGACACTGGGGGGGGGCGGTCAGGGGGAAACAGTGGCGATCGGGCCGCTGCCATCGTCGGCTCAAATGGGAGGCGGGGCACTGGGAGGTGTGGGTGGTAATGATAATCCAGCACATCGATGGCGGGGAGTTATTCGGGATGCAATAATAGAGGGGCAGTTTAAGGAGCTTGGACCAGCGGTGTTTCCGGCAATAGTAACCCCACAAGGCAATGAGTGGGAGGCCTGAGATTGGAAAATGATAAGGACGCAAAATCAGCAGTAACACAATACGGGTTAAAATCACCATATACTAATTCAGTCGTTCAGCATATTTTTACAGCAAATTTATTAACTCCGTATGACTTGTGCATGATTATACAAACCTTACTAACAGCTTCCCAACAATTGCAATTCTTCCAACGTTGGCAAGTGGCCTGCGAGGCTGCGGCAGCCACACCCCGTCAGCAAGGAGACCCTCTATATGGGGTGCAGCTCAAATGCTGATGGGCGCAGGCCCTTTTGCCAACCCAGATTGGCAAGCGGGGTTTCAACCGGAAGTCTTATACTTAACCCAGGAATTAGCCCTAAAAACGGTTTTAGCTGTACATGATGAAAAGGCGGCGCCAGCATTTACAGAAGACAGGGACCCACGGAGCCCTACCCAAAATTTATTGACAGACTACATGCCGCTATTGATGGTAATCCTGACTTAAATGATGAAAGTTAAATTTCTTGATATGCTTACTTATGATAATGCTAATGAGAAAACTAAGACAGTCTTAAGTCTCCTACCCGCCTGCGGCCGAGCCCAGCACCACGCTCTCAGTCCCACCCCGCCCCCGCCAAAAGCAGCAGCTGCGGCGTGTGGAGTTCTCTGACAGAGCGCCCAAGCGCCCTAGTGCCCGCTGCGTCATCGGTGCAGCCTGTTTGTTCGGACTAAGTGTTTTAAGTGTCATAGGTGGAATATCTCCTCTAGTGGGAGGCAGTAATTCTATGTTAATTGTTGTCTTGAAGGCGGTTGTTCGTTTTACTGTGTTAATTGTTGTCTTGAATTTAGGAGCATACTCTGCGGGGAGAGTGCACCTTTGTACCATCTATCTGAGAAGGGTATTGTCATAAAAATCATCTACAACCTTACAGGGGTTGTTCGTTTTACCAGAGGTCATAGATGCATGTTCAGTAACAGAAGGGTCAAAAATTACTCAGCTTGTTTATTTTACTGTGCCCCCCCCCTTACAGTATGCCGAGAAGCTCGGGTGACTCAGGATTTGGATCACCAGGTAATCCTCAAACATTTTGAGCTCAGGCAGTGAGACAAAGTCGACCTGTGATAAAATGTGCCCTCACCAAAGCGGAAGAATCTGTTGAACTGACAGGCATTTTAGATACTGGCGCGGATGTGACTGTAATATCTGCGAGCAGATTGGCTGTTAGCTTGGGTAACTCGAGTGCTTTTCAGCAAAGATCTCATTCTTATAAGGGTCCCAGAAACCTGGGGAGCAAATATTCATCCATTTATATTGGAAACCCCTACTACATCATGGGCTGTGACTGTATGGCTCAATGGGGAACTCAAATTGGATCAAATTTGTCTTAATCGCCACTGCAGAACAGCCCACCCTGAAACCCACCCTGAAACTAACCCGGAAAACAGAATCACCTGTGTGGGTGGATCAGTGGCTGTCGCCAACCTTACTGATTTAATTCATGAACAGTTAAGTGCAGGACATATCGTACCTACCACCAGTCCTTGGAACCCCCTGGTGTTTGTTATTTTAAACAAAAGTGGTAAATGGTGACTTTTACATGATCTCCGACACATTAATGATGCCATGGAGGATATGGGTACGTTACAGATAGGAATGCCCTCCCCAACGATTCCCTGAAACTGGCACCTTGCAATAATTCATCTAAAGGATTTTTTTTTTTCTTCTCCATTCCCTTGCATCCAGATGATACATCTAAATTTCCCTTTTTTGTTCCCAGTATTAATGTTAGCGAACCTGCAAGACAGTACCACTGGGTTGTTTTACCATAAGGCATAAAAAATACCCCCACGATATGTCAGTGGTTTGTGTGGCAGGTGCATCCGCCCAGTGAAAGCAGAGCTTCTTGGCTGCTGAAGCGTGGCAGCCTCTGGCTGTCTTTGTTTTCAAGGTCTCGCGGTAGTTGAGACCTTTGACCAATGGGAGCCGCTATTGACTACAGCTCGGATTCGGCCTGGGTATAAATGGAGTCCCCTGGGGGAGCCATTTTGAGCTCGTCCCCCTGGAGCAGCACGCTGCGGTCGAGGACTCTCCCCTTGGGTTCGGGACGCCGCCCAAGGAAACTCCTCGAGGTGCCTTGGGTCAGGACGCTGCTGTCCCGATCCAGTATCGGGGAGGGTTCTTAAACAATCCCAAGAGCGAGATTAAGACACAAACGAGGTCAGATGCCGTACTACCTTGTGAACTTTATTTTCTATAACAACTGATAACAGCGATAGGACAGAGAGAAAAAGAAAGGGAAAGTTAGAATCCCTAAGCAAGAAAACGGTAGAGATGCAGCTAATTACCGCCGCCACCAGGGATCCAGCGATGTTCCATAGGCTCAGCCTCGGTGCAGGTGATGGTGCTCCAAGCTCTGCCGAGGTCCCAGCTCCAAGTAACAGGTGCCGAAGACGGAGGCCCCAAGAGAGGAGTACGCAGTCCTTTTATTGTCCCAGTCCCCACTGTTTCCTCGAAGGATCCGCCCATTTCCACAGAACTCACTGTAATATGTGCCGCCCCGTGGTCTACTATGCGCGCATGTCCAGGTGTCCATGGTGGTCGTGCTGGCGGGGGGCCGACCTGCAGTGCCTTCAGCCTTTGCATGTCTTCCTTGCCCCGCACCCAGCTCGCGCGCAGGTACAGCTTGGCAGGCACGGCCAAGGCTGTCGTTGTTCTCGCTCTGAGCGGATGTCGTGGTTTTGTCGGGGACTCGGTGTCTCCTCCAAAGCGTACTCCTTGAGAACATCCTGATGCTGGGGGCGGGAAGTGGTGGTTGCGGAGCAGCAATGTAGAGACAAACAACGTCTAAAACAGTCCCTTACACCACCCGTGGCTCGACATTGCTTCGTGGCGGCGTTAAAGAAAACAGTATATGGAAAGAGAGAGAAAGACCAGAAAAGCGCAAAATACAATAACAAACAAGATTTCCGGCAAATTTTCTTTCAATAAACATGTCTTTAACAATATCTTTAACAAATATAAGCATTTTTAACTAACAAACCTATAGCCAATAACATTCTTTAACAGATATATCATGCTTAAAACTAATTTTATAAAACCAAAACATCTTATAAACTAATTTTGAGGCTCCGATGAATCAACAGAAGAGCATGACAGCAACTTACATGATTGATGTTTACAGGGACAAAAAAGAAGTATTACAATGACAATTAAGATAGTAACCAATAAGGCAAAAACTACAAAGTGAATTAAAATTAATCCTAATCTATGTTCCATCTTTTCCCACAGTTCTAACAAAATACCACAGAGTGTCTGAGTCTCTGGCAGTCCACGCTGTCCGCTGCAGTTGGGGTCAGCATGTGCAGCAGGAAAATCCCTTTCCATGCCCCTTATCCCAAAGCGCATGCGTCATTTGGGCCTAGAAACTTCTGTTCCAAACTTAAACAAAGGTAAATAAACAACACTATCCATAACAATGTTAACAATATTCTAAATAAACATATAAAAAGGTAACAGTAACACTATCAACTGACAGGTCTTTAACTAAACAAAGTTAAACAAACATGTGTCTCAAACTGGGCCGAGGAATGTGCTCTCGGTCCTTGGGGATGGGGAGGGGAAGGAGGTGGTTGTTTACATGAACAGGCACAACTACAAGACGGTTTACATGGACACTTACCAGATGAACACATACATACCGCAAGAGAAAATACAGCAAGAGCTAACAAAGCAACAGCCACAAAATTCAATATTAAAAGGGTATACATTCTGGTTGTTGTCACAAACTGCGGCGCCGAAAATAAATGGTGGTCGGACTCGCCTGAGCCAGGGATCTGCCAAAGTGGACGCCCCCAGCCCAGAGCGCATGTGCTGTTTAGGCCTAGAAACATCTATCCTAAACTTAAGGTTTAAATAATTGATACAGCGACAGGCTTTGGTTGGCAAACGATACGAATCTGCTTTACACCATCAGGTGAGACAGTAAATATAAATTGCATGTTAGAAACAACACGCTGGATTAACTGAACAAAGCAAGGAATAATACATGGCAAAAACATCAAGGCAGCAAATGCACATAGGAGATAAAATAGAAGCTGCTTTACCCATGGTGCTCCGGGTAACCAAGACCATAAATCACCACTCCAGCCGTTCCATCTTTGAACGGGGACATGAGCTACTTTCCTAATGTCTGTGGTCAGTTGAAGGACTACTTCACCTACATCGTCCATTTCCAAACAACAGTTAGAAACATTTAGTTTTCCACATACTCCTCCCGCTTCAGCTAGTAGGAGGTCTAAAACCATGCGATGTTGAAGGATTGCAGTGCAAGATTGTTGAGTTAAAAGGTCTATAGCATTAGCAGTTTTATTAGTAATAATTTCTAGAACTGCTTGTAGTCGAATTATACAGTTCAGCTTATAAATTGGTTCTCTTGCCTCTGATATCGGTTCATTGGGATTCCAAGAGGCAGGCCCATAATGCTCAATAATTCTTTCAGGGGACCACTCATTTTCCCCCCACTTTTGAGTTCCACCTATTTTAAACTCAACAGACCGCTTGTTGCGGACAATCCTTTTGTTCCCTAGCTTATCATATAATTTTATTCCCAATTGAGGACCATCTGCCTCCGGAAGAAGGAAAAACAGGGGTCGGATAATCCCTATATAGCAAATCCCTGACCAGTTTGCTGGTAATTCTTTGTAGGCAGTATGTCCACATATCCAATAATGGCCCTTTTTGGCTTTGCTACCTTTGGCAAATGGTCCCTCTGCAGTCCTTGGGGTTTGAAAATAAGTTGTGTTTTTATCTCCCAGAGGGCTGAAAACCTCATTTACGTGATTGTTTATCCGGATGGTACAATAACAGGACCCAGTGTTGTTTTTCCATTCACAAGTTTGATTATAAAAGTTGTTTCCCTGTAATTTGGCATATTGCAACAAGGTAGCATCTGGCAAGTGACAAAGATACAGCAGCTTTTGGGAACAGTTCTTTGAAGGGAAAGCCAGAGTTGACAGGCATCCCCGCTGGAAGGCTCTTACAGAGGAGAGTGTTAAACAGCGTCAACCGGCAGGTTTAAGCATTGTCTGGGAGATGTCAAACACTGCCAAGATACCACAGAGCTCTCTGCAGCCAAGCCCCAGCGAGGGACTCCTGTGGGCTCATCTCTGAGAACACAGACTGATGGGCCACCAGCCCTGCCCACAGAAAACACCTTATTAGCAGCTGGTGCAGAGAGTACAGCGCCCTCAAAACCACCAAACCAGCCAGGTCAGCCCACCCAGACACCCAGCATCTCCCCGCAGCACCTGCAGCCACATCTGCAGCCCAGCCCTGCTGTCAGGAGTCCTCTCGGACTGGTCGGGTCAGCGCCCCGTATGTGGGGGTACTGATGTCACCGTGGCCATGGTAACCTGCCAAGGGTATCCCTGCCCATATATGGGGTGTGATGTCACTGTGGCCACGGTGACGCACCAAGGGTGTCCCTGCCCATAGATGGGGGTGCCGATGTCACAATGGCCGCTGTGAGCCACAGGGACAAGCCTATAAAAAGGATCGCTGGGCTCCAGACGTGTGTCAGTGCGACCTGGGAGGTGAGGAGAGGGCATGGGAGGGATGGGGCTTGCAGGGGGCTGCCGACGGAGGAGGAGGGGTCCCACACCTCGGGGCACTGGGGCTGTGCTGAGAGCTGACCCGCGCCCTGCTTGTCCCTCAGAGTCAGCCGAGGAGCATCTGGGAGAGACACCCCGGTGCTGCTGGGACAGGGACACTCCCAACGCTCGCTGTGGTCGTGCGCCATGTCTGAGAGGGAAGAGGAGGAGGCCCCCGACTCGATGGAGGAGGGTGAGAGCAAAGTTTCCCTCCCACAGCACAGCAGAGGGGCTGTCGGGGCGGTCAGCGTGGGGCCGAGCGCAGTGGCAGGAAGACGCAGTGCCTGCGATGCCCCTTCCTCGCCACGGCCCCCAGCCCTGCCCCTCAGCCCCTCAGGGACGGAGCAGGCCCCTGGGGACAATCCCTCAGGGACGCTTCCCCCGGCCCCGCAGAGGTGCTCATTCCCGCCAGCATTTGCTCTCTCCCCTCCAGCGTGCGTGCTGTGCGGCCGGACAGCAGCGGACCCGGTTCTGTGCGGGCGGAAAATCAATACTGAAGAGTTCTGTGCCCATTTCTTTTGCCTGGTGAGTGCCCCGGGGCTCCCTCCAGCTCACTGACAGGCACTCCAGGCCACAGTCTGTTTATCAGCTCCTCCTCTCTTCTCTTCTCTTATGCAGATTTTTGCCAGTGAGCTTTTATTTTGGCTGGACGAGGAATCAGGGATGCTGGCATTTGACCCTAAGGACATTCCCCGTGTAGTCGAGCGGGCAGCGCAGAAGGTGAGGACCTGACAAGGTCAGGGACATTTGTGTCAGGAGAGGTTTGGGGGAGCTTAGCCCAGAGCCCAGGAAAAAGAGCCCAGCCCCTCCAAGCAGCTCCGGGACAAAAGCCTTGCTTCTAGCAGCTCCACAGAGGCTCCAAGCCCAGGAGCCCCGTGCACCGGGCGGATCTGTGGGCTGTGGCCCAGCAGCGGCCACATCCTGCACCCTGCCCAGAGGCGTGGGGCTGGCTGGGGAGGCCCTGAGGCTGCCACTGACGGGGGCTGCTCTGCTCTTTCTAGAAATGCTTCGTCTGTGGTGAGAGTGGGGCCGCCATCACCTGCTGCTGGGAGGGCTGCAGCTGGAGCTTCCATCTGCCCTGTGCCACGGAGGGTGAATGTATCACCCAGTACTTTTATCCGCACAGGTACCTCATCTCCTCACCCCCACCGCGGAAGGACCCAGCACTTCTCACCCTCACCCATCCCTTCTCCCTCTTCCCTCCAGCTCCTTCTGCAGGGAGCACCGCCCAGAGCAGGAGGTGGAGGCAGCTCCGGAGAACAACACTGAATGCCTCATCTGCCTGGAGCCTGTGGAGGACAGAAAGTCCTACCACACCATGGTGTGCCCCGCCTGCAAACACGCCTGGTTCCACCGGGGCTGCATCCAGGTAGGAGTCGTTCCCTCACGCCCAGGACATGGCAGGCTCACGGCAGCACCAGGGCCTCACTCCTGCTCTTGTTTCCTCTGCAGGGCCAGGCTCGGTATGCTGGTACTATTTCCTTCAACTGCCCCCTCTGCAGAGACAAACATGACTTTCTCGTGGACATGGTCACAATGGGCATCCGAATCCCCCTGAGGTTGGTGTCCTGCCGGCTCACAGGACAGGAGGCTGCAAGCCCTGTGCCATGCCAGGGGCTGCCCCTGCAGTCCTGGCCCTCTGCTGTCCCGTCAGCCTGGGCTTCAGCTTCACGGAGGAGCTGCAAACCGGGCAGGGGGGAGGAGCAGGGCTACCCTGCATTGGCCTTATACCGGGGCAGTAGGGGCTCAGCGATTTCCCTTTCTCCATCAGAAATCCATCACGGGACAACGAGCCTCCAGTCGAACCATTAATCCAGAGGCACAGCCGCTGTGATGCTCGTGTGTGCCTTTGTCCCGGAGGCAGGGAGCAGGCAGAGGAACGCGGGTAAGTTGCCAAAGCGGCACCCTGGGCTCTGCACGGGATCTCTGTGTCGCCAAGAGCTCGAAGAGGAAGGACAGAGAACAGGAGCTGCGCTGCAAAATCCTGTCCTGCGGTCGCTTTGTCCTCACAGCCATGAACCCTTTTGCTTCCCCAGGCCCTGGGAACTGCTCCTGTGCAGCTCCTGCGCTGCTGCGGGCACCCACCGGCGCTGCTCCAACATGAGGACCAGCAGGACCAGCTGGGAGTGTGAGAGCTGTGCTGGCCAGGGCACCGGTAAGAGGCAAAGCACCTTCATGCCCCTGGGCTGGGGCCAGGGCCCAGGCAAGGCCTGGCAGCAGGTGTCCAGGCTGGGCTTGGCAGAGCCCCTCTGCTCCAGGAGGGCTGGGGGCACCACTCTGGCCTCTCCACAGTGGCCTCTGTGCCCATGACCTTCCTGCTTCCCCTTACAGCCTCCAGTGACAGGTCAGAGCTCGCTGGCTCTGGCACTGGTAGCCAGTCAGGATCGGGGTCATCCCATGACTCGACAGCCCCAGAGAGCAGCAGCTCCAGCACTGGTAGACAGGTGGCATCTGGGCCATCCCACGACTCCCCAGTGCTTGCGGGCAGCAGCAGCTCCAGCTCACCTGGGCCCGACCGCAGGCAACGCCGCTCCCAGGTGCAACGTCAGGCCCAGACGCCCTACAGCCGGCCCAGAAGACAGCAGGAGAGGAGCCGCGCGCCAGCACCAAGTGCTGAGAGCAGGACCCCCGGCCAGGCAGCGCTGGGGACGTCCCACGGCTCCCCAGTACCGGAGAGCAGCAGCCCCAGCACCGGTAGCCAGGCAGCATCAGGGCCATCCCACGACTCCCCAGTGCTTGCGGGCAGCAGCAGCTCCAGCTCACCTGGGCCTGACCGCAGGCAACGCCGCTCCCGGGTGCAACGTCAGGCCCAGACGCCCTACAGCCGGCCCAGAAGACAGCAGGAGAGGAGCCGTGCGCCAGCACCAAGTGCTGAGAGCAGGACCCCCGGCCAGGCAGCGCTGGGGATGTCCCACGGCTCCCCAGTACCGGAGAACAGCAGCCCCAGCACCGCCAGCCAGCTGCCAGCAGAGTCCTCCTGCCCCTCTCCAGCGCCCGAGAGTGGCAGCCGCTCCAGCCGCTGTGGGCCCGCGCGGATGAGGGACCGCTCCCGCGTGGAACGTCGGGCCCAAAATCCTTACAGCCAGCGTGGACGCAGACGTGGGAGCAGCCGTGCGCCGTCCCCGCGTGCTGGCCCTGATCCCCCTCCACCGGCGCAATAAAGTTGGCCATTGATCTCTGCCCTGGGACACTCCACGCTCATTTTTTGGCTTCCTCCTGCTCTCCCTTTCTCGAGGGGCAGCGTTAGGGGCTGGGCCCAGAGGGTTTTCTTCCCCCGGGGCCTGGCAGCACCTTGCCCAGACCTCCGTCCTTGCGGGCTGGCCTTGGCCGGCTGCCCAGCGCCATGGCCCTGTGCTTCGGGCCTCGCTGGACCCGCAGCCGGCTCAGTCTCCCCGGGGAAGGTTCACACCAGTGGCAAAGCTACTTCTCTTTACAAGTTCTGCTCAGTGTCACGGCTGCAGTTGTGACATGGAGATTGCTGTAGATGGTCTTGCGACAGTAGCCGAAGGGCATTCCCCTTGCCCAGTTCCGGGTCCCGTTGCCCACCCTGATTGCTGCTGCTGTACCAGACCCATCCAAACACACCATCAGCTCAGGCCACACAGAAGGTCCTAGGAAGGAATGTTGTCCCCGGCCTTCACCAGCCCTTGGCAGCCTGTTCAGCCCAAGAGCAAACCTGGGGCTCTGCGCTTGCTCAGCCCCTTGTCGTGCTTTGAACTCGCCCGGCAGCCAAACCCCACGCAGCCAATCGCTCACCCTCCCCCTGCCTGGGGAATGGGGACCCATTGGAGGGACAAAGGGAAACTCATGGGTTGAGATAAGAAACAGTTTAGTAATTGTAATAAAACAATAACAATGATAGAAAGTACAAACAGGTAACGCACCCTGTGATTGCTCACCACCCGCCGCCTGATACCCAGCCCCTTCCCAGCCAGCGATCCCCAAAAACCGAGACCCCGCAACCGCAATCCCAGATGCAAGAGAGAACCTCCTGCTTCCCAGCTGCCTCTCCTTGACATCCTAAGCATGACGTTACAGAATATGGGATATTCCACTGGCTGAAATCAGTTGCTGAAATCAGTCCTGACCCTACCAAAGTTCATAATTTTCATTAATGTGATGCCATTAGTGTAAGATCTATCAACCATAGTGATGACGCGATGCAATAACAGGCTTATCACAGAATTATTCAGGTTGGAAAAAGACCCTTGGGATCATCGAGTCCAACCATCAGCCCAACTCTACGAAGTTGTCCCCTACACCATATCCCTCAACATCTCATCCAAACGACCCTTAAACAAATCCAGGGAAGGGGACTCCACCCCCTCCCTGGGCAGCATATTCCACTGTCTGACCACTCTTTCTGTGAAAAAGTTTTTCCTCATGTCCAGTCTGAACCTCTCCTGTTGCAGTTTAAAACCATTCCCTCTTGTTCTATCGCTAATCACCTGTGAGAAGAGACCAGCACCAAGCTCTCTACAATGTCCTTTCAGGGAGCTGTTGAGAGTGATGAGGTCTCCCCTCAGCCTTCTCCTCCTCACACTAAACAGTCCCAGCTCCTCCAATCGCTCCTCACAGGATTTGTTCTCCAGGCCCTTCACCAGCTTCGTTGCCCTCCTCTGATCTCGCTCCAGCACCTCGAGATCTCTCTCGTACTGAGGTGCCCAAAACTGGACACAACACTCCAGGTGGGGCCTCACCAGGGCAGAGCACAGGGGGACTATCACCTGCCTGCTTCTGCTGGTCACACTATTTCTAATACAAGCCAGGATGCCGTTGGCTTTCCTTGCCACCTGGGCACACTGCCGGCTCATGTTCAGCTGCTTGTCAATGAGAAAACCCAGATCCTTCTCTTCCAGACAGCTCCAGCCACACCTCCCCAAGCCTGTAGCCATGCAGGGGGTTGTTGTGGCCCAAGTGCAGGACCTGGCACTTGTCCTTGTTGAAGCTCATCCCGTTAATGTTGTCCCACCGATCCAATCTATCCAGGTCTCTCTGTAGAGCCTCCCTGTCCTCATGCAGATCGACACTCCCGCTTAACTTGGTGTCATCTGCGAATTTACTGATGATACACTCTGTGTCCTTATCAAGATCATCAATAAGATGTTGAACAGAAATGGTCCCAACACCGAGCCCTGAGGAACACCACTTGTGACCGGCCGCCAGCTGGATTGAGCTCCACTGACCACCACTCTCTGGGACCGTCCATCCAGCCAGTGCTTGACCCAGCAGACCGTTCGCTCCTCCAGGCCATGGGCAGACAGTTTTTCTGTGAGAATTCTATGGGGAACTGTGTTGAATGCTTTTCAAAAATCCAGGTAGACAATATCCACAGCCTTTCCCTCGTCCAACAGTCGGGTCATCTTGTCATGGAAGGAGATCAGGTTTGTCAGGCAGGACCTGCCTTTCATAAACCCATGATGACTAGGCCTGATCCCCTGGTTGTCCATTATATGACTTTTAATGGCACGCGAGATGACCTGCTCCATGACCTTCCCTGGCACCGAGCTCTATAGTTTCCTGGATGCTCCTCTCTGCCTCTCTTGTAGATGGGTGTCACATTTGCCACCTTCCAGTCCAATGGGACCTCCCCAGTTAGACACGACTTCAGGTAAATCATGGAAAGCAGCTTGGCGAGCACATCTGCCAACTCCCTCAGCACCCCTGGGAGTAACCCATCCAGTCCCACAGACTTGTGTGCATCCAAGTGGTGTAGCAGGTCTCTGAGCACTTCCTCTGTAATTGTGATGACCTCAACCTGCTTCCCCTCCCCATCTCCCAGCTCATGAGGCTGGGTGTCCAGGGAACAGCCAGTTCCACTGCTAAAGACTGAGGCAAAGTAGGCGTTGAGCACCTCAGCCTTTTCCTCATCCTTAGTTACCATGTTTCCCTCTGCATCCAGTAAAGGAGGGACATTTTCCCTAATCCTCCTTTTGCTGTTAATCAATTTATAGAAGCGTTTTTTATTATCTTTAACAGCTGTAGCCAGGTTGAGCTCTAGCTGCGCTAAATGCCACAAGTGGTCCTTCCCTCCAACTTCTCCAGGACAAGAAAAAAGAAAACCCTGATGTGCTTTACCTGGTCCACAACAGCTTGGTTGGCATTTGCAGCTTCCGGCATCACTTGGCAGCTCCATTTGCAGTGGGACGGGTCTCCTTGGCTCCTGGCTTCACAGCAAATCGGTCATCCAAAGCCGAACAGGTCCAGTACCTCTCCGGCAGGGCACTTGCAAACACCAACATCTGGTTCTGTGATTTGAAGCAAAGGAGACGAAGATTAAAAACCAACAGCTGTAAGTGGGACACAGGGAAGGGACAAACCCAGCCCGTGACATGCATTTCAGCCTCAGCCCACAGGAGCCCCAGGCACAGTCACGGCAGCTACAAAGCACCACAGCGTGTTCAGAAGCAGTGCTGGGGAAGGAGCAGCTTGCTTTCTTTATGCCTTGTGAAGCACTGAAGGGACAAGCTGGTCTCCTTGCCACTGCCAGGCCAGCGGGTGCAGCTCCCTGCAGCACACGGGCTGTGCCAAGAGGTGCTGGGGCAGCCTGAAGGCACCAGCTCTGCTGGGCGAGGAATTTACACTGTGAGCTGCCATCAAGAAAAAAGGCAAAGTGCAATGTGGCTTTACCTGCTCTGGGCACTTGCTTTCACAGGCTTAATACAACCATGCAACAGCCACAATTGCAGTGAGCCAGCAGTGTGCCCAGGTGGCCAAGAAGGCCAATGGCATCCTGGCTTGTATCAACAATAGCGTGGCCAGCAGGGACAGGGAAGGGATCTTACCCCTGGACTCGGCACGGGTGAGGCCGCCCCTCGATGACTGGGTTCAGTTTTGGGCCCCTCACTCCCAAAAGGCCATTGAATGACTCGAGCGTGTCCAGAGAAGGGCAATGGAGCTGGTGCAGGGTCTGGAGCACAGGTCTGATGGGGAGCGGCTGAGGGAACTGGTGGGGTTTAGTCTGGAGAAGAGGAGGCTGAGGGGAGACCTCATCGCCCTCTACAACTCCCTGAAAGGACGGTGCAACAGAGAGGGGGGATGAGTCTCTTGAGCCAAGGAACAAGCGCCAGGCCAAGAGGGAATGGCCTCAAGCTGCACCAGGGCAGGGTCGGACTGGCTCTTAGGAAGCATTTCTTTCCAGAATGGGTTGTTGGGCATTGGAATGGGCTGCCCAGGGCAGGGGGGGAGTCCCCATCCCTGGAGGGGTTGAAGAGTCGTGTTGACCCAGCGCTGAGGGATCTGGTGGAGTTGGGAACGGTCAGGGTGAGGTTCATGGTTGGACTGGAGGAGCTTCAAGGGCTTTTCCAACCGAGATGATTCTGTGACTCTCTAACCCTTGCACACATCCTGCCTCCCTGGGAACTAACCCTACGCTCGCCCTCCTTCACTTAACTGTCCCCTGGAGCCCACAGAAAAATTTCAAGGCCTGGAAACACCTGGTATGAAATGAAAACAAAGGTCAGATATCAAGTGCAACCCTTCCTGGGGATGCACGCCCAACAAGAAACCCTCTCTCATTATGGTCATAATCCAGGTAAGCCTGAAACAGCTGCTCTTGAGGAAAGCAGCAATACAAGGAGCTCCTCCCCAGCACATCGCTCCCAGAGCCCTGCTTGGTCCCCGGGCAGGGCAGGGGCTGCTGCCAGCATGGGCTCCCTGCCCTCCCAAATCCCTCCCTCGACAGTCCCACTTGCCCCAAGTCTACATACAGGTTCATCTGGCAACATCACAGCAACAGCAGCTGTCTTTCCAGTCAAATAAATTCATCTAGAAGAGGAAAGGCAGCTAGCATCTGCTCCCTGGCACAGCTTGCAGCAGACAGCAATATTGCCACATTTTACGTGTTTTTATAATGCTTTTTTCTCTTCCTTTCACTCCTCATAAAGCAGACTGCATGGGCCATCAGCAGGATCAGGCACAGAAACATGGAAAAATTTAGGAGGAAGAGACTTTGGATGTCTCTGGTCCAACCCCTCCGCACAAAATGGACAATTTCACAGTTAAAACAGATTGTGCAGGGATGCGTCCAGCAGTGTGAAATATCTCCCAGGACGCAGATTCCCCACCTCTCTGGATCACAACAAGCCTTTACCTGCCCTTAAAGTCACCAGACGTTTGTCCTCAGCTACAGCACAGGCCCCAAGAGATACTGTGTGTTGTCACCCTGCAGCCTTTGTTCTGGCCGTTAACCTCAGCACGTGCCTTCAAAGTCCTTGGCTCCTGGAAAAGAAGAGACAGTCTCCTGGTCTGGGTGGTTTTTGTTTGTAAGAAGCCACCTGCTGAACTATTGCC
This sequence comes from Strix uralensis, assembly GCF_047716275.1. Taxonomy (NCBI): domain Eukaryota; kingdom Metazoa; phylum Chordata; class Aves; order Strigiformes; family Strigidae; genus Strix; species Strix uralensis. The sequence goes on along the minus strand of NC_134010.1, from coordinate 639,346 downwards.
TGAGACCAAAATGCCAGCTGCTTCACACCACAGACGAAAGGCAGTGTACAGCAGAAAGGCACTGAGGTCATCTGCCTTGTGCATACGAGTGCCAGAAGATGTGCAACGGACCAACAACCCCATGGGAATAAAAGCAGCCTTTACCTTTGGCCCTGCACATCTAGTAAGATACCTACCTCTTCTTCCTGGTCTCTTGCAGTCCACCAGCACCAAGAAGTCCCCGGATACAACATGTCAAACAAGCTGAGCATTAAGGTGGAAGAACCACTAGGGCTCTCAAAACTGAGAACAATACGGAGCTGGTAAAAGAACAGTTAAGTGCCACTGCTTTAAGGAACTGCTAGCTCTTTAACTAGCAGCAGGAGACACCGTATGGGCTGGGTTATCCAACATCCTCCCACGACAAGCCTTTGCACCTTGCTCTGAAAAAGCTGGTTGCACCCAGCACATGGGTTCAACAAAGCTTCACCACCACCCAGACTGGCAGCTCTGTGCTCCTTGGGGTGGGGAGGCAGGCGATGGCAGTACGAGGGTCATCCCTGTGGCAACACGGCACACGGCAGTGAGCATGGCTAGCACAGCCTAAAGCCCCACAGCTGCAGTAATGTTTGAAAGGGTACTTCATTCAGCCCTGTTGCTACTACAAGGTGAACAGGTACCACTTGCCTTTAAATAGGGGTGACTGCAGCAAATGGGTGCAGACTCCTGTCTGCTCCAAGCAGATGAGGTACTCTGAAGTGCTAACGGCTGCCCCGGGGCCTTTTCAGTAAGAAGCCCTTGGAGACACAGGCTGCCAGGCTTGTGCCAGCCAGAAGAGGAGAGGTCAGCATGTCAGGGATCCTGGCTGAACTGGCTCTCGTCACAGAGTCGGGAGGAAGAGTTTCATTTTTTTGGTGCTACATCTCTTTGTGCTTCCCTTTCCCAGAAAAGCTAAAGGTGGTCGTTGGAGCAGTAACACAGAAAGGGCACGTCCCAGTCTCAGTCAGGGTCACCTACGTTATAGGAATGGTAAGGTCTGGTCCCCCAACGCCACCCGGAGCTCCCTGCAGTGGTAGGAGGGGGTTAACTGGGAAGCACCGATGCCTGTTCCACTTCCTGGTCTGTCAGCTGAGTACAGACAGAGCAAGTCAGAGATGGACATCCAGACAGACAGTTGCTTGGACAAACCAAAGTGTTTCAGCCAGAAAACACTGAAGAGAGGCCAGAGTCCCAAACAACCTGATCTTAGAGCATGTGGTAAATGGGCTGATGGAAAGGAGGAAAAGGGCTCCCAAAGCCCCCAAACTGCACGAGGCAGGAAAAGTCAGAAAGCAGGCAGCATTCCTGAGAGTCAGGCCAGCTGTAAGTGAGCCCAGCTCATGGGCTCAGAAAAGCAGAGCTGTAGCTCATACTGAGCGCCAAGATCTGCTCAGCTAAGATAGGCCAAACACTCGATAAAACAGCAGCTCTGGTTTGTTTGGGTTTTTTTTTCCACTGGATGAATAATCTTTTCTATCAGGATGCAGTCAGGAACCCAACTCCAATGTGGCTGGAACAGCCTTTCCTCTGATCAGGAACCTGGAAATCTCAGCTCAGCCACTCACAGGTTTCTTGCTCGCAGGGACCTGCTTATAACAGCGCAGCAGATTAAACACAACAAGCAGTCACTGCAAAAATCAGGGAAAACCAGAGCTGCTGCTTGCCAGCAGAGCATTTTAATGGAGGGAGCAGAGCAAAGGATCCTCCTTTCACTGATCCCTTGAAAGTATGCAACTGCTTTCCATCACTCATCTCCACCCAGACTGAGAAGGCTGAAGGGGTTCATTCCTTCCTGCAGTCAGGGCCAAATAACGGGCACTTGTCACCACACATCTGCACTTGGGACTTGCCCACATCTGACTGACACAACCACTGCAACAACACAGCGCAACACCCAAAGTCTGTCCTAACACTCGATAACCACGCCTAGAGGGCACAGCTCATGGAACAGCAGGGCCAGCCCTGAAACAGAGATCTGCCCAGGGCATGGGGAGAACGGGGAGGAAGATGCAGGGCTGGAAGCACTGGGTTCCTGAAGCTAACAGCAGCACGGATGCAATCTAGACAAAAAGCTCTGCCTGCTGCATTCCCATTGAGTAATTAGCGGGAGGTTTAGCTTTCTGTATTTGTAAGGTTGTCCTGTGCCTTGCTGGAATATGGCTTGCTAGAGGGGTATGTCTCGTGCAGATCTGCAGTAGGGGATGTCCCAATTCACTCAGCCCTGGCAAATCAAAGCTGTATCCTAAGGACAGAAAGCAGAGCTGAGCTGAGAGATGGGACCACTGTGAAAGCCACTGCCTGACGTCCAGGACCGAAGAGCAGAGGTCTCTGGTCTCCATCACAAGGGGCCACTCCCAAAGTGCCTCCTACCTTCTGGTCGGTAAAGCCATAACTTACAGACCGGTGACAGCTTTGAGAAAGGGTCCAAAACCTCCACTACGAACAGCAGACGAGCCCCAGATGTCTTCAGCACAGGGTTGGCTGGATTATTGACAGCCAGGGAATCAGCTAAATGCAGTTTAACTCATCTGCCTGCTTAATCTAGAGCACTTTTAAATCCCCATACACTGATCCAAGGTGCCAGAGGTATTTTAAGCCTTGAGACCCCAAGATGCTAAACACTGGTTAAGAAAGCAATTTTAAATATACAAATCGAATTTCCTTCAGTGCTTCAGTAACTGTGAATGAACTGCTCATCCATCCTGGCTACCAGCTCTTGCTACAAGGAGGATTCATTCAGCTCCATCTTGCTTAAAATACTGAGCTGAATCAGCAGATCCTGTCCTGGAGGAACAGGTGACCCTGCCCTGAACCTCTCTGCATTCACACAGCCCCAATTTGTCTCTGCAGATTAAGGGCCAGAAGCAAAAGAGAAACAGGACAAAGTATCAACTGACATAAACTCCTGGATTTGGAGGCCTGGTATCCCCCTCCCTAAAGACACGTCCAAAGAAACTGGGCTAAAGATTTGTTCCTTCAAGTACAAGAGGTACTACAGTAAACCCCCTTGTTTTCTCTGGGGTTTGGTCACCAGAGGGCTGCCCACCAGCCCCTGGACAGAAGAGCACACATCCTAATTAAAGGCAACATGTAAAAGCCCAAAGCAACAAGGTGGCATCTGGCAAGTGACAAAGATACAGCAGCTTTTGGGAACAGTTCTTTGAAGGGAAAGCCAGAGTTGACAGGCATCCCCGCTGGAAGGCTCTTACAGAGGAGAGTGTTAAACAGCGTCAACTGGCAGGTTTAAGCATTGTCTGGGAAATGTCAAACACTGCCAAGATACCACAGAGCTCTCTGCAGCCAAGCCCCAGCGAGGGACAAAATAAAACCCAACCAGTGCAGCAGCGAGACAGCTCTCCCAGGTGTAGAGATCTTCAAAGCCCTGAAATAAATACTCTTGCCTCTGGCTTCCAGCTGCATGGGATTGCTTTATAGCACCTTACACAAAACCCACAATAAAATACCTCCGACAAGTTACCAAACAAACAGCATTAAGGTTGTCCACGGGATCAGGCATTGGCTTCTAAACCCCCCATTCTTTGGTACCTTCAGCAAACCGCCAGCTCTGATTCAGCCCTCAGTTGGTTTCTGAAAAGGTGACAAAAGCAGCTTCAGCAAGATCAGAGTCAGACCACAAAATCTGCTTCCTTTAGAGATCAGGCCCTGCTGTCTCTGAGCAGCTCAGATCCCCCAACAGCCGCTGGGCCTGCAGGAACTGAACAGCTCGAGTCTGACCAGGGGACGAGGCAAAGCCTGGGGAAGAAGGCCAGCTGTGAAACAGTCTGACAGAGAAGAGGGGAGAGAGAAAATGTGGGGCAATAGAGCTTCCTAAGGAGATCAAAAGAATCAGGGCTTCACGAACCCAATCCATGAACTAGAGGTTCTGTATCTGTACAGATGTTACTGTACTCGGAATGGCAGAACACTACAATCCACTGCCCAGGGAGAGCAGAGAAGCTTTGGAGATGAGCACAGAGCACAGCGCTGCCAACTCTTTAACAGCCAGCAGAGCACACCTCCTCCCGGGGGGGGCAGCTCTAACTGCCACACTGCTGCAGTGAGGACAGGGGAGGAGAGTCAGGACAGCTGCAAAAAGTTCAGGAGACTTCTCAAAGGGGAAAAAAAGGAAAGAGAAAATAACCAAGATCTTTTTACCAGGCTGTCTGTGACAAGAGCCATCAAAACATGAGAGTGGGTGATGGACAGCTGGGGAGAACAGTCAGGATTTGACAAACCAGTTCAGACAGCATGAAATCAGAATGAGAAGGAACATTCATCAAAAAAATCACTTCGTATTCTGCTTTGCCCGAGAGGTACCTCTGTGTCACAGGGTAAATATCCCATTCTGCTGCCCAGGGCCAGACCAAGACCGCTCCTTTCCCAAAGGCGACAGCCACAGCCCCGAGGCAGGGTGACCATGGACACCATCTCTTCTCCAGCTGGTGAACCTGGGGAAGAGCAGCTCCCTCTGCTCCCACACACTGACTTTGGCAGGTATTCAAGTGGGCTGTGCTGCTCACGGTCATGTATGGCAGGCTGGGCTCATGGGCTTGTCAGAGCCACAGCGGGAGCTAAATCCAAAGCTCAGCCACCCCGACCTTCCTCATCTGCTCTGGTTTCATAGAGGTAATGCGAGTTTTGAAAATAACTCCACACAACTCAGCTTTTGTGCCAGGGATCCCATCTTCAGTAGGGTTTTCCCTCTTTCCTTAAGGAAAAAGGAAAGGGCAGGGGGGAGACGGAGCAACTTGTTTCCCATCCGCGGGGAGCATTTGCTCAGCCCTCCAGCACTGGGAGGCAAATTATCTCTTGGTGCGAGGGCACAGAGTTCAGCACAGTTCTGCCAGCAAAGAGCTTGGCCCAGGACTCCCTTCTTGATCCCTGCTTTCTAACAAGCATCCCACTGCTGAGCCAGGATTCAGAAAAGGGGCACCCACACAGCTGAGGAGGCCCAGGCTCCCACTCCCTCCTCCTGCCTTCCACAGCAGACCTAACACCCAGGAAAAATAAGATCTGGGAGTCATCACACATAACATCTCCTTTATTCCTTACAGCTGACCCTGTTCTTTCCCCCATGGCATTATGGTCAAAATACAAGGTAATTAGCATCCCCCCTGTGGGTACATTCTCCACAAGGTTTTGAAGGGCAGCTCAGAAGCAGAGCTCCATCTAAACGGAGCCACCTCTGAGATCTGCATCCCAAAGCTCAGTGGGAAGCGAGCAAGCCAAGTCTTGACAAAAAGTCAGTCTTGCCCAAGAAGCCACCTAGGACACAATTTCCGTGCCCTCTGCCCTGTGCTCTAGCAATTCCCTTTGTCACATCAAAGCTCCAAAGCTCCCTGTTTCCCAACGCGAGCAAGGCTGCCCCAGCAGTCAGACATCAGAGAACAGGTTTACCTGACGCTTTACAGTCAGCTCCGGCACAGATCAAGCCCTGCACACTTTATGGTGCTACTGGAAGCTGGTGGCTACGGTTCAGGTAGCTGTGCATTTGGACAGGCACAGCCTCGTCCCACCTGCCACAGGTGTCACCAATTTCAGAGCTGTGGCTGCCCTGAACAAGTACCAGACTCGGCCACAAGCACCACAGTAGCATAAAAGAGACAATCCCCGACCCAGAATAATCACGAACTGTGTTATCAGCATGAACTCAGATGAAGACGTCTAGTTTCCGCCATGAACTACTTTATCCTTAAGGATCACAAAAATTGAGCGGACCACCTTCAGACAAAAGGCCAAGGCTAGAAAGGGACACCCTAAGACACAGTCAGAGCGACCCTGGCTGTAGTGAGGGAATAAACAAGTCAGACAGAAGCAAAACACTTCTGCCATTTACTTTCCAGAAATCCTCAACAACGGAGAATTCTTCCACTAACCCAGGGCTTTTCTACACAATGACCTCTGCAGCCTGGGGCCATGCAGCCGTGCATTCGAGTACATGCACACCCAGGGTGTGCAGGCTGGCAGCTGAAACCTTTGCATACTTCTCTCTTCATTGCTGCTGGAACATTTTGACTCCCCAACCCTACGCTCTGGTTCTGCAACAATTCCCCACACAGTCAAACTACAGCTTCAGGCACATCCCATTGCCTGCCCAGGATGGAATCCCCAAAGTGCCACTGCTCCCAATTCCATTTTTCCCGTAGGAAGCAATGGGATAGAGAGGAATGTGTGCAGGCACTTCAGCAATGCACACAGCCGAACCACGCAGGAACAGCTGGTGTGATGTGGAAGATGGTGAGACAGAAGCGAGACCTCTGGGGTTGTCAGCTGCCACTTCAACACCTGGGAATGACAGAAGTGGTAAAGGAGATTCTAACTGCTCTTAAAATACCAAAATACCAAACCTCTTCCGGCCAAAATACTGAGCTTCTCCGGTAAGCTGGGGGTTAAAAACAATCCTGCCAAATCACTGATGATTTCATCCAATACACAGAGAGCTCGAGGCTGAAGTGTCTATTTTGCTTGACAAGCAAAGCAGACGCACTGAGAGGGAGGGAGTAAAACACATTAACTACAGACTGAGTGAGAGGGTATCAGAAAACATTCTGATTTCTCAGAAAACCTTCTTTACGATCTCAAAAGCGCATGCAAGGCACTTAGGGGGAATCTTTGGCTGGCTTCTCTTGCCAAAAACAACTGGAGGTTGACAAAACTCAGCACTATGGTGGGCCTGCACCTTCAGCACACACACAAACGTGTATTACCCCAAGGAAACAAGTCCCCCGCCCTCAGAGACCTGCAGGATGTGGGTTTGGTAGCCACTACATCCAAAGGCAGTGGTTAGAAACTGTAACCAAGGCATAGCCAAGACACCAATCAAATGCAATAAAATCACAGAGCAGTAAAAATTCAGCTTTGGTCTAGAAAAAACCCCACCACTATTCTGCACGGTGTCACTAACGCTCAGGACAACATTTGAAGGCTTCACCAGATGCCAGATTTCTTTATCGTCACGCACGATGGACAGCACTTCCCATCTTCAAAGCACACACGCACCGATGTGAAGGGATGTTGCCTGCAGGAAACGCGACCAGGGACACCCGGCACAGTGACTGCAACGCCAAGACAAGCAGTGACACGGGATGGGAACAGCTGGCCAGGGAGCAGCCCTGCAGGAACAGGCCTGGGAGCTGCAGGGAATCAGAAGCTGGATGTACACCGTGTCTCATAAAATGACAGCAAAGGTCCGCGGGATGTCCGAGCCGGAGCAGAGCCTCCAAGGCACGAGCAGCCACCCCTCAGCTCTGCCCAGCACTGAGGAGGCCGCTGGGCACTCGGCTCCACGGGAGCGAGCTCACGGGCTGAACGACCAGCAATCTAGGAAGTACCATGGACACGTAGGAGAAGTGTGGAGCCAACGGAGCCGTCCAGCCTTTGGAGGAACTGGGCTCTGCATTTCTGCAGCAGAGGACCAAAGAGACGGAACACAGCACAAGGACAGCCAGAGAGCTGAGGAGCAGCAGCTCTGCTGAACGCCGGCCGTGAGCGAGACGGGAAACAGCAGATTTCAACAGCAGCAGGGATGCTCCAGGTTAGAGCTCAGGGCAAACTTCCTAGTGTAAAGGCTGATGAAGCACTGGCAGAGGGTGCTTACAGGAGAGGTGGAGACTTTGAGGATTAAACCAACATCTTGCAAGAAGAACACAAGCACATCTGACCCTGCTTGAGGCCAGGAGGCCAGACGAGGGGACAGCCCACGGTTCTCAAACTCTGGGTCACAGGCTGGGGGGCCAAAAGCGGAGCCTTCACAGCAAGCTGTGTACGCACAGCAAGCTCGCTCCCAGCTACCCCAGAGCCTAAACCGGGAGGGATCCTAACTGACAGTCCTCTGCTCTAATTACAGGGCTAATTAACTTTACCACTCGAATGACTCAGGGTGAAAAACCCCACCACCATACACTATACCCCATGAAAGTTCTGTACATTCACTGGTGTTTATATAGCGCCTGACTTCTGAGCACAACCACACTGGAAAATAACAGCAATAACAACTTCAGAACAGCAAGGAATGAGTATTTGTCACTGGTTATTTCACCCATGTACCATCGCTCAGTGTATTGCCTTTTCCTAGACTCTGGACCCCAAAAAATAATCCTTGAAAGATCCTAAAACACCTCACAAGTGGAATTTGATGCAGAAGTAGTTACACCCCCGAGGTGAACGGCAGCGGTGTTAGTAACGATCAACATCCCAGCAGAACTCCCTGCAGGCTGGGATGAACCTGCTGCACCCAAGGGAGACACAAACCCTGTTGGGAAGAACCTCTGGCACCCATCAGCTACAGAAATGCCGACAGTCAGCCTGGGGGATGTGCACAGCCTCGGGGACGAGGGGCCTTGGGACAGTCTCGTGTGTAGGAGCGGAGCCGTGAGCAGGAGGTTGGGGAAGGACAGGGGCTGCCCCAGCTCCGACTGCGAGGAAGGCACAGGACAGGCAGAACGGCCCCGCCACGCCGAAAGGCGAGCTGGCCGGGAAACCGAGGGGAACGGGGAAAAGAGCCACTGATTAATAACGAGGGATTGGTAGAGACTGCGACGGGTTAAACGCTCGTTTAGCTGGAATGCCATTTGCACGCACGGGACTATCGCCTCCAGATCGAAAATTCGGGGTGAAGCCCATCAGGAGGAGGATGGACAAGACGACCCCCTGAGCTCCTCTCCAGGCATATTTCTGTAAGTCCACGCTCCGTGACAGAAAACCCCCCTGGGTCAGAGCTGCCTGGGCTGAGGCGTTCACGGGAGCAAACTCTGCCCTAAGCTCTGGCAGGAGAAGCAGCCCAGGCAGTTTTTCCCTTGGGCTCTGTCTGCCATCAGCGATGGGATTCAACCATAAAATGGCTCCTTCCCCCACACCAATATCTCACCCCGTGCCGCAGTAGGGATGGGAATCTGCTCCCAGTGCCCAGCCAAGGCCATCTGGCAGCAGAGCAGTTTAGGCCTTTCCCAGCAATCCCAGTCTCACTCCGGAATCCATTTGGAGCAGTTTGTGATTAAAGGTACCTGCTGGAGATACCTCCCGGGCTCAGGGATTTACAGGGAGAGAGGCAAAATGGAATTAAAGCGGCCAGATGAGGCTGGCTCGCTCCTCCACCAGGACAGTGCTGACGGACGTTGCCTTTCCAGCCCCAAACCGCTGCTTCCCCCCCCATTTCAGCTTCCCCCGGGAATTCAGCACCAAGAGCCACCGGACAGCCCGAGGGGCCGCGGTGGGGTGAAGCCGCTTTTCTGTTTTTTTTTCCCTTTTCCGCCCAAACCTGCCGCCGTTCCAGGGTCCCGCTGTACTCACCCAGAGCGGCTGCTCCCTCGCAGGGGCCGGGCGAGGCTCCCTCCTCCCGGGGGGCCGGAGGCGGCGGGGGCTGGGCGGGGGGGGGGCAGGAGAGAGCGGCGGCGCTTCGCTCCCTCAGAGGGCGCCGGGCGCGGGGGGGGGCAGTTTCCCCGCTCGCCCCTCCCGGGGCCGGGGCTGGGGGGGCGGCAGGGGGGGGCGGTTCTCGGCGCGGGGCCGGGACGCAACTTCTGCCCGGTAAAGGCGGCCGGTTCGCCGCCGCCACCGTAACCGAGAGAGCCGCGCCGCTCCGCCCGCCCGCGCCCGCCCGGCCGCCCCAGGGCACCCCCCGCCCGCCCCGCCGGGCCCTCCCGGCCCCGCTGCCGCTGCCGGCCGAACCCCCCCCGCCAGCGCCGGCCCCTGCGGGAACCTCCGCGGCTGCTGCCGTCGCCTCCGCCGCTGGGATCGGCAGCCGGACGGGGACGCCCGGGCGCGCCCCCCCCGCGCACACAGACACACACGCCCCCCCACCCCCGGGCTCTCCGGGCCGTACCTGGGAGGGGGCAGCGGGGGCCGCAGCGCGCACCTGCCCGGCCCGCCCGCCCGGCCGCGGAGCGGAGCAGCCGCCGCGGGGAGCCCCGCGCTGAGGGACCGCCCATGACCAGCGGCAGCGCGGGCAGCGCCGCCCGGGAACACGCGTGGGAGCCGCGGGCAGGGCTGGGCTGGGCTGGGCTGGGCTCGGCAGCCGGGGTGGGGGGGGACGGTCTGTCCTGCTCAAAGGCAGCCGTCGACTTGTTCTGCTGACGCGGGATGTCTTTGGCTTTAACACAAAGAACGTCTTGCTTGACCCAAGCATGGCTACACTGCTCTAAAAGTTTAACCTCCAACACCACTGCTTGAAAAACGGGGAAAACAGATCACGTCTCAATTATAAAACAGTTTGCTGAGAACAGGACAGAGTCTGGGCAGCGATACTGCTCGGCTGATGCTCGAGTATCTGCCGCACAGCTCTGAGTGCGCAGGGGACTGTCGACAGGTTCTGTAAGAAACAACTGTTTGCAAAAAGACTCCTTCATAGAAAAAGTTGGTTCAATGCTTAAAGGGGAAATTCCCATAGGACGTTTCTGCTGACACTCTGACAGATTTGACCATTTCAAAGAGGAGATGGCTCCCTCCTCTGAAAGGGAAAAGATCCCCAATGCTGCTGTTCGACTCCCATGGATAAAACAATTTCCCAGCCTACGGTTTCAATTCACTGCAACTCCATCCCTGTCTCCATCGGAAAACGCAAAGCCTCTAAGAGGAAAGGGCTGGGATTGCCTAAGGGGGGGGAGGGGGAGAGTCAGAGCCCTCCCAGTGCCCCCCAGTACAGCCCAGTGCCACCCAGTATGTCCCAGTGTCCCTCAGAACGTCCCAGAGCCCCTCCCAGTACTGCCCAGTATGTCCCAGTGACCCCTAGTATGTGCCACTCACCCTCCCAGCACTCCTCAGTATGTCCCAGTACGTCCCAGCGGCCCCCAGTACATATCAGGGACCCTCACAGAGCCCCCCACTATGTACCAGTGACCTTCCTAGTGCTCCCCAGTATATCCCAGTATGTCCCGCTGCCCCCCAGTATGTCCCAGTAACCCCCCCAGTCCATCCTAACAACCTTCCCAGTGTGCCCCAGTATGTGCCAGTGACATTCCCCACTGACTTCCCCCAGGAGATTAAATCCCAGCTCCATACAAACAACTCACCGTGACTCGGGGCAAATAATCCCATCGCAGTCAATAAAGCATGCCAGTTACAACTCATACTGTGCGTCATCTGCAGCAGCTTCAGAGCAGTGGCAGACACGGAGCTTGTCCAACTGGGAGAGTTTTTTCCAGGGGTTTCGATGGGACTATTCCCATACAAAAGCACACGCGGAGCTGCCAGACTCTGGGCGCAAAGCCGGGAAATTCCGTCTGGCTACAAACAAGCTGCAGGCTAAAATCCTTGCAGGGCTGCTATTTACTGATCAGTGGTTGTGTATCTCTGTGGTACCTTCTAACGGTTCCCTTCAGTCCCATCCCACAGAGCTGTCTGCAGGGCAGAGCCAGGGCTGAGCTCTCCCCAGCACTGTGTCCCTGCACGAGGGGCTGGCACTGTCACCCCCCACACTGCCCCCAGCAGCGGGCCCCCAGCTCCTGCCAGCCGGCAGAGTGCAGCTGGGCTCTGGCTGCAGACACCCGCTGCAAGCCCGAGTTTCACACTCTTTGTATTCCGAAGGCTTGTGGACACACGGTGTGTGAACTTCACAACGGAACGCACTTGTCCATTGTCATCCCATCGCTGATTAAAAGAAGAAAGCCCACGACTTCACATCAACCACCTCTGCCTTGGTCCTGCTGAGCTCTCCTCTGCACAGAGAGAAGCCGTTTGGGTATTTCACCTCCACAGAACTAACTAAGCAGTTCACAGCTCAGTCCTTGTTTCCATCTCTGTGCAGACCCACGGCACCTATTGGGAGTTACGTGCCAATCTAAAAGGTGGCCAATTCAACTGTTCTGCTTTGCTTCAGACATGCAGCATCCAGCCACAGCCTACAGATTTTATCAGCTGCAACCAGGAGGGTTTTGCCTCAGCAGAGAACTGAGAGATTTGGTCTAGTGATGGAAGTGTCAGCTTAATAATAAACCCCTCCACAACTGCGGTTCGTTAGGCCTCGACCCAACGCATGGAGCAGGTCAGGACTTCCAGGAGGTCTGGCAGCACTGCTGTGTTGGGGGCACGTCTCATGCCAACCCTCAGACAGCCAAGCCTGTGTGGGGGTGTAAAGGACAGCACGCATCCCACGGAGCTTACAGTCTTCTGTAGAACTGCTGCAAATACAGCAAGTGAAGGCAAATAAAGTCATGACTATTTCCCTGAGCAGGAGCTGAGGACAGAAAAGCTGGTAAGGAAGTCGGCTGAGCTCACAAGCCAGCTGAGAGACAGCAATTGCCTGCAGTCCTCCTGAGGGCCCCACGCCAGAGCATCTTTCCAGGCTAGACAGGGTTTTAAAGAGCCTTAAAAACACAGCTAGTATATACTTTGTACTAAAGCCTTCTGAAACTCCACTAAAACAGCCACAGCCGTCATGGGAATGGTGGGCTACAAATGGGTGACAGTGGAGGAGCGCAGAGATTAACAAACCCCTGTAGTGTCACAGCGGGCTGCTCCAGGTTGGAAGGTGATGAGTCTGAGGTTTAAAAACTCGAGGCAATAGTTATTTGATGGCTCCCACTGCAACAAACTGGAAGAGCAAAGAAATAAATCTGTTCCCTTGAAATCTACAGCCATCTGCCTCTATCTGCAGAAGAGCTCTTTGCACGACGTGTGTCCAGGACACAAATGCTCGTGATCACGCCGTCCAGCTCTCGCAGGAGTGGGCCCAGCAGAGGGGAGCAGGATAAGCTTATCACAGCTTGTGTCGGTTTTGCTCCCGAACCAGCAGCTGTAGCAGCAGAGTCGTCCTGCTGGCCCAAGACCAGTATAGCCATTTTCTCTAAACCACTGAGACATTTTCCTTTTTCTCAAGAACTTCTGCAGATTCTTTTTACAACTGCCAGCTCGCCTGCACTTCACGGAGAAAGGGGCAAACTTCATCTTTTGCACATACTTGTTCTGCACTCCTGTTGAGCAGCCTGTGACCCCCGGGTGGTTATTGCAGCCACGACATTTCTGTCAGCCCCTGGTCTCTCCGGGTGCGCTCTCTGCCCCCAGTGAGTCTTCTCCTCTACCATTTTCCTTGCCTTTCATTTTGAGCCTGAAGTACGCTGGAGAGCAAGACAGATAGAGGGACAGTACTAGTCTGAGGGGTAGGATAGGAGGGGAGACAACTCCCCCCGGCTGGCAATGGCAAACTGCCTTCCTCGGGATGAAGCAGCCCGGCAGACAGGGGTATTCTTCCATCCCCTGGAGGCTGCACGGCACAAGTGACTGCGTGGGGACATCAGCCATGTCTCACAGGTGACTGATCTGTATCTTTCCTCACAGAGATTTTTTCCTTCTGAACGGTCCACTAATTCTTCCTTCTGGGAAAAAAGAAAAAAAAAAACGAAAAAATAGTATTGCACAGGAAATTTTGTTTCTGGATAAAAAGAAGGGTTTTACAACACACGTTAGCACAGAGTTGAGAATTCAGAAAGAGCTATTTCATGACTTTTCCAGGTACTACAGGGCATAGTAATACACATAGGCACAAAGTCTGTGTACAAATATGTCATTTAATGTGCTTTATAAAACAGTTGTATCTCAGATCACTAACTCTTCATCTGAATGGATAATAAATATAATTTTCAATTTTCTCAAAATGGCAAAAGCTCAGAAAAAACACAACTTCTTAACACAGATCTCAGTAGACTTTTGTATAAACTCCTGGTTGCGTTTGCTGTGCAAGATTCACCCACAGTTAGTCTGATTGCTCTGCCAATTTTTCTTCAGATAAGCTCAGATTAGGAAATCTTTATCCAACAGGAAGAAAGATACATGACTACATTTCAAAACTCCTTCGCTCATACTGCAACCTGTCACTGGCCAACACATCTCTCGCAGCCACATTAATGTTGATAATAAATACTAACTGGCTCCTTCTGGGAAAAGAGTACCCAGCGCTTATCGGAAGAATGCACACTTCTCGTTTGGGAAGCAATTTTAGAGAGAGCTTAGTAGGATTCCTCTATTACTGCTTAACAAGCAGATGTTCTTTTATTGCTTCTTCTGAGTTAAACATAGCTCGCCTACGTCGTCTTGTGCTGTTGAAGTCAGATAATGAAACGGTAAGTGATGCTTTAGGAACCTGTATAGAACTTCAGTGCTGCATTAAATGGACAATGTCAAGTGCTAAATAAAAATGAGTGACAATTAGTTTTAGAGGAGAGCAAGCTGTGCCTGCAGCCTGCTGATAACTGACGTTTTCACAAACACATTTTTCACCGGAAGGAATGCTTCTTTCCCCGATAGTGTTGTGTGAAAGGCCCAGATGAAAAAAGAGTAAGACTGATGGTATGCGTAGGGATGTGGAGAACTGCCAGCATTAGATCAGGCGCCTCTCCCCATCCCTGCCAGGGGACAAGAGACTTCTGAAACCTCTTACCTCTGAGGAAACGAGGCCACCTCCACCTGCTGAAGTTCGACTCCCTTTCCTGACGTGATCGACTCAGCACACACAGTCAAGCCTTTGAAAAGAATTAGAAAAAACCCGTTCCTTACTCTGCTGCATTTATAACGTTTAAGCACATCTTGCCACAAATGTAAATTTAAAAACTCAAACTGAAGTCAGGTTTCTGCTAAGTTCACACAAGGTTCCTTTGAAAATAGTGAAGTAAAAGTTTTGAAGTGCAAGTAACAAGGACAGAGGCCACGAGCTCTGACTCTACAGTGTAGCAGGCATCGTATTTAGTCTCCCTCTTAACAGAGGTGGTGATGTCTTTTGTAGCTATTAAAAGCCTTGAATGAAGCATTCAAGCAGCACACAGAACTAACGTGGCAATTAAAAGCCACAAGAGAGCACCTATTTGAAGTGCTCAGGCTTGGACAACAGGCCCAAGCCAGAGCTGACCTATAGATGAACCCTGTATATTTTATAACTGGTAACCACCGTGCTAACAGCTATTATACCGAGTTATAACAAACCACCCAGTCTGATGTAAACGGTGGAAGTGTTGAAGCCTGAGCAACAGGCCCTGCACCGAAACTGCGAACTCAGTGTGTAATCCCTAATGAAATCTGCATGGGGGATGGAGCTGTCTTGGATGTATCTTTCCCTTCCTTTGGATGTGAATAGAACAACGGAGTCACGGAGGCAGGTGCCTGTCCTCGAGGCCCCATGTGAGACCTTGCGCAGGATCCGATCAGCAGAGAAATTCCCTCAGTTTCTTCCTTGAGCCCTGGCCAGGCTCTGGGGGGAACCTAATGTGAAATTTAAACCAGATATTTCCGCTTAAAACAAAGGTGCCAGCTATTGTGGCTTGCTGACTTTTAGCATATAAGGCCGGACCCGCTCACAGCGACTTTGGGTGCCTCACCTACGGGTGGACGCCCCGCGTAGGATTTCCCACTCCCCGGGACAGGCTCAACAAATCCTCGCTGCACCCGGGGCTGCCCAGCGCCTGCGGGTCTGGGTGATGGGAACGGGTGCGAGTGGGGATGGACCTTCCTTAATCACTGTTCTCTCTCTCAGGTAGTAATGATGTGATGCGTTACCCTGTATTTTCCTATTTGTTTAAGTGCACTATTCTGTCTTTTCTTACTGTATGTTTTCTGTATTATTCTGTTATATTATTTAGTTATTTCTAGTAAAATACGCCTGCTCTTTTCACTCTGGTGCCTGAGTTTAATTGATATCCCTAATCAGCAAAACACTATTTTCTACTCCGTGTTTACAAAAAAGGATCTCAGGATTGGCGTTGTTCTGGTGAAAGGGAAGACCCACACGCTGCTCCATCTGAACAGACAGATCCCAAACCAGAGACAGCAAGGCACAGGGACCCTGTCAGGCTGCTCAAACACATCCTTACGGTGAACCAAGGGTCGCACCGGCACCGACGGCAGAAACTTTTAAAGCCTACCCGTGGCTTTTTTCCCTTGGCAATCAGAGGTAGCTGTAGAGATCAGCACAACATAGTGAACAGTTTGAGGAGTACACTGAAATTCATCTCTGTATGCACCCACTCCTAGACAAACAAACAAATATGAAATATATTCTGTTCCATCTCCAGCCAGGATAGGATTTCAATTCCCATCTAATTTGACCTCTCCAGTAAAGCCACTCAGTAGGAAAACCCTCAGGGCATTAAATGGACAAAGCGAGGCACGCAAATACTCCGTTCTAGCACAGCACATGTCTCCAGGGGGCTGCAACTGATTTTGAAAACTAGATTCATGACAAAACACTGCACCCTTTATAAAAATCTTCCCAGAATGATATGACAGGCTATGACCTAGCATTCGTTACAGGAGAAACACCTCTTCATCCTTCATGCATTAAGTAATGAATGGCAAAAACCTCGTTAAGAGAGAAAAAAAAACTCATGGCAAAATAATTTCACCTATACATATCACAGTAACTGGCACCTTTCCCTTAACACCCCAAACGTCTGTAGAATATCACTTTGTTCAGTGACACTGACCTCACTAGGAGCACGCTGTGAGTAAGGATTGTAGGAGAGGGAATAGAGAGAATCACATTCTGTTCAGAATGGCTTTTGACTTGGGAAGCCAGAAGACATCTAAGCAGCATATTCTGGTGAATTTACTTTGATACGTGAAGATTAACTCCAGGGAAATAAAAATAATACATTCAAGGATTCTTCCCACCATTCCTGTAACTGTTCCTATTGTCACAGTCATTAAATCCCTCCGTTAACTCCCCAAGCATTACAGGTCTGCGATATTCAAGATAATAAAGCAGCCCACAAAACAACCTTCCTGAATAACAATCACTCATAACTGATAAATTACAAAAGGTCTTTCTAACACACATCTACAGTAACCAGAGCACAACTGAAGCACAACCAGCACTAACTGAAGCACAACTAACATGAACAAAGGCAAAACTATCACAGTGCAAAAGCAAGAATCCCAGCTTCAAAAGGATGCTGCACCCCGAGTCACTCTGCTGCACCCCCAGACCAGTTTGTCTCAGGGGAAATGGTCATTCCAACAGACAGGGGCATTTTCTGCACACAAGCTCAGCCAATGGTTTTACAGCAGCACGGCAATGCCACCTGTCTGACAGAGCAAACCAAACCCCGTTTTATAGAGAAACACGCTCTGAACAATCACTGTAGTGCCCTGCCCGAACTGTTTTCCAAAATAAACAACCACAGGAGGAGAGTTTTGCCGTTGTTACTGTGCCAAACTCTCACACCATATCATTATTTTTCACAGTCACTCTCTTTAATATTTATTCTGCATGTTCTCCACAGGAAATTGTCATCAGCTACAGCTCAGAAATGTAGGAAGTTTTCTAAATCTCAGAAGCCTGAAGTACAGAAACTTATCATTCCATATGTCTGTTAAGCCTCTCTTGACACAAAGACTCTCTTGCTTTACTTCTAAGCTCATTGCTACTAGAGCAACAAGCCACTTAAAACACTTCTGTGGGACTGCCCACTCCTGAATACAAATATTTGGATTTTGTACACACTACTCATTGGTAAGGGTTTTGCTATTGCACACAAAACCAGATGCTGGCCTCTGAAGTTTTCTCCTACTTCTCTACTTTTAACTCACCTCCTAAAGCCAGAGGTACCAGGGAGATGTTGAATGGCAACAGAGCACAGTTCAGCAGCTTCTCCTCTTCAGCTGGTACCTGGAACCAGGATCTCTCCTTCAGGTACACTGTGGGCAGCCCAACACACAGCTCACTAAGTGGCACGGCTTAGGTTCTTCCAAGCACTCAGGGGCATTAGTTCAAAGCAAAAACAATTAATCTGCACCCTGACAGTAGGGTTTGTTTGGGCTTTCCCCACCCTCTTCTGACACCACACAAAAAAAAAGAAGTCTGGCCTTCTTTGCTTGTGCTGATAGGTTTGGATGTCAATGCAAACAGACTAACTCAAATATACAACACCTGTTAGCTTTTCAGTCAAAATCCTGGGCATGACCAAGAATGTCAGGGGAGGCTGTGACATCCGCTGGCATGTCAGCTCAGAGCTGCTGTGGCACACGACTCCAGGTGCACACACTCGTGCTGTCCTTCACCTCATCACTCTGCGCGCTGCGTTTTGGCCCACACGGGAAAGCCGAATCGGCCGTAGGTGGCTGAGGTGAGGCAAGTGCCACGTGTGGGAGACGCGGCAGCAGCGAGCGTGGGTCAGAGGGCAGCGCGTGGGGAGGAAGGGAGCGGAGGCTCGGGCCGTTCGGGGAAATCTGTGATCCAAACGTTCCTGGCCCGGCTGGCATGCCGTTAGCTCACAACACCGGGACTGTGTCTCTGCTGGGGGTTTCTGCCTGCTCTGGGACAGGAGCAAATCGTGACCAACGCAGACAATGCAGGAAAGCAGAGCAAATTCTGGAGGGGGTTAATTCGAGGTGTGGGGGAAATGGTAAGCCGAAACGTTGCTGCCTGGTAAAACAAAGACTTTAATCTCTTTATTGAATGTGGTACCGTGGCAAGGTTTCATATCGCACAGGTGCCAGCACTGGTTTCACAGCCAGTGTTACCCCAAAAACGAGCACCAGGATCTCTCCCTCTGCGAGCTGGAGGTGGGTGGGGTGATCCACGGGCCAGAGTTTGGAAATGCACAAAGCAGGGTGTTCAAGCCAGGCTTTAACTGTTTCTCAAAGCTTGGCATAACTTGGCAAATCCAATAATCCTTTTCAAATCCACCATTTCTTTAAAAAGTATTCTTCTCTACTTGGTGCTAAACCCTCTTACAAACAGCTTTGAAACTTCCACATGGTCCATCACAGCTTCCCCTGAAGCCCCGACTTGTCAGAGTCGATTTCTCATAGGTTTTTCAGGAGATTTTACTGTTCCAGCTAGTGCCATCTCAAGTCTTACTTCCAACGTGTCTCTCAGCTTATCAAATGGAGGAATTCCAGGCAAACAGAATTTTCCATTGTGCTGCCATTTAAATTTAACTTAAGCTGTATGTGATGACCAGGGAAAGGAACGCAGAGAAACCCTTTTTGGGCGTCAGTTCCCTGTAATGAGCAACTCTCCACAAATCTCTGACAGTGAGAACTGTGTTTCTGCCATAACCAGGGCATTTTCTGTGCAAACTGTGCCTCTGCTTTCGAGCTTCCTCACATGGATTACTGACGGCTCCTTCTCATCTGCCGCGCTTCAGCTGTGTCTTCTCTAGACCCCTTGTGGTTGCAATGGAACAGGTACAAGCCATAGAAGAGTGGCTCGTTTCTACGTCCAAGGAATAGGGGAACGGTTACATTTTCCATCTGCACAAGTGCCAGTGCCAGCCAGGCCCCGACACGGGCAAGCGCCATGGAGACAGGCGGCCCACTGTCACGTCACCATGCGGTGGGCTGTGACGTCAGCGAGCGATGGAATGTGACCTCACGTCCCTCCCTGCAGGCTCTGCCTGCGCCCGGCCCAGTCTGGCTCCTGCCTGGACTCCTGCCGAGCGTGTCTGCGAGGTCTGGAGGGTCGAGCGAGGCTGCTCCGGGTGCTGGGTGGTGCTTTGGGGGCTGCCGGCGGCAGCTCTCGGTGCCCGTCCCGGAGCCATCCCCTGTGTTTCCCCGGCCCTGCCTGGGTCAGGCAGCCGGGCACCGACGGGCGCACTCGCGGCAGCGGAGGTGAGCTGTGCGGGGGAGCGTCCCCCCGGGGTGGGCGAAGGGGCTCGGGGAGCCGGAGGGTGTCCTTCGCCAGGGGCCTGGGCATTTCCTCCTCCCCTCGCCGGGACCGTGAGTGACCGGGGCCTGTCTCCATTTTGCAGCGTGTGACGCCAGCGAGGGGGAGCAGCTCCTCGTCCTCAGCTCTCCCCAGCCTGCCGCAACAAGCCAACATGGCTGCAGAGAGCGAGTGGAGCTGCCCCATCTGCGGCGAGACCCGAGATGGCGCCGCTTATGTGAACCCCTGTCTGCACCAGTTCTGCCTGGGCTGCATTGTGCGGTGGGCCAAGAGGAAAGCGTCGTGCCCCCTTTGCAGGCAGACTGTCAAGGACATCCTCTACTCTGTGCGGTCAGAGGAAGATTTTCTGGACATGTCTTTCCGGCGGCGCCCCTCCCGTCCATCACTTGCTGGCCACCAGGACGAGCAGCGGGCTGCGGACCCAGTGCCCGTGGGTGGCTTTCTGCCCCGTGTCTGGGCGCGCTTTTTCCGGGACTGCACGGAGATCCTGGAGCCCCTGATGCCCTGGCTGAGGCAGCAGCTCCGGCAGATGTACAGGGAGGACTGGTGGATGGTGGATTTGGTACAGGCCAACATCATCGCCCATCTGTGCCACTACGGGCCGGACGAGGAGGCCTTGGTGCGGCAGCTGCAGACCTTCCTGCAGCACCGGACGGTGACGTTTGTGCGCCAGCTGGTCGCCGTCGTGCCAGAGCGGTGCAGGGAGCGCTTCATGCAGCAGCTGGAGCCCCGGGACTCCCAGGCTGCCGAGGAGCAGGAGCACAGCCCCGCGGCCACCCCTGGCCCTGCCGCCACCCCGGGGGACACTCCTGCCCCCGACCCCAGAGAGCAGGAGGAGCCCCGTGAGGAGCTGGGGCAGGCGGTGGCAGGTCCCTCTGCTGCTGGCCAGGGCACGGACTGCTCACCCGGGGGGCCCCGGCGACGCCCCAAGAGGAAGGCCAGCTGCTCCCAGGACTCTTCAGCCCACAAGCGGCCACGCCGCCGGCAACGTTAGGGTGGCCAGAAGCCGGCGAAACCAGGGCCGGGCCAGCAGCTGGGGTGCTCGCCAGCCCCCAAGGGGACTTGGAGGTGCTTGTTAGTAGCCTCATCATGAAAGAAGGAAAATAAAACGATGAAAACTGCATGAGAAGTCTCAGTCTCTCCTTACACGCAGTGCGGCTGGCATTGCTGTCGTTGCCACCCGTGATGCTTTCTCCTCCTCCTCCTGGTGCTGTGCTCACCTTCCCCCTCATGAGGCTGCTGCAACTTCCACAGTGTCTACCACAGCTTGTCCTAAAGCCCTGATTCATCTGTCAGAGGGTGTATTTCTCAGAGGCTCTTCCGGAGATTACACTGGTTTATCTGTTGCCATCTCAAGTCTTACATCCAACAGGTCTCAGGTTATTATCAAATCAAAGAATTACAGCACAACAGAATCTTCTGTTTCTCTACCATTTAAATTTAACTTCAGCTGTGTTTTATTGTCTTCTGTGATCCACTAACAGTGATCAAGGAAGACTAGTTATGGCATTTAAGTATCTTTTCAAATTTAGCCTAGGGCTCTTCCTTTTTTTGGATTCTTCCCCTCAGTAGTTTGTATAGACATCTCGTGAGTGTACAGAATTAATTCTTTCTACACGGAGATTAACATATTACTAATCCTCCAGAAACAGGTCTTTAGCATTTTTCAAGCATAAGAAATAGCGGTAGGGTATTTGAAATGGAGCTTTTGTTCAACAAGCCAGCAATAATTCTGGAAATAAACGGTCCTGAGCCTTGGTTGCCTACTCGCGGACAGACCAAAGGCAGGCGGCCGCTCTCTGCCTTGGCTGGAGGACTGTTTCCCTGAAGCACCGCCCCTCCGTCCTGTTCCCAGCCTGCAGTTCGGATGTGCAGAGGGACGGGGTGCGTTGCAGCAGGGCAGCTGGGGAACAGCCAGGAGAGCCTGAGCCGGGGCTGGGTGCTGGGCCTGGAAACAGGCCCAGGGGGTCGGTCTTCCAGAAACCTGCTCCACAGGCGAAGATCGGCTGCTTGTGCAGAAACACCACTATGGCATTACCGCCTTTTCCCATGGGACCTCTTCCCCGTCCCGGGGGTCACGCAGTGTAGCCACCTCTTCCCGACAAACAGCCAAGCCATTTCCAAACAGCCAAGCCATTTCCAGCTTTGCACAACCACATTTTTGCAAAAAATATCACAAATTTTGAAGATGTACTACATGAAAATGCAGACTTCATTGCACATATAATGCAGCAATCATGAGATAATTTCGGAAAATTCTTCCTGATTCTTTAGAAAGCAGAAGAAAAGTATTTCTCCCGCATTCTGAATAATGCTTTTATTTTCCCTGTCTTACAGGAGGGAGAAATGAGGATGCTGCAGTCCAGGCACGCAGCAAGGAGGAAGTAGAGACATGACCAGACTAGACAGGTGTTTCCTGTGTGGTTCTTGCTGAGGCCATATTGCTGCGGTCTCTGCAAACCAAAGATTAAAGGCTCTTTGTCATTCCACCAGATAATTTGGAGGGAAAAAAAGTCCGTTCCATTTGTTCTTGTCAGCTGAAACTATCCAGAAAATTCAAATGGAATTCAGGAAATCCTCAGGATTGGCTGAAAAGGAAAGTTTTCTCTGAAATAAGTTACTGACTCCTCATCCCCTTCAAAATTTGTCATGCAAGCCACGTGGACTTGGGTGTTCTTCAGCAGGAACTCACTGGTAATTTATTACTGTAATCAGAACAACGGCGGGGAGAAGGGAAACAAGCTGGCACGGTTATGTGCAGATTCCAAAGCTTCTGGCAAACTCCACCACAAAAGGCTCTTTAACGACATACAGTTACAGATGAGATGCAAAGTGCTTTTATAGATTCAAAGAGACGTGAAACGAGGCAGGAAGACAAATGACTTCTTTTTCAATTGGTAACACTCCCCCCACCCCACCCCCACCCCGAACAACACGCAACAAAAAGCAGCAATCAGTAAGATGGGAACTTCTGTACGTTCTTTAGGTGGCCCAGGGCAAGACAAAGCCAAGCAGAGTTCATAGTATGGTCCCTGGACAACTCCATTACCGCCTTAATTCAGCACTGGTGAACTTAGTGCAACGTAATATGCACTGAAATGAGACCTTGTGGTGAATACACAAACACTGAGAACAGTGATGAATAGTAGAAAGAAATATAATCGCTTCAAGAAAGCTGTGGAGAGCACTCAAGGGCAGGTGGTGAAAACCTTTGTTCATTGCAAAGTACTGACTGACTAACGAGGAAAAGTTGTAAGTGGAATAGACTACAGTGGCAAACAGTTCGGTAAATATTGCTTAGATACGGGATTCGTTTAACATTTGGGGTTTTTTAAATGGATGTAGCAAAAAATGTGAGAAAGATGCTGGAAACAGCGACAGAAATTAGGAGGAGAAAGAAGCTTCTAAGGGAAAAAAGAAGACTGGAAAAAGCAGGAGAGGAATGGGAGGGTGTGACAGAAATATACAGAATATTGGATGGCATTTTTTCAGTACTTCAGGAAAAAGGGAGTGTTGCCCTCTCTTGCAGAAGCCGGAATTACCTACACGCCGTTGTACGAAGTGGCTCACAGACCACTTGGGAGGCTTCAGGGGTGCCCAGCTTGCTCCCCAGGGGCAAGAGGGGCTCCCTCTCCTGGGGTGCGGGTGGCCGTTGGTGGCTGCTGCCCCCAGCACGGGTCCCCAGCGCAATCTGCAAATAGCAACTGCAATTCACACCAGAATTCACTCTCTCTCATGCATACTGGCACACCCGTAACGAGAGACTCAATGAAAATTGCCCCAGGGGAAATTAGAAGAAACATTTGTCCATGGGTGGATGGAGGCTGGAAGAACAGTTGCCTGTTCGGGAAAGGAAACGTGAAAAGCAGAGTATGGCAACGACCAGCAGGTGCCGTGACCTGTGAAATACTCTGCCTCACATCAAACCGACCTTTAATGCCCCTGATACAAACCCAGAATGACTCCGCAGCTCTCAGGGTCGTTGCTCGTCTTGAGCTGACGTACGATGCTCAGCTGCCCGCCCATCCTGCACGTCCCTCTCACTCAGTCAAGGATGTGTAAGACATCAAAGCTCTCACTTAGTACCACACCACACTTGCTCTTCTCTAGATCAAAAGCACCCAGAATCTGAAAATTCACAGGGCAGAAAATGAGGCTGTATTTCATCACTTCTACAAATCCCTGGGCCAAGAACTTAGTGGGTTACACCGCATTAAGTGGAGTTATACAGCAAGGCAACGAAGGGAAGTTGCTACAAGTACACTTGAAATTGCTAATGTACAGGGACCTGTAAAGTAGGACATTTAGGTTTAACGTTAACCATCACTTGTGTTTTACGAGCTTTTATTCTTCCCTTGTTTTACTGCAAAGTATGCAATTTCATTTACACTTTTTTTTCCTAACTACCCTCTCCACTCATTACCCACTTGTAAGATGTTTTGAAACCTGTAACTCCTTGCCTAGTGGAGATAAGACAGACCTTGGACAGGCTGAAAAACTCCCCGAGTACATCCCTAATAGCAGCAACCTAAAAAACAAGTGTCTAAGAAGACGCCAGTGTCAAGATAAGCGACTGGAAGCTCGTCTGAACTGACCTCCTTGGAACAAACGGGAGCTGAAGGACGGATGAGGTCCCTCTATGACCAGATATGGACACGAGAATCCTAAAGTTCACTAACGGACAGTGTGAGGAAGACTCTGTGGACCCCTAAGGAGGGAGAAGACCCTCACTCTATTTGTACTACGCATGCTCAGACTATGTCAATGAATTCTGAGAACGCCCACACGGCGTTGGCCACGACCCCCACGCTATAACCATGCCCCTGCCGCCATAGCCATGCCCACACAGCACTAGCCATGCCCCCCACTGTACTAGCCACGCCCTCCTCACTGTATTTATCCAGAAAGTAAGAACAGGAGAGGTTTTATACACAGACACAATGTTGGACAGCATAGCAGTAACACCCAGCCATTCCTACTGCAACACACCTTACTGGACCAGAATTCGCTAAGAAAATCCCCCCAAATTGAACTGAAACTGGCAGGTCATTTTGAAGTTTTAATGTTTTGGGTGCCATCACCTGAGAAAGTGGCTTGGAAGTCCTCCTGCCCGCTGGCCTGCTAACAGTAGGCACAGAGATGGGAAAGCAAAGCATTCATCCTCCTTGAAACCACTGAAGGAAAGGCAGTGCTGGGCACAGCGACTCACTGAACGCTGCACGTTCCCTGTTTCTCAAGCTAAGAATACCACCAGAGTACAAGACACGTTCAGTTCCTGAGAATGATACTGGAGTACATCTGTTAGCCAATTAAGGCCACCTATGCACATCACAGCAGTTGTGCCTCCGCTGCACCGGCTAAAAACTTTTAACAAATTTGGAAGAATGTCAAGACAACCAGTATTCCCTGTAACGTCAGCCCTTGCTAACACAGCAGCATTTACAAGCTATGATATGCTAATAAAAACCAAGCAGCCCATAGAACTTTCATTCAGCTTAGAGTAACAGAAAAATATCTGCCCAAAGTTACTATAACACACTGTATTCTGAAGGCAGACCATAAAGCTCCAAACCGCACACAGTGTTGAATTACTGTTCTTCTTCGTATAGAAACTATTCTACTCTTTTGAGAACAGTCTTTAAGGTTTAAATAGAAAGCACCAACACTCAAGGTCCATGACTTTCAACCAGTCAACTTGTTAGCACACATACATGAGTTGATGGTAAAGATTTATGGTCACCTTTACTCTGTGGACAATTTGACATTTGTCCATATGGAAAACAAAGTAATTGGACTCTCACAAACATCTCTGCAAACCCATCACTGAAGTAACTCTTTTCTTGACAAGATTATGGATGACAATTATCATCACAGTTGAACCATGTACTCCTCTAATGAGGTCAAATCTTGTTAAAGACACACACAGTCTATTTGTCAAATCCTGATTTAAACTGAATTCTTCAAAGACAAAAGGGATCATTACTGCACTCCGTATTTATACGTACTCTGGGATTTTGACTTTTGACGAGCACTGTCTTATACCAATAAAGTTAAACTGCATTCTGCCTTAAGCTTGTATATAATAATTCCAAATTGGTTTATAATTGCTTAAGTCACCCATCTCCAAACAGAACGGGACCTTGCGCCAAGCGGAACGCAGCCTCAGGCCAAACGGGGGGAAAGCCAAGGGAAGAGGGGTGCCAGACAGAAGCTGGCTGCTCAGGCTGCTCTGAACCCACAGTCCCGTGAGCTTTTGCAAGCTGAATCACCCTCCCTCGGGAGGAGATACAGGCTGCAGTTCTCCACTGCAGCACTGCCCTGCGTTACCAGCTCTGCTAGGCACTTGCTTACAGTCTGCGGGTACAGCTGGAACCAGTTTACAGCCTTGTTTTACTTTGCAACTGCAAACCCTTAGACGGTTTCAAACCAGGTTTCTAAATAAGCATGCCTGGGTGAGAGAGGGGTTGCATCGCTTCCATGCTTTAAAGATTGGTTTTAGACCCACCAGCTTCAGTCTACAGATTTTCATGAAAATACAACTTCACCCTTCCTACAACTCCTCTCCCAGTTTCAAGGAAAACACCTCTCACTGTACAATGGTTCCTCTTCTCTTATTCACCTGCGAGAAGCAATAAGTTACAAGCTCTGGCCTGCAAAGTATCACCACTGGCATTTGAATTCGCACCCAATGCAATGAAAGAACTGCTTGTGTCTCAGAGGTGTCAGTTCAGGCTCTTGGCAAGCTCAGGTTAACGTTAATTACTGTCACAGTGACAGCAACCCTAACTGCCCAGTACACCAGCAAACGAGGTGTCGGTTTTGCTGCGTAACCAATCCTAAATACTTCACTGAACTCCTTGCAGCAGACAACTGCAAAGAAGAGATCCTTGTAGCACGAGGCAACGTAGCAAGTCAAGCAGGGAAAGCTCCCTGCTGAAACCAGGATATCATAAAGGCTGGCAAATAAGGGCCATGAAAAGAGAGGAGAGACTGGAGGGTGAAGACAGCTTCCCATGAGAAGGGGTGGCCCTTCTCCTGCCTTCCTCAGCCACCAACCCACAGGAGGCTTTGAAATCAGTCACTTTGCTCCAGGTTCATTTTGCACGGGGCCATTTGCCTTGATTTTCTGCCCCTTTCCTCCCCGCAAAAGTCATCTTAAAAGTGTACTTGGAATAGCTTCTGTGTGCTACCAACATCTAACAGCGCCCGACTGAAATTGCAGTAATGCAATAACTCATCGGCCTGTCATATTTCATATTAATGAGCATTAATTCCGTCTCCACTGAGCATCAGTAATGGATTTGGCAAACCTTACAGACTGAACTTGTACTGCTTGAATATATTGTATTGCTACAGCGAAAAGAGCGAGAGGACAAAACAGAATAAGCTGTGCTATGTATTTATATGCTCCTTGCTTCCTTCTTCCTTTAAGATAATCTATTAAGAAGCCAAAGGACACCCACAAAGGTATGTATTCCTGTCCACTGCCAGTCAGTTCCACGATGGTTTCCAATTAGCCCTAACACAGAAATGTGTACATCAGAAGCAGCAAGAGTAACTAGTTGGAAACGTTGCCCAACAGAAAAATTAGCATTTCTTATTTCTAAGGCAAGTGCCAATAAACAGAGACATGTCAGCTATTTATTCACCTTCTGACAGTGCAATCCTGTGGCACGAAAAGAAAACAAACCAAACAAACCCACCACAAAACACTGAAGTGGTTTCAGCTCAGATCAGCACTCCTACTCTCCATTAAAATATTAATAAAAATAATGAGTACATTTAGTTACTCGACACAGGAGGAGTTCCAAACCCACCACAGAATTTTCACACATCTTGTTCATCACATTCAGAATAACTCAGCAACTACCTAATTACCATCACGGGGTCATTACACCAACACTTTAGTTTGCTGGCTACTGATGGCAGTTGATCTGCAGGCTATCGGAATTTAAAATAAATACAACAAAAATTCCTGACTTTTACTTTCCAAAAAAAAGCGCACTATAGCTAATGTAATTATATTGCAAAAAGATCAAAATCTGATACGACGACTGTAATCTGACATCTAAATAACATGTCTGAATTGTGCATCCATCTCAAAAACCAAAACACTATTTCTACCTTGCCCTAGGAAGTTTGCAAAACCCATACAGTTATCCATCAAATAAATATATTTTTTTCAGTGGAAAAGCAAAATTTGTGTTGTGATATAGCACTCTGACCCAACGCACTACGGTTTGGATCTCCCTGATGTGCACTAAATAAAAACTACGTAATGCAAACCCATGCCAATGGTCAGAGCCCAGAGTTTCCAACCACTTCACAAAGATGTGCCTCTCCCTGCTCATTCCTGACAGCGCTCAGCAGACACTGTACCACAGCATTACGTTTTAAACATCAAGAGCATCTCTTTAATAACCACTTTGCTGTTTTTATTAGGTATGCACAAGCAAGGGTTACATCACAAGAGTGACACTACTCCATCAGACCTGCACATGCTCCTTCCTTTCAGTTACACCAACACAAAGCTGTACCAGGAACAGGCCCTTCCTTCTCAACAACCACTCACAGAAGAAAACATAGACAGGGCACAGAAGAGCCATTGCCAGCACGTCAAAAGTCATTTTGCCAAGTCACACATACTGCTTTTCATTCATAAACCTGCAGCAAGCACCAAAGCAGGTATTACCACATGCACAGAACTAAGCACACACTTAAAAAGCTTCTAGCAGAGATTGTCTGAGGTTTGAACAAAATGTGCCCTATCTCTGACAGGGCTTGGTTTTTTAAGACCTGAACAATATTCAGGTGGATGCTAAAGTACACTTTTGTATTTCCACTTTTAATTCATTTTTTTCCAGAAAATAAGGCAAATCATTTCAATTCTGAAGTATGCTGGGTGACATCACTCTGCCTGATATATACGTTGGATCACTGCTTTACAGAGGAGGCTGAGGCATTAGATCCAAAATGGCAAAGCTCCGGCTGAAGGCAAATCTCTTCCAAAAACTATAGGGAGCTCCCATTCTGCAAGCATTCCAGCGAGAACATGATGGATGTGGCAGGCCAGTCTGGGCACACAGCTAACCACCACCGCAGTTGTGGACAGTCCCTGCGCAGCGTGCAGCCTGATGTGGGGGTGACACCCCCCCGCGCTCAATACCCGGTACCACGAGCAGTCCCCCGGCTCGGATGGACTCACTGCAAACCCCAGCTGCACACACACGGCCGTCTAGAAAGGTACAGGAGCACCGGCTGTATGACACCTATGGCAAGTAGTTAGGAAATTACAAAAGACCGTGGATAGCTATGCCTTTGTGACCTTTTAGAAAAGGCTACTAGTACTGCAGTGGTGATTCAATGCCAACACTGACCACACAAACCAAGCATTTGGTTCTTCAATCGGCGATGGCACAGCACAAGCACACAGCTCACCCACATCCATGTGCACTACTTGAATAAATTCCCCACTGCTTCTATCACTGAATATAAAGGTCTTCCTTATACATTTGAGTAATCAATGCTTGGAATCATGTAAGTCATGTTTCACCAGGGAAAAGGAAAATGAATGAGATTAATTTAATTCTGCCACTTTCTATAAAGCAGCAATGGCCTCCCGCTACAGAAACCACTAACTTCATTATTTTACAACAGGAAATCAATGCTGTGCCATATTTTAAAAGTCTCATTTACTTGGAGTAATAAAAAGGCACCCTCAAGGCTCATCATGTCATATTATGCTTAGTGAAGTCTCTCCGAAGTCCCAATGCACTATAAAGAGTATCCTCCTGTTAAATGGCAAACGCATTGAGAAACAACACTACAAAATGCATACTGCTTCTCCCTTCCACGGAAATGGCCTTTTTATTTCCAAGTAACTGTACTGAATACATTTATATTATATTTCTAGAATCATAACACCTTGCTGAAGATAGTCAATATGTACCTGACTTACCAGAACGATGGTGCTGTTGTTCTTCTAGGAACTCCAAGTCAAGCATTAGGTCATCCTCATCCAACTCACAGGAACCCAAGTTATTCAAAACATCCTAATATATATTAAAAAAAGGGAAAAAAAGGCATCGTTTAGACAGATGTGTTAACCGAACTGTTCTGCACAAAATAATGAGCAATCAGATCTGGGAAATATGTTTAAGCAGGAGCTACAGAAAACTTTTCTACTAACATTGGACCAGTGAAAAATTGTATGAAACAACTGTCTGAGTGGAAATGTATCCATCACCATTTGTTGTTTTTACAGGATCTCGAATATTTCACAAAAGAAACCCCAAAGTACAAGTAATACCATCTATATAACTCTATTTTTTTTTACTGCTGAATGACGGGTTTGTGTCTTTCAACGTTTAATCGTAACTTTTTATGAAGCATAAAAATGTTATTTTTAGCACAAATTAAAAGTATCAGTACTTGCTTTTCATTAAATTTTGGAATTCTAGACACTGCTTGCCCTTACCAATACACTCTGACAAGAGATTTACTGTTCTATTCATCCAAGGAATAGAGACACACAAGTTTAGGATAAACAGGAAATTCAGGCACGAATGATCAACTTATGAATTTTTAAGTATTAAGGTGGGTGGCAAAGGCTTACACAGACAAAGAAAGCCTGACTAAATGTGGTTGCTCAGGCCCCCATTCCTTTTCTGCCATTCCATTTGTGTTCCAAGTTTTAACCACAGACAGAGAAGGCAGGTTTATACAACGCGTCCTCTGGAAAGTCAAAAAGGGGTGGTGGGGCTACAATCCACAGAGAGCGCAGTAGCAGCTTTTTGCACTATGTTCTTCCCTCCAGGATTGGCTTCTTGCAAGATAAAATGACCAGTCATGTCTCGGATAGACATCCTTACTCTGTAAACTCCGAGGACAGCAATATCACTATTCAGGCTCCATCTGGGGCGATGAAAGGGGCTGGGCTCAGTCTCTGCGAAGCCCTGCCGGGACAGCCAGCGCCCGCAGCCCAGCCCAGGGGGGACAGAGCCGCTCTGGGCAGAGCCGCGCTGCCAGCCCAGGGGGGACAGAGCCGCCTGCAGGGAGCCCCAGCTGGGGGACGCCTCTCCTCTGCCACCCGGGGAGAAACAGCAGCGTGGAGAGGGCAACCCGCGCCGGGACACGTCACTGCTTTGGTTGTACCCTTTCCTACACTCACCACAGGCAGCTTGGGGAAATGAGGCAATAAGGCAATTTTTTTCTCTTACAACTAAAGTAACAACATTTTACACTTGCTAAACCAGAAATTAATTCTCCACTTTTTAAATTTTCTTCTCTAGATCCTTTTCTGTACTGCTACTCCCTTCTCCCCTTACAATCTTCTGTTCTTTTTCTCTCCTTTTTTCCACCTTTTCTGCATTTTCTGTCCTTTTCCCCCATTCTTCCCTCTCTCCATCCTACTTTTTCATTATTTATAAAAAACCTTTAAAGGCTGTGAGAAGGGACAGAGGTGAACTGTCAAGAATGGAAAAGTTGCAGCCAAAAATTGGTATTAGCTTCTAATTATTTTCTGTCTCTCTGTTCTTGTTCCCATCTGGCCCCATCCCAGGCCCTGAGGAGATGAGGGGCTGTTATAACCGATTCCCAGCAGTCGGGAGGGCAGGAGCCAGGCTCGGTAACATTCTCAGTCCTTATCTCCACAGACGGGGCACAGCTGGGGGAGGTGGGGGGAACCACACCCAGCACCAAGCACCCAACCAGGAGGGGCGGGGAGGGGTGAGAATTGCACCCCCACAAGCTCACCCTCTGACCCAAGGATACAGGGCACAGCCCCCAGACAACACCAAGAAGTTCTTACCACAGTCTCAAAAAAAGACAAAATGCAAGGAAAAAATTTGCTTAGAAATATTCAGAAAAATCGGCAATATGAGCCTACATTATCAGAAATACAGAGCATAAAACTTTACACTGGCAGAGGTGAGCAGGGACCTGCAGTGACCCTGCAGCCAGCAGGGTGTGCAGCCTTGGTCCAGCTCAGGGCACAGACAGCCGGGATGTGTTCCTGCTTTTAATAAAGCTTGGAGAGGAACCACCAAACAGCAGCAACATTTACGTGTTCTAGATAAGACCCAACACATCTCATACTTTGAGCTTCAAACCCGTGTCCTCAGGGGCCACGGAGAAACCATTTCACTCTCCTGGCATCGCTCTGGTGGGCTGGGCAGACGCTCAGCCTTTCTCAGGAGACTTATGCCCTGGCCACGAGGGATCCTGTCAGATTTTATAGGCTGTGACACAGCCCAGCACGCCAGAGCACATCTGGTGTCAGTCTGTATTATCTGCAGATGGCTCAAAGGAGAAAAGCACACCTCCCATGCACAAGAATTTGACCCACCCGTGGGGCCAGAGCAGCCCCTTCCCAGAAGGTGCTGGGATCTGAAGCTCTCTGTGGGCATGTGGAGCCCAACCACGGCACCTCCTGCTTAGGAACGGCCGCTCTGTTCCACACATCACACAGTGCTGAGAGCTTGGCAAGGGCACACTGACTGGGGTTTTCTGCTCAGCTGTCCAGCTAGTCTGCCTTCTCTGCCACTGAGTGCAAATGTTATCAATCTTCCAAATTCTCGAGTTTAAAAATATCTCCTCTGAGGCATAAAGGAGGAGAGACAGATGATTACAGGAGGTGTTCCCTCAATGGATGCACCGAGGAGACCAAGCACCAGAGACATTTACTCAAATCATCCCCAGGACAAACAAACCCTCTTCTCCTGCCAAGGAAACGTTCATGTTGCCAAACACCAGCACGCTCTGTTGATGGGGCTGTGGCCGTCTAGATAAGCCTCAGCAAATGCCTCTGACCTTCCCTTAAACAGTCGGGACTGAACTCTGTGAGTCACACTGAACTGCACCTTGACCAGCTCCACCAAGTCAAGTAGCACCAGTTAAAGAATGAAGCACTATTCTGGGTTTTTTACACAAGGCTATCACAATCTCACCTGCAGTTATTGCATTTATATTGTTCCCTCTCTGCACGAGAATTCACTGGGTTTCAAAGTACACGTTTTCTAAGATCAAATGGTCCTAAACTGCTGCACATGTCTGAAAGGGAGAGATTTTTATAAGTTTTTTTCTTTAATCACATCTATCTTTCTTTTCTCCTCTTAAGCAAGCCCACCTTCCCTGACTAACAACTTAGGGCCAACACAAGCCCTTACAAAGGTTGCTTTGTTATTCTCATGCTAACATTTCACAGTACCTTGTTTTCCCTAAACACGGTTATCGCCTGGCACTTACCCGCATTACATTCTGCAGAGCAAAAGCACCTCCTAAGACAGTGAACACATACCGTGCTGTCAAACCATGGTAAAAAAAAAAAAATATTCCCCTTTAAAAAAAAGTTTTAAAAAATCAAAATTCAGTCAGGTCTAAAACCTGCAGTATATTCTGCTGGTTTCCATGGTTACTGAGCTCCCAGCTGCACCATCGGTCTGTGTATCTGTCTAACGACGCCCCACAGCCCGCTGGCGGCAGGGCAGAGATGGCCATTAACTGCAGTGAGCTCTGAGCCAAGGCTGTAATGCCCAGCCACCACTGCTGGGGGGAAATCAGAAGTGACCCGGATTCATCGAGAGGCTGCATTGACCCTACTCCCTTGTTACTGAGAAGTATCCAAACGTAGATACAGAAATCCGATTTCTAATGGAACTGAGGTATCTCAGACACACGCTCCAAACATCAGTGTCTTCCCAGAGTCAGCCTTCCAGTTCTTCACGCTGCATTTCTTGGGGCAGCAAAGTAAACAATGATTAACACAAACTATTTTGTGAACAAAGATTTCTTCTCACCTGATGTAAACATCAGGAAAAAAAGAAACAGGGACCAGAAAAGTGACCGCTCACAGGTTAATATTAATGTGTGAATTGACATTAATGTTTTACATCAATCTTATTTTGTTTAGACAGAGTAAACTAATACATTTGAAAGTATATTTTCACAAGTAGTTTTCAATGGAAAACTTGATAAAAATTAAAAAGTACCAGAGGCCTGACCTTAGCAGGTCACAGGCCTGACCAACAGCCCTTCCCATCCTGGGCTAAGGACAGATTGTCATGTTCTATATCGCCAAGACAACTTTCACACCGCCACCTTGTTACTGCCCCAGGTTTTTATAGAAAGATGCACTTATGAACTAAATCTGCCTTTCTACATGAAAAGCAAATGAATCTCCAGGAGCCCAAAGAAATCCAAACCCCACATAAGCCAATATATTAGTTGAAATCCTGAACACAAGGCAAAATGAATTTGCATGGCATCACCAGTTCCCAGACTGGATAGAACAATTATTGCAGGCCTGTATGAAAGACTGTACTAATGCTCCCTGGGTGTGCAGGCTAAGGAATTATACACCTTCTGAATAATCATACCTGTCCTGCAAGGAGCTTTACGATGCTGAGCTACAGGAGACTCACTGACACGACCGGAGGGTTAACAAACTCCTGCTATGCCACGTGGGATAATCTAGAGACTTAACTGAGGATTAAAGGTAAAGGCCTGATTCTCATTGCCTTCAGAATGCCAACGGAAAGCCTGAGGTCAATTGTGCTGTCATTGCACAGAGAGAGATCAGCTGCCTCGTGACCCAAGTAACGCTGAGATTTCCACGGGGGCAGATGCTCTGACTGCGGCTCCCCCTTCCCAGAGGTCTTTTGCCTTTATGTTTGTATTACAAAACACACAGCTGCCTTGGGAATATCGTGCACAGTATATTATTAAAGCCACACATATATATAAAATTTGCTTGTCCCAAAAAGTATATAGACAATTAGCTGGCACTTTAGCTGATTAAAAATAACGCTGATAACAAACAAGTTTTGAACTGCCAGGCAGTTCCAGCCAGTCATCGCTTTCTACATCCTCCACACCTTCACAGCTGGTCACACGCTTCTTTTCATAGTCACAGACACCTTACACAAAGCCATAAATATTTACACACACGCACAACAACACACAGCAGCAGCTCCTGAGCTGCCCCAGCAGGAAGCAGCCCCAGACCAGAGAGGCTCTCAGCTCTCCCTGGAGCTGTGCAGTGTGCTGGGGCAGAGCACAAGCTCAGGACGAACGATGCTGCTCAAGAACACGCTCTTCACTGGTGGCATTTTGGATCTGACCCAGCGTTACCTGACTTCATACACTGATCAGGACATCTCCTGACGAGAAGCAGTACTATCTTACCCAAGAAAATAACCACCTGTAACCAGTTTACAAGAAAATCTATTCAAACTATCCATGAAACAGTGTGATTCTTCCAGCCCTTATAACAGACGGGTACACAAAACAGTTCAGTTAACAGGCAAAAGTCCTCTCCAACAGATGGAGACTTGCCTGTTCTTTGGAGTTCAGCTACCTATTGCTAATTAAACAATTAATTTGTTGTTTTTAAAATAGGTTAAGTACACCAAAACACACAAACAAACAAAAAAAACCATTAATGGGGAAAAACATTGGGTTTTACCTTTACAAGTAAATCCAGCGCCATCCACTGAAATCGTATCTCTGGAACGCCCGTCACTGTGTGCCCTTCTGCAGCTTCACACCGCAGCAGGTCTCTTCTCAACCTCCGGTTCTACCAACGGCCATGGAAAACCACAGCACTGCCAACTCAGGGCAGAGGCTCCGGGCTCTCATCTCCGAAGCAAACCCCTTCAGACCTACACTGACGCATTTTATACAAAGTCTACCAGCGATCCAAAAAGCTCAGCGCACCCTAAAAACAACACCCGGCTGCTATTGTCACCGATGTAGCTGGTCACGGGTTATAAAGAACAGAAATTCCCCTCCAGCAGCGCCGCACCGAGGCCCCGCGGCGGCCCCGCGCAGCGCCGAGCGCTTCAGCGCGGACACCGAGCCGCGGCGAGCGGAGCGCGCAGCCGGCAGCGGCCTCTGCGGGAACGGAGCCGCGGCCCGGGCAGCGCTGCCCGCGGCCCCGACCGAGCGCGGCGGAGGCGGCGCGTCCCCAGCGCGCAGCCGCGGGCGGGCGCTGCCCGGAGCGGCCCCGAGGGCGGGCGCGGGCCCCGCTCACACGGGCCCCCTCGGCGCGGAGCCCGGCGCCGGCTCCGGGGGAAGCGGCGGGGCCGCGCGAGCCCCGCGAGCTGCCGCCGCCCGGCGCCGGCCCCGCGCGTCGCTCCGCGCCCCCCCGCGCCCGCGCACGGAGCAGCCGCCCCCCCCCCGCCGGGCGCGAGCGCA
The DNA here is from genome assembly GCF_047716275.1 of Strix uralensis. Classification (NCBI taxonomy): domain Eukaryota; kingdom Metazoa; phylum Chordata; class Aves; order Strigiformes; family Strigidae; genus Strix; species Strix uralensis. The sequence goes on along the minus strand of NC_134010.1, from coordinate 603,549 downwards.
GCCTGACCGTGGGGCAGGAGGCGCCGGGGGAGCCCCGGAGCGGTCCGGGCTGTCCCTGTCTGCCGCCAGCTCGGGCGCGGCCGGCCGCGGCTCCCCCGCCTCGGGGCCGCGGCGACGGGGCACGCCGGGACGGGCTGCGCGGCCGGGGCCGTCTCCCTCCGCGCAGGCACCGTCTCCCCCCGCGCAGGCGCCCGCCCCCCCCCCGCGCCCCGCGGCCGGCAGCTGCCCCGCGCCCCCCCCGCGCCGGCCGCCCCTCCCGCGGGCGTGTGTGTCCGCGTGTCGGGGGGCGGGAGCGCGCGCGGTCCGGGTGTGCGTGCGCGGGTGTGACTGTGTCCGGGGGTCGCTGGGTGTCCGCGTGGGACTGTGCCTGCGCGGGGGGGGGGGCTGTGGGAGCGCGGACGGGGGCTGCGGCGGGTGAGAAAGTGCGTGTGCGACGGCGCGAGTGGGGCGCGGGGCCGTGTGGGGTCTGTGGGGGTGTTGCCGCGCCCACGGGAGCGCGCACGGGGGTCGCGCCCCTGTGCCTGCGTGTGCGCGTGTCTCAGTGTGCGCCTGCGCGGGTGCGTGCGCACGCGCTGTCTCTGCGCGGAGCTCCGCGCCCGCCCGGCCCCGGTGCCCGTGTGCCCCCGCCCCTGCGCGCCTGTGCCGCTGCGCCTGCGGCGGGGGGTGGCGGCTGCGTCTCCCGGGGCCGGTCGCGCGTGGCCGTGGCCGTGTCTCGGCTCCGGGCGGGGCCGGGACTCCGCGGACGGGGGCGCGTCCGCGCACGGTCCCCGCGCCGCTGCCGCCGGGCGCTCTCCAGGGTGCTGAAGCGGCGCTGCCCGCTCTGCCCGTCCCTGCCCGCTCTGCCTGCGCTGCCCATCCCTGCCCGCTCTGCCCGCCTGTCCCGATCCGATATCGGGGAGGGTTCTTAAACGATCCCAAGAGCGAGATTAAGACACAATCGAGGTCAGATGCCGTACAGCCTTGTGAACTTTATTGTACACACAACTGATAACAGCGATAGGACAGAGAGACAAGAAAGGAAAAAAAGTCAGAATCCCTAAGCAAGCCAACGGTCGAGATGCAGCGAGACTAATGACCACCACCACGAATCCAGCGACGTCCTGTTGGCTCGGTCTCGGTGCAGGTGATGGTGCTCCAAGCTCCAAGCTCCACCACAGTCTCAGCTCCGAGGAAGGATGAGATGACAGGGGTGAACAGCGTGCTGACGAAAAAGGAGTGCCCCGCCCTTTTATTGTCCCAGTTCCCACGATCTCTCCGAAGAGTCCACCCATTTCCATGGAGCTCATTGCAATACGTGCCGCCCCGTGGTCCCGTGCCGACCTGCACGTCTCCCTCATCCCGATTTAACTTCGGGCGGATGTCGTGGTCTATCGGGGGCAATTCGTCTTCTTCAGAGCGTATTCCTCCGACAGTAGGATGCCGAGGACAGGAAATGGGGGTGGTGCGACAGCAATGTTCGAGGCAGATAACACAGTCCCTTACACCACCCCGGGGCTCAACACTGCTGTCTTCGTGGTGGCGTGAAAGATAACAGTACAGGGAGAAAAAGAGAAAGGCCAGAAAAAGCGCGAAATACAACAAACAAGATTTCCAGCAGATTTTTCATCAATAACAAATATGAACATCTTTAACTAACAAACATATAACCAATAACATCTTTAACAAATATATCATGCTCAAAACTAACTAACTTTATAAAACCAAAACATCTCATAAACCCATTCTAAGGCTCCGACGAATCAGCAGAACACCACGACGGCAGTTTGCATGATTGACATTCACAGGGACAAAAAAGAAGTATTATAATAACAATTGAGATAATGGTTAACAAGCCAAAGGCTGCAAAGTGAATTACAATTAATCCCATCATTTGTTCCATTTTTCCCACGGTTCTAACAAAATACCCCAAAGTGTCTGAGGCCCTGGCAGTCCGCGCGTCTGCTGCTCTGGTCTGCCGGAGTTGGGGTCACCGTGCGCGGCGGGAAAATCCCTTTCCACCCCCCTTTTATCCCAAGGCGCGTGGGTCACTTGGGACTAGAAACGTCTATCCCAGATTTAAACAAAGGTAACCAAACACCACCACTGTTCATAACAATGTTAACAATATTCTAAATAAACATATAAAAAGGTAACTAACACTACCAACTAACAGTTTTTTAACCAACCAAACAAGATGTGTCCCAGGCTGAGCTGAGGGATGTGCTCCCGGTCTTTGGGGACAGGGAGGGGAAAAAAGGTGGTTGTTACGTGTGGTTTAGGCATAAAAGCGTCTATCCTAAATGTAAACAAAGACAAATAAAAACAATTAAAAGATATCTACAGGCTTTGATTGGCGAACAACCCGAATCTGCTTCACACCGTCAGGTGAAACAGTAGATATGAATTGGTGTTAGATACAACATGTTGGATTAACTGAACAAAGCAAGGAATAACACACGGTAAAAACATCAAGGCAGCAAATGCACATAACAGATAAAATAGAAGCTGCTTTACCCATGGTGCTCCGGGTAACCGAGACCATAAATCACCACTCCAGCCGTTCCATCTTTGAATGGGGACATGGGATAGTTTCCTAATGTCTGTGGTCAGTTGAAGGACTACTTCACCTACATCGTCCATTTCCGAACAATTAGAGACATTTAGTTTTCCACATACTCCTCCCTCTCCAGCTAGTAAATAATCCAAAACCATGCGGTGTTGAAGGATTGCAGAGCTCTTCCTCGCAGGACCGTGTGAAAGCCTTCCTCTCTTGCTCTGGAGCACACGAAGGTGCTGTTGGTACCACGCAGGACGATGGGGGGACCGAGAGCCCCCTGCCCACCCCAGGCCGTCCCCGTGAAGCCCAAGGGGCAGCACCTTGCCAGGCAATGATGGTTGCGCAGCTCCTGGGCGTGTGGCTGAGCTTTGCCTTCCGGCCCTGCACAGAGCTGGTGCTCCTGCCTCGGCCCTTCAGCCCCGCCACGCGTGTGGATGTTCTCTCTTGCATCTGGGATTGCGGTTGCGGGCTCTCGGTTTTTGGGGATCGCTGGCTGGGAAGGGGCTGGGTATCAGGCGGCGGGTGGTGAGCAATCACAGGGTGCGTTACCTGTTTGTACTTTCTATCATTGTTATTGGTTTATTACAATTACTAAACCATTTCTTATCTCAACCCATGAGTTTCCCTTTGTCCCTCCAATGGATCCCCCATTCCCCAGGCAGGGGGAGGGTGAGCGATTGGCTGCGTGGGGTTTGGCTGCCGGGCGAGTTCAAAGCACGACAAGGGGCTGAGCAAGCGCAGAGCCCCAGGTTTGCTCTTGGGCTGAACAGGCTGCCAAGGGCTGGTGAAGGCCGGGGACAACATTCCTTCCTAGGACCTTCTGTGTGGCCTGAGCTGATGGTGTGTTTGGATGGGTCTGGTACAGCAGCAATCAGGGTGGGCAGCAGGACCCGGAACTGGGCAAGGGGAATGCCCTCCGGCTACTGTCGCAAGACCATCTACAGCAATCTCCATGTCACAACTGCAGCCACGACACTGAGCAGAACTTGTAAAGAAAAGTAGCTTTGCCACTGGTGTGAACCTTCCCCGGGGAGACTGAGCCAGCTGCGGGGCCAGCGAGGCCCGAAGCACAGGGCCACGGTGCTGGGCAGCTGGCCAAGGCCAGCCTGCAAGGAGGGAGGTGTGGGCAAGGTGCTGCCAGGCCCCGGGGAAAAAAAACCCTCTGGGCCCAGCCACTAACGCTGCCCCTCGAGAAAGGGGAGGAGGAAGAGGAAGCCAACAAATGAGCGTGGAGTGTCCCAGGACAGAGATCAACGGCCAACTTTATTGCGCCGGTGGAGGTGGATCAGGGCCAGCACGTGGGGACAGCGCACGGCTGGTCCCACGTCTGCGTCCACGCTGGCTGTAAGGGTTTTGGGCCCGACGTTCCACGCGGGAGCGGTCCCTCATCCGTACGGGCCCATGGCGGCTGGAGCGGCTGCCACTCTCGAGTGCTGGAGAGGGGCAGGAGGACTCCGCTGGCAGCTGGCTGGCGGTGCTGGGGCTGCTGCTCTCCGGTACTGGGGAGCCGTGGGACGTCCCCAGTGCTGCCTGGCCGGGGGTGCTGCTCTCAGCACTTGGGGCTGGCGCGCGGCTCCTCTCCCGGTGTCTTCTGGGCCGGCTGTAGGGCGTCTGGGCCCGACGTTGCACCCGGCAGCGGCGTTGCCTGTGGTCGAGACCAGGTGAGCTGGAGCTGCTGCTGCCCTCACGCGCTGGGGAGTCATGGGATGGCCCCGATCCTGACCGGCTACCAGTGCCAGAGCCAGCGAGCTCTGAGATGTCACCGGAGGCTGTAAGGGGAACCAGGAAGGTCACGGGTACAGAGGCCACTCTGGAGAGGCCAGAGTGGTGCCCCCAGCCCTCCTGGAGCAGAGGGGCTCTGCCAAGCCCAGCCTGGGCACCCGCTGCCAGGCCTTGCCTGGGCCCTGGCCCCAGCCCAGGGGCATGAAGGTGCTTTGCCTCTTACCGGTGCCCTGGCCAGCACAGCTCTCACACTCCCAGCTGGTCCTGCTGGTCCTCAAGTTGGAGCAGCGCCGGTGGGTGCCCTCAGCAGCGCAGGAGCTGCACAGGAGCAGTTCCCAGGGCCTGGGGAAGCAAAAGGGTTCATGGCTGTGAGGACAAAGTGACCGCAGGACGGGATTGTGCGGCACAGCTCCTGTTCTCAGTTCTTCCACTTCGAGCTCTTGGCGACAGAGATCCCGTGCAGAGCCCAGGGTGCCGCTTTGGCAACTTACCCCCGTTCCTCTGCGTGCTCCCTGCCTCTGGGACAAAGGCACACACGAGCATCGCAGCGGCTGTGCCTCTGGATTAACGCTTCGACTGGAGGCCCATTGTCCCGTGATGGATTTCTGATGGAAAAAGGGAAATCGCTGAGCCCCTGCTGGCCCGGCATAAGGCTGATGCAGGGCAGCCCTGCTCCTCCCCCCTGCCCGGTTTACAGCTCCTTTGTGAAGCTGAAGCCTGGGGACTGATGGGACAGCAGAGGGCCAGGACTGCAGGGGCAGCCCCTGGCATGACACAGGGCTTGCAGCCTCCTGTCCTGTGAGCCGGCAGGACACCAACCTCAAGGGGATTCGGATGCCCATTGTGACCATGTCCACGAGAAAGTCATACTTGTCTCTGCAGAGGGGGCAGTTGAAGGAAATAGTAGCAGCATACCGAGCCTGGCCCTGCAGAGGAAACAAGAGTAGGAGTGAGGCCCTGGTGCTGCCGTGAGCCTGCCATGTCCTGGGCGTGAGGGAACGGCTCCTACCTGGATGCAGCCCCGGTGGAACCAGGCGTGTTTGCAGGCGGGGCACACCATGGTGTGGTAGGACTTTCTGTCCTCCACAGGCTCCAGGCAGATGAGGCAGTTGGTGTTCTTCTCCGGAGCCGCCTCCACCTCCTGCTGTGGTCGGTGCTCCCTGCAGAAGGACCTGGGGGGAAGAGGGAAGGGATGAGTGAGGTGAGAAGTGCTGAGTCCTTCCCTGGTGGGGGCGAGGAGGAGAGACGACGTACCTGTGCGGAAAAAAGTACTGGGTGATACATTGACCCTCCGTGGCACAGGGCAGATGGAAGCTGCGGTCGCAGCCCTCCCGGCAGCAGGTGATGGTGGCCCCACTCTCACCACAGATGAAGCATTTCTAGAAAGAGCAGAGCAGCCCCCGTCAGCGGCAGCCTCAGGGCCTCACCAGCCAGTCCCATGCCTCCAGGCAGGGCGCAGGATGTGGCCGCTGCTGGGCCACAGCCCACAGATCCGCCCGGCCCACGAGGCTCCTGGGCTGGAGCCTCTGTGGAGCTGCTGGGAGCAAGGCTTTTGTGCTGGAGCTGCTTGGAAGGGCTGGGATTTCTTTCCTGGGCTCTGGGCTAAGCTCCCCCAAACCTCTCCTGACACAAATCTCCCTGACCTTGTCAGGTCCTCACCTTCTGCGCTGCCCGCAAAACTGTGTGGGCAAGGTCCTCAGTGTCAGATGACAGCATCCCTGATTCCTCGTCCAGCCAGAATAAAAGCTCACTGGCAAAAAGCTGCAGAAGAGGAGAGAAGAGAGGAGGAGCTGATGAGGAGAGCATGGCCGGGAGTGCCTGTCAGTGAGCTGGAGGGAGCCCCAGGGCACTCACCAGGCAGAAGAAATGAGCACAGAGCTCTTCAATCTTGATTTTCCGCCCGCAGAGAACCGGGTCTGCCGCTGTCCGGCCGCACAGCACGCACACTGGAGGGGAGAGAGCAAGTGCCGGCGGGAATGAGCACCTCTGTGGGGCTGGGGGAAGCGTCCCTGAGGGATTGTTCCCAGGGGCCTGCTCCGTCCCTGAGGGGCTGAGGGGCAGGGCTGGGGGCCATGTAGAAGAAGGAGCATTGCAGGCACTGCCTCCCCCCGCCACGGCGCTCGGCCCCACGCTGACCGCCCCGACAGCCCCTCTGCTGTGCTGCAGGAGGGAAACTTTGCTCTCACCCTCCTCCATCGGGTCGGGGGCCTCCTCCTCTTCCCTCTCAGACATGGCGCACAACCACAATGAGCGTTGGGAGCGTCCCTGTCCCAGCAGCACCGGGGTGTCTCTCCCAGATGCTCCTTGGCTGACTCTAAGAGACAAGCAGGGTCAGCTCTCAGCACAGCCCCAGCGACCCGTAGTGTGGGACCCCCCCTCCTCCGTCAGCAGCCCCCCGCAAGCTCCATCATCCCTCCCCTGCCCTCTCCTCACCTCCCTGGTCGCACTGACACACGGCTGGAGCCCAGCGATCCTTTTTATAGGCTTGTCCCCGTGGGTCACAGTGGCCATTGTGACATCGGCACCCCCATCTATGGGCAGGGACACCCTTGGCGGGTCACTATGGCCACAGTGACATCACACCCCATATATGGGCAGGGACACCCTTGGCAGGTTTCCATGGCCACGGTGACATCAGCACCCCCACATACGGGCGCTGACCCAACCAGTCCGAGAGGACTCCTGACAGCAGGGCTGGACTGCAGATGTGGCTGCAGGTGCTGCGGGGAGATGCTGGGTGTCTGGGTGGGCTGACCTGGCTGGTTTGGTGGTTTTGAGGGCGCTGTACTCTCTGCACCAGCTGCTAATAAGGTGTTTTCTGTGGACAGGGCTGGTGGCCCATCAGTCTGTGTTCTCAGAGATGAGCCCACAGGAGTCCCTCGCTGGGGCTTGGCTGCAGAGAGCTCTGTGGTATCTTGGCAGTGTTTGACATTTCCCAGACAATGCTTAAACCTGCCAGTTGACGCTGTTTAACACTCTCCTCTGTAAGAGCCTTCCAGCGGGGATGCCTGTCAACTCTGGCTTTCCCTTCAAAGAACTGTTCCCAAAAGCTGCTGTATCTTTGTCACTTGCCAGATGCCACCTTGTTGCTTTGGGCTTTTACATGTTGCCTTTAATTAGGATGTGTGCTCTTCTGTCCAGGGGCTGGTGGGCAGCCCTCTGGTGACCAAACCCCAGAGAAAACAAGGGGGTTTACTGTATTACCTCTTGTACTTGAAGGAACAAATCTTTAGCCCAGTGTCTTTGGACGTGTCTTTAGGGAGGGGGATACCAGGCCTCCAAATCCAGGAGTTTATGTTAGTTGATACTTTGTCCTGTTTCTGTTTTGCTTCTGGCCCTTAATCTGCAGAGACAAATTGGGGCTGTGTGATGCAGAGAGGTTCTGAACAGGGTTACCTATTCCTCCAGGACAGGATCTGCTGATTCAGCTCAGTATTTTAAGCAGGAGCCACATACAAGGTGCAGGGAAATGAATCCTCCTTGTAGCAAGAGCTGGTAGCCAGGATGGAGGAGCAGTTCATTCAGTTACTTAAACACTGAAGGAAATTAGATTTGTGTATTTAAAATTGCTTTCTTAACCAGTGTTTAACATCTTGGGGTCTCAAGGGCCTATACCAAGGACTCCAGGTAGGGTGTGGCTGGCAGCCTGCAGGACAAAGTTGATCTGAATAGGCTCTGTCTGGCCAGCTGAGGTCCCAGAGGGCTGTGAGTAGGCTGTGGTTGGCTGACCTGTGGTGTGGGCGGGCTCTCGGTTGCCTCTGGAAGGCCAGCTGATAGCCTACTGGCTCTCAGTACACTCTGGGTGGTAGGACAGGCTCTAAGACAACTCTAGGATCTGACTGGCCAGCTTTATTCTCCAAGGGGGCCCCAAGTATGCTAGCACAGGGGCTCTGAGTAGGGTCTCTCTGACCAGCTAGGGTCCAAGAGGGCTGTGAGTAGGATCTGGCTGGCTGACCTGTGGTCTAGGCGGGCTGTAGGTTGCTTCTGGGTGTCCAGGTGGTGTCCTGTGGGCTCCAATTAGTCTCTGGATGGCATGCTGGCCTCAAGAAGTACTCTGAGTAGGCTGTGGCTGTCCAGCTGTGCTGTCCAGTGGTTTCCAAGTAGGCTTTGGATCACAGGCTGCAGGCCACAATGGCTCTGGGTAGGCTCTGGCTGGCCAGCTGCTGCCGTCCAAGAGGGCTGTGAGCAGGTGGTGGCTAGCTGAGCTGTGGTCCAGACAGACTCTTAAGTTGCCTCTGGCTGGCCAGCTGGTATCCAACTGTGCTATAAACAGGCTGTGGGTGGCAGGCCAGGCTCAAAGGCAACTCTGAATAGGACCTGTCCGGCCAGCTGTGCTCCACGAGGGACACAAGTAGGCTCTGCCTGAATTAGCTCTTGTGCAGGCGGACTCTAAGTTGCCTCTGGCTGGCCAGGTGGTGTCCAGCTGGGCTCGAAGAAGGCTCTGGCTGTCACACCGGGCTCAAAGACAAGCCTGAGTAGGATTTGGCTAGCAAGCTGGGGTCCAAGATGGCTCTGAGTAGGCTCTGGCTGGCTGATCTGTGGTCTAGGCAGGCTCTACATTGCCTCTGGCTGGCCAGCTTGTGTCCAAGTGAGCTCTAAGTAGGCTCTGGGTGCCATGCTGTTCTCAAGGACAAATCTGAGTAGGATCTGTCTGGGCAGCTTTGGTCCAAGATGGCTGCAAGTAGGCTCTGACTAGAGTGCTGCAGGCCACCAGGGCTCTGAGCAGACTCTGGCTGGCTGACCTGAGGTCCTGGCTGACAGGGTTTTGGTTTCCTCTGGCTGGCCAGCTGCGCTCTAGATAGGCTCTGGGTGGCATACCCGCCTCCAGGACAACTCTGAGTAGGATCTGGCTGGCAGGACGGGGTCCAAGAGGGCTCTGAGAGCCAGAGGCTACCTTTCTGTGTTGTGATCTAGAGAGCCAGAGCCCACCTTCTGGCATTGTTAGCCAGACAACCAGAGCCCATCTTCCAACCTTAGCCAGAGCCTACCTTCCTGCATTAGCCAGAGAGCCAGAGCCTCTGACGGACCAGCTTGTGTCCAGCTGAACAGTAAGTAGTCTCTGGGTGGCATGCCGTCATCATGGAGAGCTCTGAGTTGGCTCTGGCTTGCCACCTTTGGTCCAAATGGGCTCCAAGTAATCTCTGGCTAGCTGGCGGTAGGCCACAAGGGCTCTGAGTAGGCTCTGGGGGGATTACCTCTGCTCCAGGCAGGTTCTAGGTTGCCTCTGGGTGGCCAGGTGGTGTCCAACTGGGCTCTAATTAGTCTCTGCGTGGCAGGCCAGGATCAAAGGCAACCCTGACTAGGATCTGGCTGGCCAGGTTTGGTCCAAGATGGCTCCAGGTAGGCTCTGGTGGTTGGCTTTAAAAGGCCTTTAAAAACTGGACAAAAGACTCTTATGACGGTCCGGCATGATATAAAAGAAATACATCAAGTGCTAATGAGAGTCAAAAAGGATGGAGAACATCGATGGTGGGAAAGCTTAATTTGGTGGTCACCAACAGCCACAGGACTGTTTAATTCCATGTTTCACCCGGTCATGATTTTCCTAATTCTAACTTTAATATGTTTACTGCTTATTATAGTTTTGTATATTAAGGTTTGGAGGATGGTTAGACAGATTACGCAGTTACAAAAGTGTCCCCGTGTGTATACTTCCCCCAAATAATTTTTTTTTTAATAGAAGCTAATCAAACACAAAATCCCCTCCAATTATAACTGGATTGTGACATCCTCTGTTTATAGGCATAGAGGCAAGAGGCAAGCACACTGCCACTCTATGGACAAGGTAAATTGACTTTAGTCACGGGGTGGATTGTGGTGGTGCAATTCTCAGCCCTCCCTGCCCCTCCTTGTTGGGCTGCTCTGTGCCAGGTGTGATTCCAGCCACCTCCCCCGAGCTATACACCAGTCTGTGGAGATAAGGACTGATAACGTTAACGAGCCTGGCTCCTGCCCTCCCGATTGCTGGGAAACGGTTATAACAGCCCATCATCTCCCAAAGGCCTGGCACACCTGTGACTGGGATGGGGTCAAATGGGAACAATAACAGAGTTGCACATTCTTCAAGTTCTTGTGCGACTGCTGGAAGGCACCAGAATACTTCGTTGTCCGAGCTGGACGTGAGCAAAAGGTATCTGACAAAAGTCAATTATCTTGGACCCTATAAATTGCGACCCCAAGGGAGACCCTTTGAGCTCTCCTGGATCTCAGCGGGCCTGTGACCAGCATCTCCCCTGAGCTGGGACGCCTCTCAGGTACCAAACCCTTACGGTGTTGTGTGCTGCCACAGCTGACGGAAGGCCAGGGCGAAGTCAACCCTCTCGAGTCTCAATTATCGCCGGTTGAGGAATGCCGAGGCATTGTGGGTATTTACTCTAAACTCGAGAGGAGGGAAATTTTCCTTTGAGCTAGCTTCTCTTTCACCCACTCTTTCTCTGCTTACTGGTGTGTGGGTACATACTTCATTCTACTGGATCCGGATACTTTTGTCTCTGTGTGTGTTTGTACGTTTTGTGTTTGTCTATGCGCATGTACATATGTATAAATTAAGATACCGTAAAGTAAGTTATTGTGAATCTTGTCATCTTAGAATCTGTAGATAAGTGGCTGTTTTTATAACATTTTCTGAATTCTTTTGTAATGATCAAGTGCTGTTAGTTATTAATAAATCTAGATTTCCTGTTAAATCATTACCATGTTAATACTTTCATCTGCAACAGATGGAGATGTCCCCAAGAGCCAGTTTGGTGTCTCCTGTGTCCCCTCAAGGTCATGGGGTGTCAACGTGGGGGATGTGTCATAGATGGGACTGTCCCCAAGAGCCAACTTGTGGTCCCCATGTCCCCTCCCATCCCCAGGGTATTAATTTGTAGACCTCCAGGAGACCCATGGGAGTATGGGGGAGGTGTCCCCATGTCCCTGTGTCCCCCCTGGGGTGTCCCTGTGTCCCCCATCCCGGTCGATGCTGTTGATGCACAAGTGGAGGCCGCTGGTGGCTTTTTTTGTCAGCCCGGTGTGGTCCCCTTCCAGGGGGGTAGGCGGCACACGGGTGACAACAGGGTCCCCAAATCTGAGGGGAAGGGTTGTGGGGGGCATTGGGAGGTGTCCTCGAGGGGTTGGGGGTGCAGGGATGGGGGGTTGGCATCGAAGAGACCCCCCCCCCAACCCCCTGCAGGGGATGGTGGGGACAGCAGGCACATGGTGTGTGGGGCAACTGGGGGGGTGTGTGGGGGGGAGTGACAGCGGTGGTGATATAGAAATGTTAAGAAATTAAGCACATAACTATAGAATGGTTAGCAATAGTAAGCTTGAGAGGTGTCTGTTTAAACTAAAGCCCTTTTGAGCTGTGGGAACGAGGCATTTCTGAACTGTGAGAACAAAAGAAAACAAGCGTACATAAACAAAGATAGAGCCCCAAGGACAGAGGATATAGCACCAGGGTGACAAGAGATATACGGGCATTTTATGACTCAATGAAGTGAGTCTGGGCCTCTGACACCCGGAGATGGAGGACATCTGTGATCCAAGAGCATGACTCCCAACTCAAGGATGCGCATCGCATATCAAACATGGGAACTGAGAGGGATGACTCCACTCAAGGATGCGCATCGCATCACGTTTCCGATATGGTGGAAGAGAGCATGAGAATGTTCATATGTTTATGACCCAAACAGATGACTCCCATCTCAAGGATACGCATCCCATTTCAGATAAGGCAGAAGGAACTGTTGACACAAAGCTTTAGAACTAATTACACTTTGTTATAAATATGTATGTTTGTATTGTGAAACCTCATGAATATGTATAAAATACCTGCATTTAAGTCGTAGAGTCACTGGCTTAGGTGTGCACGTTAGGTGGAGAGATCCCCCGTGCACCCGGCGCTGCAATAAAGAATGCCCGCTTTCTAACACTCTGACTTTGAGTTTTAGAGAGTTTTCTTCAACCGGCTCTTTCGGTATCACTGGGATCCCCACAACCTCTTCTTGTGCTGCCTTCAATACACAATGCCTGTCTGATGGCAGGAGCTCTTCTGATGTAACTTCACGCCCCACAGTATTACCTGCCACTTCATGCTGTCTTTCAGCACAGTCCTTCCCCACACCTCAGGCACTTGCGGTTTCACAAAATCCCTCAAGACAGCCTCCAGCCTTGTGCCTTCCACTTCCAGTTTCACAACTTGCCCCCCAAAGAGTGCCTCAGCCCCATCCTGCCCACCATCAAATCCACACCTCATGTCTCTATCAAGACAGCCCCTTGCCAGCATTTACTACCTACCCACAACACCTCACTCATCTTCTCACCATGTACAGTCCCTCTGTGTGCATGAGCTGCCACCACCATGGTGTCCAGATCCACCTGTCACAGTCAGTGGAGTGAAAATGGAGAAAACACCTTTCTCCTTTCCTGGTAGTGAGCACATCCTTCTAGGAAACTGTTTTGCAACAGGAGATACCAGCAACTCTTGATTTGGGCTGGTGAATTAAGTCCCTTCTGCTAGTCCGTTTGGACAGGGAGACAAAAGGAGATGACTATGATGCTAGCCAAATTGCTGCCATGTGTGTCAGTGGATACAGAAACTGGCAGATCTGGCCCAAACAGCTTAGCAGGCTAGATACCTGCTGGTTCACCTTTAGCTGCTTCTGTCATTTGCTGTTCCTCTTCCTTTCCCAAAGACTGTAAGACTGTTTTTACTTTCTTACCCAATACTCTGTTTCCTATAGTGACTACTGTGACCGCTTGTGAATCTGGCCAGGACTCCAGGCTACAGGGTGAGATGATCTTTAAGTTAGAAGACTATTTTCACTTAGAGCAGTATTTAACCTCCTCATTAATTTGGGGGTTTTCATTTCCACTGCATGGATCGCTGGCATTCTGCATCGGGAGATGCCTACCTTGCCTTGCTTGTTATTTGGCCATTCTAAATTTCAAGAAATGTCAGTGAACCAAAGTAATGGGCAGTGGATGAAACAATTGACACCCGTAAGTCAGAAGCTAAAAATATGCAGTAGACTTCAGAGCAGTGATGAGTTGAGCTGATGCATGAAATAGCATCTCCATTTGCTTTGTTCTGTTTGATTTCATAGATTCAACTTTGGCTGCAGAAGCTTTAAGTTAAGAAAGACGAGGCTCTTCTTGACAGCAAGATTGCACAGAATCATAGGATGGTTTGGGTTGGAAGAGACCTTTAAAGATTATCTAGTCCAACCCTCCCTGTCATAGGTAGGGGCATCTTTCACTAGATCACTTTGCTCAAAGCCCCATCCAACCTGGCCTTGAATACTCTGGGCAACCTGTTGCAGTGTCTCACCACCCTCATCATAAACAATGTCTTCCTCGTGTCCAATCTAAATCTACTCTCTTCCAGTTTAAAACTGTTGCTCCTTGTCCTGTCACTACAGGCCCTGTTGAAAAACCTTTCTCTGTCTTATGAAATATTGAAAGGCCACAAGAAGGTCTTGAGGGGGCTTCTCTTCTTCAGGCTGAAGCCTCTCAACCTTTCTCCATAGGAGAGCTGTTCCGGCCCTCTGATCTTTTTCATGGCCCTCCTGTGGACCCGCTCTAACAGGTCCATATCTGTCTTGTACTGAGGACCCCAGAGCTGGATGCAGTATTCCAGGTGGGGTCTCACCAGAGTGGAGTAGAAGGGGAGAATCACCTCCCTTGACCTGCTGGCCATGCTTCTTTTGATGAACCCCAGGATATGACTGGCTTTCTGGGCTGCAAGCGCACATTGCCGGCTCATGTTCAATTTTTCATCCACCAGAATTCCCAAGTCCTTGTCTGCAGGGCTGCTCTCAATCCCTTCATCCTCCGATCTGTACTGATAGTGGGGGTTGCCTCAACCCATGTGCAGGAACTTGCACTTGGCCTTGCTGAACTTCATGAGGTTCTCATGGGCCCACTCCTTACACCTGTCAAGGTCCTTCTGGATGGCACATCCCTTCCTCAAGTGTATCAACTGCACCACTCAGCTGGGTGTCATCTGCAAACCTGCTGAGGGTGCACTCGATCCCACTGTCTATATAAATGATGAAGATATTAAATAGTAT